>NW_004567122.1:38716913-38718919 GCF_000260355.1 Condylura cristata | reverse complement strand
TTGTTTGACTTCTCCATGAATTTTTTGGTTTACAGTCTTGCATGTAAATTTTTTATTCATTTTAAGATAATTTTTGTGTATGCTGTGAGTTATCTAGTTTTATTTTTCTGCATGTGGTTGTCCAGCATTCCAGCACCATTTGGGAAAGAGATTTTGTTATTCCAGAGTATAGTCAACTCCTTTGCTATAGATTAATCCACATATACATGAGTTTATTTCTAGGTTTTCAATGATAGTCCATAAATTTGTTGATCTTTTAAATTGTCACAGCTAAACTGTTTTGATTAATATAGATTTGTAGTATAGTTTGAAGACCAGGAGCATGAAATCATCAGTCCTCCTCTTCTTTGTCAAGATGCTTTAGTTAGTAGCAACAACAAATGATGGAGAGGATGTGGAGAAAAAAGGAGCTCTCCTGCACTACTGGTGGGAATGCAAACTAGTACAACCACTATGGAAAACTGTTTGCAGTTTCCTCAAACTGCTAAACATGGAGCTTCCTTACGACCCAGCAATCCCACTGCTAGGTTTCTCCTCAAAAGACACAAAAACACTGATTCAAAAAGATACCTGCACTCCCATGTTTATTGCTGCTTTATTCACAATTGCAAAGACATGGAAACAGCCCAAATGCCCATAAAAGGATAACTGGATTTAAAAGATGTGGTACATATACACAATGGAATATTACTCAGCAACCAAAAAAAGAAACACATGTCTTTTGCAGCAACATGGATGGAACTGGAAAAGATCATGCTTAGTGAAATAAGTCAGAAAGAAAAGGAAAAATACCAGATGGTTTCTTTCATAGCAGGAATATAACAGACCATGCGAGAAAATAATGATAATAATATATGTACAAAAATATGTAAAAATAAACTATTATAATTTTTTTTTTAAGTTAAAATGGGGCCCTCCCTGGTGGCACAGCAGATTAAAGCACAGCACTAAAAAACTAAAGTCACTTCAGAATGAGTTCATCCCCACCTCGGAGGTGACACACATGGCACGGCAGACCTCTCCTGACCCGCCTGCTGCTCCCCTCAGCAGTGAACTTTGATGATCTGCTTGTTCTGCTCCCCACTCTGTCTCTGGTGAATCTTCTCAATCACCACACCTTTGGCCTGTACCCCAATTCTGTATGCACAAATAAATAAATCCTAAAAAAAAAAAAAAAAAGATGCTTTAGTTAGTCAGCATATTTTGTGGGTCCATAACAATTTCAGTAATGGAGGTTCTGGCAAGATGGTAGCAGAGTGAGGAACCTGAATACCTGAATTCACTACCCCCAGGCTCGCATAGGACAGATAAGACTCAAAACTGACCACAGGCTTACATATTGTGAGTTTCAGAATGAATGAGGGCAACTTGGACTCACTAATGGAAGATAACTGAGAGATACTCAGTGATTGGGGACCTCCGTTAGGGGAGCTCTGATCCAGGAGTGCCCAGAAGCTAGGAAGTGCCTCAGATGGGAGGCTTGTTGTTCCTCTACACATTTCCCACATCTATCCACAAAACATGCAGGTAAAACCATGGAGGTAAAGAGAGACAGCTCAGCTTGGTGAGTGGAGCTCAAGCTGTGGGGAAAGAGTGCTCAGCATTGGCACACAGAGCCCTGGAGGTGGAGAGGTACAACTGGTACAGCTGGGAGGCTTGCTGCCCTTCTGGAGCTCCCTGTACCTGCCCACCCCCACCTCACCACAGCAGTCAGGAGAAGTGTGGCCATCATGGTAATGTCCACACCCACCTACATAGCCAACGTGGAGCCTAGGAGTGCATACATCCCAGGAGGTAAAGAAACTGGCTCGGCCAGGACTGCCACAGAGAGGCTTGCAACACTTCGAATGTGCCCCACCACCTACCAGCACATCCAGTGCATAGAGGGAACCCAGGACATCAGAAGCCTACAAAGATCATCAGATGAGCAAGTGGGAGCTGCAATGCTACTACAGCCATTGGTTTGGCTGGCAGGGGGACTAGCTGGGGAGCTTTCCTTTTGGCAT
>NW_004567122.1:38714957-38716443 GCF_000260355.1 Condylura cristata | reverse complement strand
TTTGTTGGTTTGGTTGATGTGTTGGTTGGTTTCTATATTGCTCAGCTGGTAGATTTCTGTGTCCTTCCTTCATTCTTACTCTGGTTTTCTGTCTCCTCTAGTGATCTCATTCCCCTCAAACATTATTCTTTCTGCTGCCTCTTTTCCTTCCTACACCTTCCCTCCATTTCCTCCTCCCTCCTCCCCCAATTTAACCTTTACATCCTCCTATCAACTTCCTCCCTATTACATTTCTATATCATTCTTCCCTTCCCCCTAACACCTCATTTCACTTCCTACTACATCTTAACTCATTATTTTGCCAAAACATGCCTAGAAGAAGTGGGAAATTCAACAGAGGAAAATAAACCCATCTGGGCACTTCTTACAGGCACTTTCCAGAAATTAGGACACAATATGTTACTAGAAGAAGCTGAACCCAAAAGAGACCCATGGCTATTACTGGCCAAGATGGCAGACACAGTTCCACACAGTGGGGGGCTGGAAAAACAGGGGATGTTAAAACAAAACACAGCTCAAAACAAACTCACAACTGAAGTGTCTGGAAGTCCCTTGACCATCCCAGAAGGAACACCCAGAAGGATCCAGCCAATACTAGCAACACTTTGTTTCAATGAATGGAAACTATTAGAAAATACACAACATGGAAAAAAGATATACAAATACCAAGAAAGTCCACAGGGAAAATTTCACTACAAAAAGATCAGTCACCAGAAATCACCAGGGAAACAGAACTGCTAAGCATACCAGATAAATAACTTAGAAGCACCATGATAAGCAAATTAAAAGAAGTTGAAAAGGAAAAAAAATAATGATATGGGACAAGCTATCAGTGAATAGAATAATGGAAATGAAAAGGAAAAAAATCATATGAGACAAATAATCAATGAATTGAAGAAAGAAAATGAGACTTAAGAAGGGAAATTAAAGAAATGCAGGAGATGAAAAGGCCACTAGAGCAGATAAAGAATGATGGGGAAAGTAATGAAAACAGAATAGATGAAATGGAAGAACAAATCAGCACCCTCAGAGACACAAAATAAAAAGAATTAAAATAGAAAAAGAAAGAGAAGTAAAAAAGGAAAAGGAATGAAGAAATGCTCCAAGAGCTATTTGACACCATGAAAAAAGGAAATATCAGAGTTATATGTCTCCCAGAAGGTGAGGAGAAAGGCTAAGGAATTGAGAAAATATTCACAGAGATAATAGAAGAGAACATCCTTAATATGAAGGACAAAAAAGTAGACATACAAGAAGCCTGAAGAACACCAAATTACCATGGCAATAGGAGAAATACAGCAATACACATCATAGTAAAACCACCAAGAATACAAGACAAGGAAAAGATAATGAGAATGACAAGAGGGAAGAAACAAATAACCTATAAAGGGAAACCAATCTGGCTGACATCAAAGTTCTCCAAAAAAACTCTATGGGCAAGAAGAGAGTGGAGGGACATACTCAACAAACTCCAAAGCATCAAATG
>NW_004567122.1:38689153-38712792 GCF_000260355.1 Condylura cristata | reverse complement strand
ATATACAAAGAATCCAAATAGGGAAAGAAGTAAGACTATCTTTATTTGCAGACGATATGACAATTTACATGGAAAAACCTAAAAACTCCATAAAGAAACTAATCAAAACAATCAACCAGTTTAGTAAGATAGCATGATATAATGTCATGATATAACACACTAATGTCAGAGGCCTTCCTATTCACAACCAATCAGAAGAAGCAGAAATAAGAAAAAAAAAAACTATCCCCTTTTCAATTAAAACAAAAAAAATCAAATACCTGGGAATAAACCTAACAAAGCAGTAAAAGACCTATACAAAGAAAATTATAAAATACTGTTAAAAAATATAGAAGAAACAAAGAAATGGAAAGACATCCCCTGCTCATGGATAGGGAGAATTATCATCATCAAAATGGCCATCCTACCATAAGCAATGCACAGAATTAATGCTACCCCAATAAAAGTCTCAATGACATTCTTCAAAGAAATAAAACAAATATTGATGAGATTCATATGGAACCACAAAAAACGACGAATAGCCAAAACTCTCATGACTAAAAAGGAAAAGAATGGGGGCCCTCCCTGGTGGGGCAGCTGACTGAAACACAGCACTAAGAAGCTAAAGTCACTTCAGCATGAGTTCAATACCCTCTCCAGAGGTGATCCATATGGTGCAACAGAACTCTCCTGACCCACCAGCTGTTCCCCTCAGCAGTGTACTTCATCAGTGGCCTGTTCTGCTCCCCACTCTGTCTCTGGTGAATCCTCCAACTGTTCCTGCACCTCTGGCCTGTACCCATGTCTGTATGCATAAATAAATAAATCTTTTAAAAAAGAGAAAAAGAAAAGAAATAGAATGGAGGCTTCACACTTCCAGATTCAAACTATACTGCAAAGCCATCATAATCAAAACTGCATGGTACTGGAACAAGAACAGACACACACAAAAATGAATTCAAATAGAAGACCCAGATATTAACCCACAAGTTTATGGGAAGCTAATCTTTGACAAAGGAGCAAAGAAGATACAATGGAACAAAGAAAGTTTGTTCAACAAATGGTACTGGGAAAACTGGGATGCTACATGCAAAAGAAGACTTTCAGTTTTTCACCAATAAGATTGATGTTTGTTGTGTTTGTCATCTATGACTTTTATGATGTTAAGATAGGTCCCTTTTGGCCCTCCCTGTGACACAACAGGTACAGCACTCTGAAGCTGTCCTCAGCCACTGCATCATGAGTTCTATCCCTGGCCAGGGAGTTGACCCACATGGTGCGTCAGACCTCTCCTGGCCCAGCTGCTGCTCCCCTCATTTCATCTATTTGCCTACTCTGCTCCCCACTCTGTCTCTGGTGAATCCTCTCACCACCCCTGTACCTCTAGCCTGTACCCCAGTTCTTGTATGCATAAATAAATAAATCTTTTTTAAAAATGCCCCTTTTGGAGGCTTCTGGAAACCACACTTAGCTCCAGGAGGCTTCCAGTAGTTCCTGGATTTCTCCACTATGCCAACTTCCATCATGGTAGTTTACTTATTCATCAACAGTGAGAATATTCTGACATCTCTACTAGCAAGATGGAGTTTCAAACATTTTTCATTGTAGTCATAGGAATGACATCTCATCATCCCTTCTACTCCTATTTGTTCTCTGCAAGCTTAAAGAGAATTATACAAAGCAGAAGCACCAAGGGATGTAGATTATTGATATTCTTCTTATAACTGTCCACTACAAAGACCCTGACATTACTAAAAATTACTTTGTACTTTTGGATTTGGGATTGTGTATAATGTTCCTCAGTTTTTTAGATTTGCTGACATTTCCTCAAGATTACAATCAAGTTAAGAATCTTTTTCTACAAATGTTGGTGAGGATTTGGAGAAAACAGAACTCTCTTCACTGCTGGTGGGAATTCAAATGGTACAACGACTGTGGAAAGTTGAAGAATTATCAAACTGCTAAAAATGGAGCTTCCATATGATCCAGTAATTCCATTCCTAGGTATTCATCCAAAGGACACAAAACCATTAATTCAAAAGGATACTTGCACCCCTCTGTTTATTGCTGCACTATTTACAGTAGAGTCATCTCTGATATCATAGGTGATCTGCTGATCTGCAATCATCCCAAATGTTCATCAAAATTAGATGACTGGATCAAGAAGATGTGGTACATATACACTATGGACTATTACTCAGCAATCAAAAAAGATAAACTCATGCCTTTTGCAGCAACATGGATAGAACTTAAAGGGATAACTCTTAGTGAAATAAGACAGAAAGAAAGAGTAAAATACTGGATACTTTTGCTCATAGCAGGAGTGTAAGGGATCAGAAAAAAATAAAATAATTGTAATAAAGTAAAAATTAAAATCAACAAATAACTATAAAGCAGAGACATTCTATGGTAGTGGAAAGTTGTGGAAGAAGATCAAAACTGGGTGAAATGAACCTATGGGACTATGGTGATGGCACATGAGTGAATTGTTGGTAGGAAGTCCATGGGGATTACAACTGAGATGAAAAAATGTACGAAATGAAGAATGATGGAAAATGTATGTGTATGTAATAAAATTAAAATTAAAAAATAGATGACAGGATCAAGAATATGTGGTACATATACATTATGGTATATTACTCATAAATCAAGAATATGTGGTACATATACATTATGGTATATTACTCAGAAATCAAAAAAGGTAAGCTCATGCTATTCACAGCAACATGGATGGAGCTGGAAGGGATTACGTTAGTGAAATAAGCCAGAAAGAAAAAGAAAAATATCAAATGGTCTCACTTATATGAAGACGGTAGAGGGACCAATTAAGGGGTCAGGAAAAATAAGTAATTATAGTGATATAAAAATCAGGCAACTATAGATCAGAGATATTCTGTAGGGAAGGCGACAGGAGAAGGATCAGGACAGGGTAGGAAGAGGACAAGGGACTGTGGTGGTGTTGCACAGGAGAATTCATGGTGAAAATTTCACAGGGAAATCATACTTTGTACAAAAATAAAGGATGATGTAATAAATATATTAAAAAACAAAAAAAAAGCTCCCTTTTATCCTGAGTTTTTGGAGGGCCCTCATATCATAAAATGGGTGTTGAACTTAATCAAATGTTTTCTCAGCATCTATCAATATGATCATATGGTTTTTAAATTTTTTGTTGATGTGGTAAATTATGTTAATTGATTTTTAGATGTTGAACCACCCTGTGTTTCTGGGACAAGTCCCACTTGTCTGTGATATATAATCCTTTGGATGCACTATTGAGTTCAGTTTGCTAATATTTTATTGAAGATTTTTCCATCTGTGTTTATTAAGGAGATTTGTGCTATAGTTTTCTTTTGTGTTGCCTTTCTTTGGTTTTGATATTAATGTAACATTGACCTCATAAAATGAATGTACTAGTTTTCCTTCTTTCTCAATTTTTTGAAGGAGTTTTGTAGGATAAGAATTAGATGAGATTTTAAAATGCACAAAATGAAGAATGATGTAAAAAAAAATAATTAGTATGATCTCAATTTTCATATGTTTGCTGATGTCTGACCTATGACCTAATATGTAGTCAAAACTAGACAATGACCCATGTGCAGTTGAGGAGAATGGGTATTCTGGGTTTTGTGGGTACAGGGTTCTATGGATGTCTATTAAGTCTATTTTGTCTAGATCTTCATTTAGGACTACTGTGTCCTTGTTTAATTTCTGTCTTCTTGATATATCCTTGGTAAGAGTGCCCAATGGGAGGGATAAAGATGCCATCTTGAAAGATTCTGATATAAAAATTTTGGGCAATATTTAATCTGTTGCATTCACTTATGTTTTAATATTATATGAGAGCATCAAATTATCTTTTAAAGTTTTTAAAATACTTAGAATATCAATGATTCACTTGATAAAATGTTTTACTATAAAAATTCAGATACCAGCTAGTGGGTTGGTGACCAATTTCTCAAAATAACTGGCTGTTATTGATAATACACCCAACTGCAATGGAATTTCATGGAAGAAGTCAAATGAATTTCTGTACATGTAGAAAAATAAGACTATTATTTATTTAAAGCAATTGATATGGAATACAGAAACAACTGATATATAGTTAATGTTACCTAGTCTAGAAATAAGTGTACTGTTGGCTCAAATATTTATATTAAGAAACTAACAATGTATACTAAGGATCTTTAATAAGTCCAAAAGATATAAACAAGAAAATTTTAAATGTTGTGTTATGAATATATTTCATATTTTGTCTTTCCTTTGTATAAAATGCCAAGTAGATATGAAATTACATCCCTGCTTCAGGGATTTTTTAAGATTAAATGAAATACATTAAATATACATGCACCCAAACACATATAGACACACAAACTAAATTCACACACAGAAGAGAGTTTGGCACAAAGCAAATATTCAAAAGCAGTCATAGTTACCATTACTTTTTATTAATACTTTTACTTCTATTTTAATTCTACCAGTACTGCATGGTTGGTCTTATTTTTATGTTTGAAATGTACATTTAAGGTGTTATATACTAGAGAGAAATAAAGATGAAGAGATAAGAGATAGCAAAATGCAGATGTGTATGAAGGTGGACCATGAAAAGTCCTGATAAACTCTATTTCTTAAAACTGAAAACATGATAACATCATAAATTTATGATAAAATAACTACATGCAAATAAAATGTTAAAAAATACATTCACAAAGTATTTAACCAGTGAAGGATTTTTTTTAGTATTGTTCATTTAGTTATTTTATAATATTAAACTATATATTTTTATTCCACCAGAGTGAAGGTTTAACTAATCTTCTTAATGCATCTTAAAGAGATTATGAAAATATATTTAGTGAAGTTACACTTTGATCAAAACATAAGTTTACCTAATAATAAAATGACTGTGCACCTATAGAAAATCTGAAACATGGTTTAAGACCAATTTTTCAACTAGACTTCCTTCTAAATATTTGGTATTACTTCCAGTCTCCTCAGGAGCCTACATGAATATTTTTGTCCCAGCCTCCCTGACTCTGTCTTTTCTACATTATTGTTTCATTTATTTCACTTGAGATAAAATTATTCTAACAAGCTACTCAAAAAAAAAGACAAAGTTGTGAAGGTCAGACTAAACAACGATGGTAAATATCAAAAGATATAAAATTAATTTCTGAACATATTATTTTAAATTATTGTCATACAGTCTTACAAATACATGTGTGTAAACAGATGGGTTACTGAATATATATTTATAATAATTTATTTTACAAAACAGTATCTTTAATGGACTAAATCTTGGCTGAAAACTACTATAGGTATATATATATACTCATTTACCACTAAGATAAGCAATATACACTAACAATTGCCAATCTGGAGTAACTGGCACTCCTGTGCTTTGCTGGTAGAAGTGTATCATATTTTGTGACCTATTAGGATCCTTCCTGTTGGGCAAAGACTGCATACTTTAAAGGTTACATCAGATTTTCAAAGGCATGATTCTACCAATAGTTGAAATAATTTATTGTGTTGAATAATTAAAGTAGATGACAAACGTATTGTCTGAAGCCCAGTGGAGGTGATAGAGATATGTATTATAGAAATACCCAATGCAATAGAAAGTTAATGATCAAGTACTGAATAAAATCGTGTCAGTAAATATGATAACAATTAACCAAATATAATTTTGTCAAAAATTCCAAATAATTGTATGAATGCTACATAATGTGTATTAATAAACCATCAAATAGTTTTGCTTCAGACCACCTACATTTTTAAAATATCTAAATGCATTGTTCACAAAAGAATATGTACAAATAGGCAAAAGCAAAAGTCCAGCGTCATTACACATTAAAATCAGTACAAATTAAAATCTAAATGAGCTACTACACCAAATCGAATAGAAAAAAATGAAAAAGGTTAACAATACCCACAACAGTCTCATGGTGGCCCACATGGTAGCCCCAGTACTCTGGAGTCTTAGACAAGAGGATCGCCCAAGCCCAGGAGTTCAGGTCTGTATTGTCCTATGCGGATCCCATGACAGCATTACAATCGACACAACTATAGTGACATTCTAGCACTACGATGTCTAGTGACATCCCGCTGACAAGGATGCCTAGTGGCAGGTGAATAATTTCCAGGTTGGAAATGATGATACCCACCACAATCTTGTACTCATGTGCTTGGCTTATGGAAGTATAAAATCAAACACCCATCGTGATAAACAGCTTAAACATCTACCAAAAGAAGTAAACATATCAAAAGAAGGAGAATAACAACTCTAGCTATAACATTTCCATACTGAAAATAGCTCAGATGCCCATCAAGAAAAGAAGAGGTTAAAAAATGATGATATGTTCAAGCAAGGGAACAAACTACTGAAAAATGTAAAAATGTGAAGAAAATTTTAACCTTAGAGAAATATTACAATAACAATACAAGTGCATATTTCATTGATGCAAAATTCTAAACGACACCTAAAATTAGAAATACAAGTCAAGCAAGCAATTTTATGTGAGCTCACAGGTCTTACCTGAAAAGGGCCAGAGAGAAGTTATGTTCTGGTGAAAGTTACAGTCCTTACTAGCAGGTCCAAGTTACAAGTGCATATTGAAACTGGTCAAAAACATCTTAATCATTATTAATTAATCTTCAAAATTCTTTCACTGCTTATTCTTACTTCATTCGTTAAACAAATATTTACTATAAGGTGTGGTGTGGAAACATTTCAATAAAGATTTAAATGAATGTTTGATTTTTAACAATCCACAATTTCATTTCTTGTTGACAGCTTAATAAGTGACCCCCATGGAGATCCAGCTGCATTTTAGTAAAACAGAAATAACAGTATAATGCACAGATAACCTCTTTAGGAATTCTTGTGCAATGACATGGTACAACTTTGAACTTTGGGCCTCATCAATAGAATCTTAGTTACGAGTTAAGGCAGCACACTGATCCAGACACTTTCTCAAGGCTCCCTTGACTTCTTTGTTCCTCAGACTGTAAATGAGGGGGTTCAGCACAGGGGTGACAATGGTATAGAACAGAGACACAACCTTGTCATGGCTAGCCAAGCGGTAGGATTTGGGTCTTATGTAGATAAAAAGTGCTGCTCCATAAAAGAGTCCCACCACCGCCAAATGCGAGGAGCAGGTGGCAAAAGCCTTCTTTCGGGCTTCCTTAGTGCGCATGCGGAGAACGGCAGCGAGGATGAGACCATAGGACATCAGGATGAGGGAAAATGGAAGCAGCAGCATCAACACACAGCATATGTACATGACATACTCAAAGACAGAAGTGTCAGCACAAGCCAAACGTACCAGAGTGGGGGCCTCACAGAAGAAATGATCAATCTCTCGTGCGCTGCAATATGTGAAGCTCAGGGTAGTAGCTGACTGCATGAGTCCATCAGCTGCCCCCAGGACCCAAGACCCCAGAGTCATTCCCAAGCATAATCGCCAGTTCATGAGGATGGGATATCTCAGCGGGTGGCAAACAGCCGCATAGCGGTCATAGGCCATGGCTGCCAAGAGGAAACACTCACCCCCTGCCAGAGTGACGAAGAAGAATATTTGGAGACCACAGCCGCTGGGGGAGATAGATTTCATGTCAATTACATAGTCAGCAGCCATTTTGGGCACGATGGTGGAGACGAGCATCAGGTCCATGAGGGCGAGTTGGCTCAGTAGGATGTACATGGGTGTGTGGAGCCGCGGGTCCCGGTGAATCAGGAGAATCATGAGGGTGTTGCCCAACAGAGAGATGGAAGCGCTTGTCAGGACCATCACAAAGAGAAATACATGGACACTTGTGTGATTAAAGAGTCCTAGAAGAATGAAATCCATTGTGATGTTCCCGCTTTCCATGATTTCAAACATTAGTGACACTGCAAATGGAGAAATAAATAATGGAGTTATCATTTGCAATGTTCTCATGAAGTGCATGTTTCCTATTAAGTAGATATGTGAAGATGATTAAACCTATTTCAGATCCTCCCTATTTGATATAAGTTTAACATGGTCATAAGATTAATTTTAACTTCTTTGAAGTTTTGCTCATTTTTAAGTTTTTAAAAATAAGTAATATTTAGCTTTTTGATTAATTGGCATAATGAAAAATGACCTTGATAAATTGCAAGAACTTCGCAAAGACACCAACTTAAGTGGACAAGAGGAAATTTTTTTAAGTATCATTTTTATGTGTACACTAAATAAAAGTGCCCAACTACATAAATTTTTAGTCCTTTATAATACAAGTTACAGGTATACCAAAATCAGGTAACTTGAGATTTACCAAAATCAGATAACTTTTCCTGACATCATTTACTCAGGAATGGCATTTTTACTTTCCACACAAGAGGACTGATGAGCTCAAAACAAGCATCAGAAAGAACTTACCCTACAAATACAAATAACTTTATTTGGAATTTATAGTGCATTAGTTTAACTTTATCATTATACACTGCAAACAATAAACCCTATTTGAAGATTTCCCCCAATGTGACACTATAAAGTTTACTTATATTTTCAGTAACTATAAGACATTTTGTGTGATGAAAGTGTTCCCCTCAAAGTCACAGAATCACAACTTCACTAGGTAAAAAGAGAAAAGGAAACTTTCACTTCACTTAATCACAAAGGTAAATTTATTTCTAGTTCAGTTTCAAAACAATATTACTTTTTAAAAGTATTTTCACCTCTGGCTTATTAGATCAAACCTCTTCCAATTTGTTGACTAAATAAGGTCACAGCTGCCGAGATGGGGATGCTAATTCAGTCTCAAGGAGATGGTGTATTCAGTGAAGACATGTAAGAGAGGAGGCTCACTTCTTCCATGGCCATCCCTCTGTTCCTACTTACATATCCATCCCATATCTGAATACCACTCAGGAAGGAGAAAGGCAGTGCAAAATACTCAAGTTCTCAAACCATACTTGAGCAACATCAGTGTACTGCAGCAATATCCTTGATGCTCTATAGCCCTCATGGAAATACACCTCTTCCTTGCTAAATATATCTTTCATTTGCCAAAGTGCAGGTTCTACTCCCTAGTAATGATGAAGTCTCTGATGATGGCCCTCATTTTCACTTTCCTGAAGCACTTCAGTCCTTCAAACATTTCTTTTGACTTAAAGGCTTCTTATTTTCCATTATTCCCACCTGTTATTTTTTTTAAAAATCAATAGATAATTAGTAACTGTAGAGTGGTAAGCAAGTTTCTTAAACTTGCTGCCATACCCATTTTTGAGTGTACCATTAGCACAGTAGTAATAAGTATACCTAATTTGTTTTGCAACTGTCACCAATGTCCATTTCCAGGACCCTTGGCTTCTCCAACTGAGTCTCTGGGCCATTAAACAAAGCAATATATTCCCATTCCCCTTCCACCATTGTCCACAATCATAATCCCACATTCTGTTTCTACAAATGGGACTGGTCTTGCAACTTCAGCAAAGTGCAACCAGACAGAATTTGTCTTTTCTGACCTGCTTATGTGATTTCATATGATGTCCCAAACACTCATCCATGTTATAAAACATATCAGAAGTTTCATCTATTTTAATAAAGAACAGTTTCTTTGTATGTATTTACTACACTTGACTTACTAATTACTTACATCTATAAACATATTTGTGCTTCTACTCCAGTTCTATGTGTTAAGTATCTATTTAATGAGACTTTTGATGACATATTAATATATAATTTGATAACATGTAAAATTTAATAATTGAACTAAATTTTGACTTCCCTCATGCAAGGGAGCTTTAGGTGTATGAATTTCCAGTTTCTAAAATCTCTTTTGTTATTACAAACCTATATTTTCATATTATATATAGGTTTTGCTAATACAAAACCTGTATTACTAATAAAAACCCATTATTTTCATATTATACAAGTGAAACTATTTACCACTAATAGAATGTTTGCAAACATGTAAAGAAGATTTTAAAGTATGATTTCTAATAAATTAGGCTATGGGTGCAAGTTATAATGGGAATTTAAAATCAAGAATTTACAAATCTTGTATATAAAATATCAGCAATGGCATTATCTGGAAGAAAAAGTTCTCATTGACTTGCAGAGGAACACGAAATTTTAGTACCTAAAAGATAAAGAATTTGAGGCCCTCCCTGGTCGTGCAGGGGGTTAAAACACAGCACTAAGAAGCTAAAGCCACTTCTGCATGAGTTCAATTCCCAGCCTGCCCAGGAGGTGACCACATGGCGTGGCAGACCTCTCCTGACCTGCCCGCTGCTCCCCTCAGCAGTGTACTTTGTCGATCTGCCTGTTCTGCTCCCCACTCTGTCTCTGGTGAAGATTCTCGCTGCCCCTGAGCCTCTGGCCTCTACCCCAATTCTGTATGCACAAATAAATAAATCTTAAAAGGAAAAAAAAAGGAGGTAAAGAATTTGTTTTCATCACCTAATGCTAGGTATTGTCTAGCTTTTCTTCTGTTTCTACACCATTTCACCCAAAATGGTGCTAAAATTGGGGTATCTTTATGCTCATCTCTTTTGCAGTATTACTAGGAAGTACAAATATATCCTCTCCTTTTCCTCAGAGCAATGATAGTCTACTTAGAAAGCCATGAATAATTTGCCTTCAAAATCTTCTCTTGCCCCCTGTTACCTGTTGCCCCCACTTAACATTAAAATTGTGAGTCTTTTCACTAGAACACCAGAGTGACTAAGCAGTCTGTTGTGTAAAAATAAATAAATAAATAAAATAGTAACAGTCAAATCATTTACCTACCTGAATTGACAGGTTACTACAGAATTTTAAATGGATTATTATTAAAGCAAGCATGTGTTTTAGGTTATTTTCAGAATGTAGAACAGATGACAGTGGATTTTATTGGTAAAACTATGGAGAAGAAATAATTTTACTGGGCATTCTGGATTCTAAAATTAATAAACAAATTGATCATTACTGAGATGGGTATGACCTACTCACATAAGATCATAGCGATGAAGCTGCAAAAGCTGTATCTGCTCCCCTTGGTAATGCATCTTTTAATGCTCTGCTTTGGGTGGAAGAAGAACCTTCTAATCTGGCAGCATCAAACTCACTCATATCATGCCTAGTGTGACCTATTAAGTAAGGGGTGTGGCCTATTTCCATCTTTTGTTTAAACACTCTTACTAATGTGCCAGAATGCAATCAGCCTGACTCTTTGGATGCCTTAGGGAGCTAACTTTCAAGGGTTTTAAATATTCACAGAACTTCAATATACTTTCCTATGTGCTTTCAGGAAACTGTTACTGAAGTAAGGCAGAATCATTTATAAGGATTAAAAATGAAGCCCCCAGGAAAAGATGATGATTTAAAAGTACATTAAAGAGTGAACTAACGTAATTGTGGCATTGCCTGTTTAAATATTGGGAAGGAGGGAAGATTAAAGAATGTATTGTTGGGAGACAACTTTTGTCAAAGATAGAAGTTAACTTGATGAAGCCCATCGTAGAATTCAGCTGTATCTTTTCTTTTCTGGACTTGAACTTAATAGAACAGAATCACTTTGTGAAATGAGCTTCAATATGTTGGTATCAATGTGATATTTTATTGTCTTTTTATGTTTGTTGATATCTACGATGATAGCAACAAGTTATAGCAGACTACATTATTGTGTCAAGCACTTTGCAGTTAGATTCTATCTTGGCTGATTTTCATGATTTTCTTATTGTTTACATTTTATGCTTTCTATTTCTGGGTCACCTTTGGCTTTTGATCCATTTTTACCACTCTCTGACTTGTCCTTGCTAAGTGTAAATGTAATGATTACCTTTCATAAGCAAAAATTTATAAAAATCTCTAATATAATACTTGCTGGGAAAAGTTGTCTTTATAAAAGTGTGAGGTTTTTAATGGCTAATCCAGGTGAAGCAGTAGTGACTATTACACTTTTTTGTTTAGAAAGGGAGCAAATCATAGATATTAGTTACTCATCAGCTTTTTTTTTTTAAAGATTTATTTATTTATTTGTACAGAACTGGGGTACAGGCCAGAGATGCAGAGGGTGAGAGGATTCACCAGAGACAGAGTGGGGAGCAGAACAGGCAGATCGACGAAGTACACTGCTGAGGGGAGCAGCGGGCGGGTCAGGAGAGGTCTGCCACGCCATGTGGTCACCTCCGGGGCAGGCAGGAATCGAACTCATGTGGAAGTGGTTTAAGCTTCTTTGTGTTGTGCTTTAACCCACTGCACCACCAGGGAGGGCCAGCTTTTTTTTTTTATTTATTTTTAAAGGAAGTAATTCTGTTACATTGTTGTTGATTTGTGTTCAGTATGACTTCTCCCCACAGGTGTGTTCGCTGTACTTCTCCCACCATTAAAGCACCCTTCATCCATAACCATAGTCCTTGGACTCCTCCCTTACCCTGTTTTTACTCCTGCCCCCTCCTGGATTCCTGATATTATCAGCTTTCAAGGTTTGTCTTTGTCTGACCCTTTAATTTATTTAGATTCCACAAGTAAGTGAATACATCGAATATTTATTTTTTCCCTTCTGAATTTATTTTTCTAATATAATTACTTTCAGCTCCATTCACATTACTGCAAATGGCATGAGTTTGTTTTATTGCTGAGTGGTATTCCTTTATGTATACACACCAAAAATGGACCCGCCATATAGCCCTATTTCTCCCATTCCCAGGAATCTAACCAAAGAACACAAAAACACTAATTGTGAACAGAACCTGCAATCCTATATTTATTATAGCAACTCTGCTTTTGGATGTTGAATTTTCTCAAAGTGCCAAATATTACTCTGGTTTAGAATATAATTGACTACCCAGTAAAATCTACATTTAAAGTCAAGATTTATCATTTCCTGTGTAAAGCCGAGGCTCCTAACTGAATATAACCAATAGATTATAGACAGAAAAATATATCATGTTCAAGACCTTCAGCAAAAATGTAACAACCATTTTCATCCTTTCCTATTCTGAGTATTGTTGTGTACAGATCTATCAAGATACAGTTACATTATCCTCCTCTGTCAGATAGAAAAAGAGATTTTGCACAAAGCAAATCAAATGCTCTCTGGGCTCCAAGAGGGACAAAAATGTGGACAAGATAAGATCTGTGTCAAAAGAGAGAATGACCATACCACAGGAATGTGAAATTACAGGAAGGTGAATTATAAAAGTGAAAGTGTGTGGATGTGTAACGGTGCAGTTACCTAGTCAGAGAGCAAAGCCAAGAAGCCACACACCAGTTTTAAAGAAAAATTAAAATTAAGATTCCACTTCCCCTGCCCAACAACCTCCATTAGAGGGTACACTTGTTGATTCTGAGACAGAAATGATTGTGGAGTGCCCTTAAGCTCAATTCCATTGGAATTATGGATACAGACTGGACACAGAAGAGGAACTGTAAACCAGTCACAACAAAGCTCCAAAGTTCACAGCTAACTCAGTAGTTCTGATGTATCCCTTCCAATTATCCTGCAGCAGGGCAATCGTCCCATTTGTGTCCCCAGAGGAATGTTGATAGGATTAGCTTGCTCTGAAGGAAAAAGCATGACCTTCCTCACCAAAATCAATACCTGAACCAGTACTTAACTGAAAACTGTCAGGCTCTTATTCTCCTAGCTTCTGGCAAAAAAAAAAAAAAAGTGCTTTCATCCAGAAAGGGGAAGGAAAATAGGAGCATACAAAAATGGACAGCATAGTGAATGAGTCATAGTCAATAGGAAGCGAGATACAACTGGGTCCTTCGACACCACTCACACAAGTTGGCTTCCTATTGAACAGAGAAGGTGGATCGTGTGATAGAGCACACAGAAGACATCTAACAATGACAAATTCAATAATTCAATATAAATATGGTCTCCTTCCAATATATAGTTACGAGACAGCTTGGAATTTGTCCACAAGGAACATACTGGTGGGGCGGAGTTCAAACCATCTCCAGGCAATCAGCCTTTGTTCTCAATTTAGAGGAATTGTTAAGGTTTCTTAAATAAAGCATTAATCCTGAATTAGGGAGAACATGAAACATTTTTGTCTATTTCTACCCAATCTATCCATCCATTATGATTAAAGCACTTAAAATGCAGGAATTTAGAATACAGGTGGTGGAAAGCACAAATTTCCCACACGGGCAAGTGACAACAGTTAGGACACTCCACTATAAAAGAATGGCCCTAGAGTCAGTTCAAACTCTCAACCAACAGTTCTGAACAGTTTTAAGAAGTCTGATTTCTCTGGTGTGCCTTTGCTTTATGCTATGAAATGAATTGCATGTCCCAAATGCCTATGTTGGTTACCTTAATCCCAATGAGAAGATATTTCTAGATAGGTTCTTTACAAAATTCATTAAGGCTAGGGGCCCTTCCTGGTGGTGCAGCAGGTTAAAGCACAGCACTAAGACTCTAAAGCCACTTCAGCATGAGTTTGATGCCCGCCCTGGAGGCGATCCACATGGTGCGGCACCCTCTCCTCTCCTGCCCTGCCTGCTGCTCCCCTCCACCTGTACTTCGTCAGTCTGCCTGTTCAACTGCTCCCCACTCTGTCTCTGGTGAATCTTCTCACTGCCCCCGCACCTCTGGTCTGTACCCCAGTTCTGTATGAATAAAATAAATAAATCTTTACAAAAAATTCATTACGGCTAAATTAGGTCACATGAGTAGGTCTTGGTCTTAGAATTACTACCTTAAGAATAGCAATATCAAAAAATATTTATTGTTCAACTGTCCCTGTGAATGGTATGTAGTTTTGGAAACTCAATCCAACACATGCATTGTGCTATATGGCAGCATATTTCCTTTAGAGAAAGATTGATACATAGCGATCACCTCTAATCATTGTGACATTGCAGGATCTTTCCTCCAGACAAGCTGTTTTCTTTCTCAGTGGTTGAAATATGACACTGAAAACTGACTCAAATAGGAGATGAGGTGTTGAATAGTTTGTGAGTAGTCATTTCTCAAGATTTTTCTTTTGTCATACTATAAATCAAGCAATATTCTTCATGGCTCTGTGTGTGTGTGTGTGTGTGACATTGTTCCTATCACCATTGGTTAATAAATTTGCTCCTGTTTTGTAAATTATTCCCACCTGGCCTCTGAAGTGTTTCTACTCCCCACTATTCTTGGATTACTTCATTACATTGGCATCTCTGGTCACTCAGTAGTGTCTTTGACCATTGATTTTGACTAGACATGGGGAAAACCTATGAACTTCTCAATGATGTATTTGTTCTCATCTAGAGCACATTCCAGAACAGTCTGGTTCATCTGGGGGTCTTAAGTTGTCTGTGCATACTGATAACCAATGTGGCCTCTGCTTTTCACTCTGTTATTTTACTTTATAGTCGGTCATGGTTGGACATGCATAACAAGCTTACCTATTGGGAATAATTTGAGATGATTAGTTCCATACTTTAATTAGAGTACATGGTTATTTTTGTTCACATTGCAATGTTGTTATTTTAATCAGTTTTTTGTTATAATTGATAAAACTTACATAAGTTTAAGTTGTATGATGATGTTAGCTGATACATGTATATATTCCAAATGATTTACCACAATAAATTAAATTGACATAGCCTTCATCTCACAAAATTATTATAATTTTGCTTTTGTATGATGAGATTAGATTTTCTATTCTTATAGCAACTTTAAAGAGTTGTTAACTATTCTCATGCTGTGCATTAGAAGAAATATATTTCTGGCCTTCCCTGGTGGCACAACAGGTTAGGATGCATCACTACAAGTTAGCTGCAGCCACTTGAGTGTGAGTTTGATCCCGGGCCCCCCCAGAGGTGACCCACATGGCACAGTAGACTTCTCCTGTTTTGCCCACTGCTCCCATCAGTAATGTACTTCCTCGATCTGCCTATTCTGCTCCCTGCTCTGTCTCTGGTGAAACCTTTCACCACCCCGGCACCTCTGGCCTGTACCACAGTTTTGTCTGCATAAATAAATAAATCTTTTTTTTAAAAAAAAAAAAGAAGAAATAGATTTCAATTAATCTCTAGAGTTGCTAAAGTTATCAGTTAACAAGAGCTGTAACAAACAAGACAAGTGCCTATTTAAATTCTTTGCCTATTCCTTGATTGATTTACTCATTTTCATTTTGTTGAGTTGTAACAGTTTCTTGGTATCTTTGATATTATCCCTTTGTTAGACACATAGTGTTTGAATATTTTCACCCACTCTGTAGGATATCTTTGTCTTGTTATGCTTTTAAGCTCTGTGCAGAAGTTTCTTCTTTCAAGTAGTCCCATTTCTTGATGTTCTGTTTTGTTTTCTCTCTTTTTGGAGATGTATCTGCAAAGACATCACTGAAGCTTGTCTCATGAAGAGTTTTACCTACATTTACTTCTATGTATTTTATGATTTCAGGTCTTACAATCAAAGCCTTTTTTGTACATTTTGAGTTGATTTTTTGTAATTAATGTGAGATAGTGGTCTATTTTCATTCTTTTGCATGTAGTGCCCCAATTTTCCTAACATCATTTATTGCAGAGGTTTTCATTTTCCAGTACATATTTCTGGCTCCTTTGTCATAGATTAACTCTCCTATAGAGATGAGTTCATGTCTATAATCTCAATTTGATGCCATTGTTCAATGTGTGTGTGTGTGTTGACTCCAAAACCATGCTATTTTAATTATCCTGGCTCTATATTATATTTTGAAATCTGGAAATGTGCTATCATCATTCTTTCTTTCTTTTTTTTTCAGTCAAGACTCTATTTATTCAAGTTCTCTTGTGGTTCATATGAATTTCAGTAATGTTTGCTCCATTCCCATGTAGAATGTGATTGACATTTTGATAGGGATTGCATTAAATCTGTACATTGCTCTGGGTGGGATGGTTATTTTAACAGTGTAGATTCTTCCAATCCAAGAGAATATATTTCCATTTCTTTTCATCTTCTTTATATATATATTATAGTTTTCTTGTACAAGTACTCTGACTCCTTTATTAAGTTATTTCAGGTATTTAAAAAATTTTGGTGTGGGTCCTCCTTAGTGGTGCGGCTTGTTAAAGCACAACACTGAGAAGCTAAAGCCACTTCAGCAAGAGTTCACACCCACCCCTGAGGTGACCTGCCTGCTGCTGACCTCAGCAGTGTTCTTCTTTGTCAGTTCTGCCTGTTCTGCTCCCCACTGTCTTTGGTGACTCCTCTCACCCACCACACCTCTGGCCTGTACCCTGGTTCTGTATGTATAAATAAATAAATGTTTTTTTAAATTTTGGGTGTGATTTTGGGGATCATAGTTTAATTTCTTCCTCTTCTACAATAGCTCATTGTTTCCATATATGAAGGTAACTGATCTTTGCATATTGGTATTTTCCATTTTGCTGAACTAGTCTATTATTTTAATTTGCTTTTCAGTTGAGTTAAGTTCTGTGTCATCTGAAAATAATGATAGCTTCATCATTACAGTTTGGATTCCTGTTGAATCTTTCTCTTGCTAAGAGCTTTAAGACTTCCATGACTGTATTGAATAGTAGTAGTGAAAGTGGACATCCAAGTCTTTGTGGAAAAGCTTTCGATTTTTCATCATTAAAAACAACTGTGTGTTTGTCATATATGACTGTTAACATGCTAAGAGACATTATTATTATAGCAAAAATTTCAGGGTTTTCATCATAATTGTATATTGACTATTATTGAATGCTTTTGTTACATCTATTGATATATGATTTTTATCTTTCCTTTTTGGATATCATGACTTACACTTATTGATTTTTTTTTTTTGAATATTGAGCCAATCCTTGTATCCCAAGAATAAATGCCACTCAGTTATAGTGTTATGATCCTTTGAAGGCATCCTTGTAATCAGTTCTTAAAACATTGTTAAGGATTTTTTAATCCATATTCATTCAGAGAAGTGGCATGTAATTTTCCATTATTGTGGTGTCTTTGGATCTCATACAGATGTTTGGAAACAGTCTCTTTCTCTTTTTCTTGGAAAAGTTTGAGAAGGATTTATTAACTTACCAAGAAGATTTGATAGCACTTCCTGTGAAGCCATCTGGCTCTGGA
Source organism: Condylura cristata (assembly GCF_000260355.1). NCBI lineage: Eukaryota > Metazoa > Chordata > Mammalia > Eulipotyphla > Talpidae > Condylura > Condylura cristata. Next base: position 38,694,807 of record NW_004567122.1, on the reverse strand, counting down.
TGTTGGGTTTGTTGTTTGTTTCATTCTGGTGTTCTTTGTTTGTTTGTTTGTTTGTTTGTTTGTTTGTTTGTTTGTTTGTTTGTTTGTTTGTTTGTTTGTTTGTTTGTTTGAGGGATAAGCAGATAAAATTTTGATTACATTTCAATTTTCTTGCTTATAATTTGCTTATTCAGATTGTCTGTCTTCTCCAGGCTCAGTCTCAGGTGGTTATATTTCTAAGAACTCACTTGTTTATTTTAGTTTAGTTAACTTATACAAGTATACAAATGTAAGCAATACTCTCAATGATTATCTGAATTTCTGAGATGTCTCTTTTAAATTCTTTTCATTTCTGATTCATTTGTTTGAATTTTCTCTCTCTTTGTGAACCTTTTAGGATTTTGTCAAGTTTATTCATTTTAAGATTTTATTTATTTATGCACAAAGAACTAGAGTACAGGCCAGAGGAGCGGGGGTGGTGAGAGGATTCACCTGAGACAGAGTGGGGAGCAGAACAGGCCAATTGACAAAGCTCACTGCTGAGGGGAGCAGTGGGTGGGTCAAGAGAGGTCTGCCACGCCATGTGAATCACCTGGGGGGTGGGGGATCGAACTCATGCTGAAGTGGCTTTAGCTTCTTAGTGCTTAACCCACTGCGCCACCAGGGAGGGCCCTATTTAATCTTTTGCTTGCATCAATCTTTTAAGCTTCTTTTTTAATTTGTTTCCCAGATTCCTGCTCTTCTCTCCTTTTCTCTGCTCAGCTCCACCTTCCTTCTGGGTGGAGCAGGGAACCTGGAACTTTCCTTTTTTCTGGGGACCACCCTGCCACAAGTACTCTCTTGGATATAATAAGTAAGGGAGAAACCAGCAAACTCCATCCACAACTCAGATGTTTTGAACAGGATTGGCGACCCAGAGGAAGCAGGAAGAACTTGAGAGGGTAAGTTGAGGGTAACGGAGGAAGAAATAAGTGGGAGGTATTAACCAGGGCCACTGTAACCCTCCCCTACCTACTAACCTGGAACACCTCTACAAGGAAAGAAAAGGAGAAAAAAACCTGAAAGCAAATGGGAAACACTGAAACATCTGAAAAACCAAGAGGTTGAAACAAAGGTCAGTAGGTTGATTTTCATGGAGGGGAGTGGGTCTGTGAAGATCCACAGGGTAAGAGTTGTGGGAAGGATAAAACTCGGTCTTCTTACCACCATTGGAGGCAGGGCAGGGGCCTGACTGCAAAAGAAACACAGCATGAGGCAAGGTGGCAGCGCTCTCACCATGAGCGAATATTCTCTGATAGTGGAAGCCAGGCAGGGAGTGTCAGCCAGCTAGCTTTGGCCAGGGCACACTGCTACTGTTGAAACAGTCAGGTCTCTGCTGTGAATGGGACACCTTGGGATTTCACTTCCCAGGACTGTAGGGATAGGGAGGGCATGACAGCCTGCACACAACTTCCAACCAGTAGCAGAAAGAACAGCAGAACATGGCTGCAGTGGCTGAAATACCCGGCTCTCTACCAGAAATGAGGCACATTGGGTTTGGACTCCCAAGACTGGGGGGGGGGTTCATGTGGGGCTTGATACCTAATGCACAGCTCCCAGCCATTAGCAGGAAGAGCAGCAAGCCATGGCTGCAGTCCAATGGAAAGGCAGTAAAAGGCAGGTCATAACTGGTCATAACTACAAGTTGGGCAGCAGCAGAGCCGCCACTACTAGCACATGGGATATTATCCATATTGGAAAGCAGGCTGGGGTGGGGCCACAGCCAACATGAGCACAAATCCCCCACTAATTAAACCAGGCAACAGAAGGACCACCAACAACAAGAACGTGCATTCCCCATTCACAATCACAAGCTAGGAATCTCACAATCTCCACTTAGTACAACAGAAACACAGAAGGAGGGAGTCACCAGATATGGCACTCAAACTCACCACCATGCTCACAATGTCATCACCCTTTGTGGAGAATTGATGCATTGGTCCTTGACCCAGTCTGAATACCAGTTCTTGGCCAACCCGGAAGGAGCACCCAGGAGAAATGCCAGCCACTAGTAATGGTGTCCCAACACATACAAATAATTAGGAAATGAACAACAGGAAGAAGAAAAATACAAATAATTAACAAATCCACAGAGGAAAAATTCACAAAAAGATCACTCACCAGAAATCAACAATGACATAGAAGAAAGCTCAGCCTGTCAAATAGAAATTTAGAACCACCACAATTAATAAACAGAAAGACGGTGAAAAAGAAAAAAAAATGAGACAACTAGTCAATGAACTGGAGAACAAAAATAAGACCTTAAAAAAGAAAATAAAAGGAATGCAGGAGATTAAATGAATACTGGAGGAGATAAGAAATTCTGGGAAAAGCAATGAAAACAAAATTGACACAAAAATAAAGAGAATCAAAACAGAAAAGGAAAGAGAAGTAAAAAGGAAAAGGAATAAAAAAACACTCTGAGAGCTATCTGACACCATGAGGAAAGGAAATATCAGAGTTATAGGTATCCAAGAGGTAAGGAGAAAGGCCAAGGAATTGAGAAAATATTCACAGTGATAACTGAAGAGAACTTCCCCAGTATTAAGAAGGAGATGAAATAGACCAAAAAAAGTGAGAGGAATCACAAACTACCATGGCAATAGGAGAAATACAGCAAAACACATAATAGTAAAGCTCCCAAGAATCCAAGACAAGGAAAAAATAGTGAGATTGACAAGAGGGAAGAAACAAATAAGCTATCAAAGGAAACCAATCAGACTTCTCCGAAGAAACACTGCAGGAAAGAAGGAAGTGGAGACATGTTCAACAAACTCCAAGACATCAAATGCCAACCAAGAATACTTTATCCTAAAAAGCTCCTATCTCTTTGAAGAAAGAATAAGGACATTCTTAGACAAACAGAAACCACAATTTTGTCATGACTAAACCCCCACTCCAGAAAATATTACAAAAAGTCCTTATGGCCAAAGCCAAAAGAGGATGTATAAGAAGAGATCAAAACAAGGAATAAAAGCACAAAAAGGCAAAAAAAAAAAAAAAAGCAAATATAGATGTTAATTAATGTATCAATATTATCTCTAAATGCAATAGTTTAAAATCATCAATATAAAGAGACAGAGTTGCACTCTGGATTAAAAAACAGAACCCAACCTTTTGCTGTCTCCAGGAAATACATCTAACTTAAAAAGATAAAAAATAGATTGAAAGTAAAAGGATGGAAAAAATCCTACAAGCTAATGGGCTAAAAAAGAAGGCAGGAGCAGCTATATTAATATCAGACAAAACAGACTTCAAAATGAAAAAAGTTAAAAGAGACACAGATGGCTACTACATTATGATTAAGGGGACAATATAGCAAGAAGACATACCACTCATTGATATATACGCACCAAATGAAGGACCAAAATGTATCAGGAAACTAATGGCACTAAGAAAACATATATTAGAGAAAATACATACGAAGTAGCAGACTTCAATACCACTCTCAACATTGGACGATAAACAAGACAAAAATTAAGCAAGGACACTGAAGCTCTAAACAAGGACCTAGACCTTATGAACTTAACAAACATCTATAGAACACTACACCCCAAAAACATCTGAGTACACATTTTTCTTAGATCCACATGGATGTTCTCAATATTGACCACATCCTGAGAATGTGATCTTAGGACAACACTCAGATGTCCACACATATTAGTAGATATACTAAGATCGAAGTCATAACAATTATCTTCTCTGATCATGAAGGAATCAAACTAGAAATAAACCATGTGAAGAAGGCAAAAACCCCACCAACCTCGTGGAGATTGAAACCCACACTACTGTAGGAACATTGAATCAATGAAGAGATCAAGGGAAAAAAAATTTTAAATACCATGAGAAGAATAACAATGAATACAAAACTCTCCAAAACTTATGGGACATATTAAAAGCACCTATAAGAGAAAAATACATGTCAATACAGGCTCACATCAAGAAACAACTGATAGAAACAACCTAATCTCCCACCTTTAAGAACAGGAAAAGAACAACAACAAAAACCAAAACCAGCAGAACACAGGAAATAATAAAAGTCAAGGCAGAAATAAATGAAATAGCAGTAAGGAAAACAATCCCAAAAAAAAAGTCAATTAAACCAAAAGTTGGTTCTCTGAAAAAGTAAACAAAATAGATATACCTGTAGCCAGTCTCACAAGGAAAAAACAACAACAACAAAGCACAAATAAACAGGATCATAAATGAAAGAGAAATCACAACAGACACAGAAGAAATTAAAAGAATAATCAGAGAACACTATGAACAGCTATATGCAAACAAATTCAACAATCTGGAAGAGATGGACAAATTCCTACAAGATTTTAAAACTGCAGCTCCTTTTGTATCCCACCAAGTGTATCTGCATGTTCTTCAAATGACTCTCTTCCTCAAGGGTCAGATTCTTCTTCACAACATCTAAAGGTTCAACTCTGTCCCAAGATGCAAGGTATAATGAGAAAGACTTCATATTTACTCCATAGAGACACTTAATCATAGTGGAACCTATATGCAAGCACCTCACATTCTTCATTATACTTTCTCCCAAATCTGTCACAGCTAGTCCAATGGCCCAGTGTGTGTAAGCTTTCAGTTTGATTACCTCATAAGCACTGTCAACAATTTGTTAATCTCATTCCACTGTTCCTTATCTGCATCAGTGCTTAAATCAGGTTGCACTTTTCAGTGAAGCACAAACAATATTCACTCCATTCAAAACAGGCACACTATAGTCTCCATGTTCCCCAAGGACTCACTCATGACAACTTGATAGGAGAACTCCAAGCTTTCCCCCATTAGGTAAAAGAACTGAGTTGAATTCAGATCACAACTACTTCCAATAACAATATTGGGGAAAGCCACTTATCTTCCAAGGTACATACGTAAGCAAGACACCCTATAGATTGGAAATTTATAGTTTTAGGTCACATTTTATAACATCAGGAATGATGAATTTGAAATGGCAGTGAACAGGGAGAGAGGCCAGGTGGTAAGATGAAATGGCCACCTAACTTTCCTGGCTCTTAGTTAAGACTGCTGCCAAAAATCCCGAAAGGCCAAAACCAAACCAAGGACTATAGCAGTATAATACCCACACAATAGAGACTTATGGTCTATAGCTTCGCAAAGGACAGATACTTCCCCTTCTGTTTCAGAAGCTGGAACCATCTGTCTCTTAGCTGCCTCTGACCCTGACTTATATCCTCCTTCAAGGTGCCCAACCCACAAATCTGATTGGACCATTTTTTCAATCCTGTGGCTGATTGGACCATGTAGCACCAATCAGATTATAACTTGCACCTGATTTGCCCATTACGTTATCCATGAAGAACACAATTGAGCAACTGCCACAACTGACAAAAAGGCAGTTGGTGGGTTCTGAGGAACAACTGCCACAATAGACGAAAGGGCAGTTACTTGGCTCTGAGGAGCAACTACCACAACTGACTTGTGGTGAAGCAGCAGGGTGAAAGAACACCACTGCTGCTGCCAGCTCCCACAGCTGCCAGTTCCAGAAAAAAATTTAAAGTTGTTCATGCACACTGTGTTGGGCCCCTCTCACTAGGCCCCTCTGTCTGGGTCTCTGACTCATCCTGGGCACAGACAGAAGGGCAGGCAGATAGCATTCCTGGTGC
>NW_004567122.1:38632657-38688228 GCF_000260355.1 Condylura cristata | reverse complement strand
TCCACACTGCACCAGAATTGCAATCCCTGAAACTTGTCTCCTGCTCCTGCTGCGCTGGTCTATGGCAGACCAAGTCTGTAATTCCTCAGCTTTGATGAAAACCAGTTTTGAATTTGCTGTTGTTAGTGTCCGAAATCACCCGGTTGTTCCCCCGCGACAAAGAACAGGACCAGAGATGCACAAGCAAGCAGAGTTTATTAAGCCAACTAGCTGGGTCAAGCCTCCCTGCAGGCACACAGGCCACACAGGGAGAGCAAGACCCAGACCATAGGAATGCCAGAGAATATATAGGCCTTTATCGGCCGTTACATACGTCATAGCCAGTGCAAATTCAAAGAGTAACAAGCTTCACAGCACTCAAGGACGGGTTTCTAAGAACAGACGTCTCAGTCATGAGTCAGGAGCTGATATCAGGGTCTAGTTTCAGCCACTTCCAGGAGCTGGCACCAGGAATGCCATCTGCCTGCCCTCCTTTCTGGGCCAAGGGTGAATCTGAGACCCAGATAGAGGGGCCTAGGGGCCTAACACTGTCACACTAGAGTTGTTGAAGTAGATAGTTTTGGGTGCTCTAAGGAAAATTTCATGATGTTGGAGATCCATCACTCTCCTTTAATTTGTTTTCCATGACATCAACAAGAATCTGCAAGTCTTTTTATCATTAAGATACTAACAGCACAACAAACCAAAAGCACCAGCCCCAACAGACTTATTCTGGTAATGGCAGTGGGGGTAAGGGGGTGCTACATTCTTCCTTAGGAAGTTTTGAATCAGTTGATCCTTGAGAGTTGCCCTATTGGACCTAGAAGAAACAGGAACCTGGAGAGCACTTCAGGCAGGTATCAGAGCACTCAGTATTGGACTTGACTTGAGGGCAGCTGCTCCAGTTTCAGCTTATGACTTCTTTGGAGAAGTGCCTATTTATCCCCTCCATGTGTACCTTTGGAACTTAGGTGTGTTTCCTGGAGATAACAAAAGGTTAGAATCTGTTTTCTAATGCAACATGCTAATCTGTCTCTTTATTGCTGAGTATAGTCAGTCCACTAATGTTTAGGGTAATTACTGATTTGGGAAGTCTGTTAATTTTCATTGTTTTGTGGTTCTATTTAACTCTTGTTTAGCTCCTTGTGTTCATTCTTTTCTTGGTTTAGATTTTACGCTCCTAGTAATTTTCTTGGAATGGGGGATTAGTAGTAGCAAATTTCCAATGATTTTATTAGTCTGAGACGATCCTTATTTGTCCCACATCTAGGAAGGAGAACTTTGCATGATAACGCATTCTTGATGGCAAACTTTGTCTTGGAGTTTTTTTGTTTGTTTTTGTTACTGTTACAGGGTAGCCCAGAGTGAGCTTGGGCTGCCTGTCTGTGGGTCCCCACCCGCACACTTAAAATGTAATTTTCTGTAGACACACACAAAAGGGTAATGGGTTTATTCACAAAAAGGGGAAAGGAAAAGGAACAACACAGAGAAATAGAGAGGGATACAAAGTAACTGGAATATCTTACCAGCTCTGCTAACTTGGAGCTCTAGTTACAAACTAACACTAATGGTCTGAAAGCTGTTGCTCCAGAGAGAGAGAATCGTTATCTCTCCAGAACAACAGTTGGAATACCACTCTCTATTTATCCCCTACAGTCCCAGAGTGCCTGCTTAGCTCCACCCTTGGATCCTCACAGTTCTCTCCTTGGTGATGCTGGAGTTGTAGTTTTCCAATCAATGGAGTAGGGGGTGGAATCCAGAAAGCTGGAGTAGGAGGTGGAGTCCACTAAACTCCGCAGAGTTCCTTTAGTACATCCTTCCCCTTAACAATTCCCCCCTTTTTATTTCATACCACCATATCTATGGTGGTATAGATCACAGGGTGTAGTCATAAGAGACAGTCTCCATAAGGTTCCAAGTTGTCCTAAGCTTTCAAGAGTAGGTGAAAGAATCAGCAGTCACCAGCAGTGTTCATGATTGCCTGGAATGAATGTCATTACTGGAAAATAGCCCATCATTATAGGTGGAGAGAAAAAGAAAAAAAAACTTTTGGCATGTGTGTGTGTGTATATATATATATACACATACATATTTATATATACATATGTGTGTGTGTATCAAAATAACAGGAACAAGAAAAAAAATTTTAAACTTATTTAACTTCTCTAAAACAAGTTATCTCAACCTTGATCCCAACTTAATCTAACAATGTGCAACCTATTTACAAATTCAAGCTAACTTTTAACCATTTTTCTATTTTTGCAAAAAATCATAGGGCAGAATAATTAAACAGCAATTTCTAGTTGGCCTTGTTGGAACAGTCCATATTGTATCAGAGCAAACAGTCGATGTCCAGTCAATGTAGGCTTCAGAAACAACATCAGACTCAGCAGATTCAACCTGGGGTCACCTCTCTCGAGGTTAACAGAGCTCAATATTTCTCTTGGGTTGTCCAGTCTTTCCAATGGAGGCAAGCTTCCTCACCTTCTTTGGAGGTCTCTGGAACACTATAAACAAAGCAGCAGATGCTCATCTTCTTGGTTCAGCTCTGTTTGAAGTTCCTGGAGAATGCCAAGCAAAGCCACTGAAGCGCATTGCCAATTTCTTTAGTTCAAACAAACAAAATTCCTTATTGAAATTTTGCAAAAATAGACTCATGAGTAGTAAAAATTACTATGAATATTGTTATACTGTGTTGGTATCAAGGGGAGAGAAGAAATAGGAAAAAAATAGCTCAGTAGAAAAAAAAATTAGAACATTATTGAAGATCCTGGTCATTCAAAGCAAGGAAACTGGCTTTGAATCAAACAAACAAAAATGTCAGTAGTGGCCCTCCCTGGTGCAGCGAGTTAAAGCACTGCACTAAGAAGCTTAAGCCACTTCCACATGAGTTCGATCCCCGCCTGCCCCAGAGGAGATCCACATGGCGCGGCAGACCTATCCTGACTCACCCACTGCTCCCCTCAGCAGTGTACTTCATTGATCTGCCTGTTCTGCTCCCAGCTCTGTCCCTGGTGAATCCTCTCACCCTCCACATCTCTGGCCTGTACCCCAGTTCTATATGAATAAATAAATAAATCATTTTTTTAAAAAAATGTCAGTAGTATTTCAAGCAAAACTTAGTAAAATCAGTCTATTTGGTTCTTTGTGGAAAATATATACCCACTGTCAAAAGTTCATTCTGTTGAGAGCTGTTACTGGAAACAAAAGAAAAAATTTTTTCTTCAGAATCAATTTCTGCAAATACCAAACTATTGAATAAAGTATGACAAGACAATGATCAACATTCACAATTTATATACATATCAAACACATATCAAAAAAATTAGTTTTTGTACGTTTTAGAAAAACAAGGTTAACAGTTGTGTTCATGCCAAAGGTTTACCTTTTTCAAGTGACAACGCTTCCTTCCCAGTTTTACTTTTACTAAGTATACAAAATTAAACAAATTGATGTGAATGCTTTCCCCAAGGGGGAAAGGAGAAGTTCTGTGGAGTGTCTCAGGAGCCCTACTAAGGTTCCACAAAACTTCCTTCAATGAACCAAATGACAAGTTACCAAATTGCATTTCAATTTGGAATTATGGGAAGCTTTGTCACAAATATGAAGAATTAAAAAATAACAGCAAAGAAAGTCTCAATTCCGTGAAAGCTCTGGCTCAGTTTAGTAAGACAAAGTTGACATTCAAACTATAGCTTTCCTATTTTCCTTATTTCATAACTAAAGACTTTTTTTTATTCAAAATCTTAATTATTCCAAACTTCCAAGTAAGAGAAAAATATATATATATATATGTACCAATACAACCTTTTTTTAAAACAGATTATTTACCTTGAAGATTACAATTTCATTTGTTTGTTTATTTACAATATCTATAGGTACCATCTAATTTAGAACACCTCAAGGCCAAGACAATTTAACATAAGACATATAAACACAGACAGCATTCTTAGTTAAGCCACGTGGAATCATATCTTTTGTACATAAACCCATTGCCCTTTTGTGGAACAATTAAATATTAAGCGCGTGGGTGAGGGCCCACAGACAGGCATCCCAGTTTCACTCTGGGCTACCCTGTAACATTTCTTCAGAAGAGTCCAATGTTAAGCTAACTGGCTTTTCTTTATAGGTTTCCTGTTTCTTCCTCCTATCAGTTTCATTAATTTTTCTTTATCTTGGACTTTTGGATATTTTAGTACTATGTGTCCTCCTATAGATTTCCTTTGATTAAGTAACTGGCATTCTTTAACTTCCTGTATGTCAATTTTCATTTCCTTCTTCAAGCTTGGGAAGTTACAATTATTTCTTTGAATAGTTTCTCAGTTCCTTTCTCTCTCTCACCCTGCCCGCACCCACCCCTTTCTATCTCTCTCTTCTTCTGTGATTTTTATGGCTCATATTTCCTTTCCTCATAGAGTCAGATAATTCCTGAAGTGTTTCTTCATTCTTTTTCCTTTATATCTTCTTTTTCTATGCTGTTTCTTTTTTTCCCATATTTGCATCTTTGAGAGTACTGATACATTCCTCTGTGTCATCTATTCTATTTCCATGGTTTTATCCAGAATGTTTTGCCTATTTCATTAATCTTTTTTTTTTATTCTTTTATTTATGCATACAGAGCTGGGGTACAGGCCAGAGGTACAGGGGCAGTGAGAGGATTCACCACAGACAGAGTGGGGAGCAGAACAGGCAGATCTACACTGCTGAAGGGAGCGGCCAGCGGGTCAGGAAAGGTCTGCCACACCATGTGGTCACCTCCAGGGCAGGCGGGGATTGAACTCATGCAGAAGTGGCTTTAGCTTCCTAATGCTGTGCTTTAACCCACTGTGCCACCAGGAAGGGCCCTCTAAAAACTTTTTTAAGATTGATTTATTTATGCATACAGAACTGGGGTACAAATGTTGTGCCAGGTTTCGAGTTTCCCAAAGACCACCATGGAGCCAAATCCAATGCAAAGCACACAAGGGTCTTTATTGCAAGCTCAAGCCTGGGCTCCCAACATGAAGCGATGCAGCAGCCGAAGCTGAGAGCCCTGAGCTCAGGGAAGGCAGGGTTTTTATTAAAGAAGAGGGGAGTTTCAGCCCAGCGAAGGGGAGTTTTTGCTCAGCCGTACATTGATTGGTGGAGGACATTGAACAAAGTTATCTTGTCTTAACCAGGTTGATTTATGCCTGTACGATGTGACCTTCACTACTCCGCCCACATACCTTAGGACATAGGGCGTTTCCTGATACATACTGGCTACTTGCCTACTTGCTAATTGGCTGTTGCTGTGGGATGAGCAAGATTCGGACATTTACAGTTAAACTCGGCCTTGGTGCCTTGTTGATAACCGAAACTTAGGCCTGGCTGGTTCAGAAGCATCCTGAAGCCTGTTACGGCGTCAGTTTGGTCTTTCACAAGCCAGAGGTGCAAGGCTTCACCAGAGACAGAGTGGAGAGCAGGGCAGGTAGGTAGATCGACAAAGCAGACTGCTGATGGGAGCATCGGGTGAGTTAGAGAGGTCTGTTTTGCCATGTGGGTCACCTCCAGAGCTAGGGATGGAACTCACACTGACGCGGCTGTGGTTCGCTTGCAGTGCTGCGTCCTAACCCATTGCACCACCAAGGAGGGCCTGTTTTTCTAAATTTTGTTTGTCTTGTTCAAATTATTTGACTTTCCTAATTACATAGGTTTTAAATTATTCATCTGACAAAAAGAAAAATCCTTTGGTGTCATTGTTTTTGGTTTCTTTCTGTGGTGCATTGTTCCCCTGAGAACTTGTTTAGTCATTTGTATTTTTCGCCCTCCCCATGGTTTGCTTTCTGGTTTGATCTGCAATGGATGGTCCTTCTTCTTTCAGTATTCTGAGTTTTTACCTGGGAGTGGATAAATTAGCTGGGGTCTTCCCTGGCATGGGTCTGGGCAAGTGGTGGACTGGTGGCCAGGGCTCTGGGAGAAGTGGAGGCCATTGGGCAGGGCTTGTTTTTCCTGTTTTTTAGTTTTTAAAATGTACAAATCTCCAAGAGAGGAACATAAACTCTTAATATAATTATCACTGTTAAAATTTAGATATACCCTAAAACTACCATTATAAACTATATAATGGATATTTTACAATTTTTTCTAAATTTAAAATCATTTCCTGAAATAAATTTTGCTCTAATTTATGAGAAGATATTATTGAATCAATTTTTATTGAATGATTACATATTTTAAATGCACATTATTTAAATGAGGGTGGGGTTAATTTAATTAACATCTATTAATAGTATTGATTCATTTACTTTGACAACTTGACATTTTCTTTGTGAATTAATATTTGACTTAAATGCAAATTTAAGGAGAAATGTTTTCTATTTATTAGTTATAGGTATTTCAATATACAAATTACCTTTATTTCATTTGAATTGTTAATTTCATTCCCAATTTTAATGTTACTGAAATTGTCCTACATGTAATGGTTTCTTAATTTCACCAATTATTTATAATTACTACTTTTGTTTTATTGTCACTATTGAGATCAAAGTATATAAATTAATAATCATAGCTTTTATTGCAATATGTCCGTTCGATATTCCTGCATGTATTAGATAACAGTGCCTAAGTTGTTTTCTTGAAAAATATGATTTTTGTCTCCTGTTTACAGTCTCTCTTGCAGTCCACACCTGTTAATATAATTTCCAGAATACACTAAAGGTTTTGATGTAATGTTGGAATCAGAAATCACCATAGTTTATAATTGGTGAATAGATGTTGAAGTGATACCACACTTCTATTTATAAATTATTCAGATCAAAATTTATCATTATATATTTATTATTCATCAATTTCTGGGTGATGGTGGTGCAAATAGTCACTTTCTTTTTGTGGCTCTCAAAACTAAAAGAAAATTTAATAGCAAATATTTAGGGATTTGTTTCATATAATTTACTCCCTTTTCTCTGATTGTTGATCTTCTACCCTGTCATTATCTATTGCCTGTCACTTTATTTTGTTTTTCCCAGCTTTATGGATGTTCACTTAATAAATAAATAGTGTGTATATATATTATATATTTGATATGCCACATGATAAATTGACATCTATATATTGTAAAATCATTACCATGATGAAGCATGGTAATTAATGCACTCATGCTGTCACATAGCTTGTGTGTGCGTGAACATGTAAGACTTTTCCTTTTAGCAAAGGATAGGCACTGATAGTCATTTTAACTATAATTACCTACTGTACATTAGATGTCTAGAACTTATTTTTTTAACTGAATTACATCCCCTTTGACCAATATTCTCCACTCCCTTTAGTAATTTATATTCTACTCTGTTTTTATGAGTGCAATGGGTTTTAGATTCCACAGATATTCCTGTCCTTCGTTCTTTAAGAAAACATGTTACTTATGCTTTTTCGATTGAGTTGTATTTGTCCATCATAAAATTTGGATAGTAACCTGTTATCATATATCTATATGGTTTGCAAGTGTTTTCTCCTATTTCATGTTCTTCATTGTTTCCATTACTTTGCAGAATTTTTTTTCATGTAGCAGCATTTGCTTATTTTGTTGTTGTTGCTGTTGTTGTTGTATGTATTTTAGTTTCGCACCCAAACCAGTGTTGCCAAATCAATATCAAGATTCTTCACTGTTTTCTTCAAGAAGTTTTACAGATTAAAGTATTACATTTAATTCTTTAATCTAACTCAACATAACTTTTGTAAATTATATAAGAATGTTCCATATGCAGTTGATAAGAATATTATTCGTTTGGGGATGCCAACCAGTATTAATTACTTCATTTAAGCCTATCATTTCCATGTTTTATTTTCTGTCTAGATGACCTATCCATTGATGTAAATAGTGTATTCAGTATTGTGTTGCTTAGGGTTTGTTAATAGCTTTTATACATTTTGATGCATCTTAATTGGATATATAAATATTGATGACAGCTATATTTCCTTGATGAATTATTGATGTGATAATCATGTAATATCTATATGTGTCACTACCTACCTTTTCTGACTGAAAGTCTAGTTTATCAGATATGAGATTAGCAACTGAGACTTTTTTCTGTTATTGTCTTGAACTGATGTTTTCCAGGATTTTACTTCATGTCTCTGTTGGTATTTAGATCTGATGATCTGATGTGAGACCCCTGTGTGTGTAATATGGATGGATCATATCCTTTTTTATTATTTCTATTATTCAACTTGCCACCCTGTGTCTTTTGATAAGTGAGTTTAGATGTTTCATATTTAGGATAAAATTAAAGCTTCACTGATCTTCATAATCACCCTTCTGAACTCTTCATGTGTTAGTTCCTCAAATTCTGTATCATAATGCTTGGATTCAGCTTCTTTATTGTTTTCTTTAAGCATCTCCATCTTATGCTTCCTGTGTTAACCCATTCTTTCCATGTGTTCTGTTCATTTTACCCCCAGTAGGTGGCACTGTGTCACTAGTTTTGGGGATCCCCTTTGGAATAAAGGTATTGAAAGAGGAGTATGGGAAACTAGCAGCCAAAATATCCCAGGAAACTGTTCATTGAATTAGGGTGAGGGAGGACATGCTAATTTTGTGGACTGATCTGCTTGCTGCTTCTCTCTCCATGATCAGTGTTTGCTTCCCAGGTTCCTGTCTCAGCATCCAGAACTCTGTGGTTTCTAAAGGATTTCCCTTCTATCTGAAAAACTCACATTCAGGGGAATGATTCTCAACCACCTCTCATCCTACAAAACATTCAACACACTGAGATTATCCGTCTGTCCCATTTGCTCAGCAAACAGCATACTATTTCACATTCACTACACAGGCCCTTGTGCCAGTCTGAGCCAACCAGAACTTACGCTAGTTTGTTCATATGCTAGAATAGCCACCACCATGTCCCAGGTGGTCCTCCCCCATCTCTGATACAAAACTGCACTAGGAAAAAAAAGCACCCACCAAAAGTAGAAAAGGTTTGAGTCAATTTAATGATGCTAATGATGAATTGGTGAGAATTATGTGTGGATGACAGTTGCTTTCTGTATTTGAGGATACTGGTCTACCGCCAGTAATGCCACCAGGCCATAGTGCCATCTAATGTTCAGCTTTTCATCATTGATTATAATGCTAAAAGTGAGCTTGGTGTGAAGGGCCTTCATTATGTGGAAGTACCTTATTTCTATACAAAATTTTAAAAGGATTGTTATCAAGATGCTGAATTTTATAAAATGACTTTTCAGCAAAGACTGAGGTAATGATTTTTATCCTTCATTTCATTAGTGTGGTGTATCATGTTGAAACATCTTGCACTGTAGGGGTAAATTTCACTTGATTGTGGTGTATGTTGTTTACTTTTTAAAAAATATTTATTTATTTATGCATACAGAACTTGGGTACAGGCCAGAGGTGCAGGGACAGTGAAAGGATTCATCACAGACAGAGTGGGGAGCAGAAAAGACCAATTGGTGAAGTACACTGCTGAGGGGAGCAGCAGGCGGGTCAGGAAAGGTCTGCCGTGCCATGTGGGCCATCTCCGGGCAGGGATCGAACTCATGCTGAAGTGGCTTTAGCATCTTAGTGCTATGCTTTAACCTGCTGTGCTACCAGGGAGGGCCCTGTTCTTTACTTTTTTAATTGAAGTAATATTAGGATACCCTCATGAGATATTACCACATGGTGCACCCACCACCAAGTCACCTATATTCCACCTGGTGTATGTTGTTAAAACATGCTCTTAAAGTTGATTTGCTGATTTTTTAAATATTTTTTTGTTTTGTTTCTTTGTTTTTTAATTTATTAACTTATATATCTATTTACTTTATTGTCCATTTTAAAACAATGTTTAAATCCTCCCTCCCCATCGCCTACATATCATCACCACAGTCTTCTCCTTCCAATCCCTCTCCTTCCCCCTTCCCTATAGGATATCTCTGTTTTATCATTGTTTGTTTTTGTTGTGTTGTATTGTGTTGTGTTTTGTATTATAATAACAATACAATTTTCCTCTGTTCTTATTTGGTTTTCTTATATTCCTCCTATAAGTGAAACCACTCAATATTTTTCTTTTTTCCTTCTGACTTACTTCACTGTTGCTGCAAATGCTGAGTAGTATCCCATTGTGTATATATACCACACCTTCTTGATATAATCATCTAATTTTGAACATTTAGGATGTTTCCAGGTTTTTCCTATTGTAAATGGTGCTGCAGTAAACATAAGGGGTTCATGTGTCCTCTGAATTAATGTTTTTGTGTCTTTTGGGTAGACCCTTAGGAGTGGAATTGCTGGGTGATATGATAGTCCATTTTTAGTAATCTGAGGAATCAACATACAGTTTTCCATAGTGGTTGTACCAGTTTGCACTCCCCCCAGCAATGTAGGAGAGCTTCTTTTTTTCTTTTTTTAAATACATTTATTACATCATCCTTCATTTTTGTGCAATGTATGACTTCCCTGTGAAATTCGCACCACCATTCCACCCATGCGCCATCACCAAAGTCCCTTGTGCTCCTCCCACTCTGTCTTGATCCCTCTCCCTCTTTTTCCCTCATAGGATGTCTCAGAGTTGTCTGATGATATTGATCCTTACTTTAATATAGTCATCTCCTTTTTTCCCCTGATCCCTTATTTGGTTCCACTACTTCCTCCTATAAGTGAGACCATTCAATATATTTTTGTTCTTTCTGGCTTATTTCACTGAACATAGTCCCCTCTAATTCCAACCATGTTGCTGTAAAGGGGATGAGCTTATTCTTCTTGGTTGTTGAATAATAGTTCATGTTGTAAATATACCGCATATGAAAAACTGTTCAACATCACTTGTAATCAGGGAAATGCAAATCAAAACAGCAAGAAGATACTACCTTATACCAGTGAAAATATGCTGAAGACCAGCTTCAGCTGAGGTAGTGAGGGTCTCCAGCAGGAAAGGATGGTGTCGGCAAAGGAAAGAGAGAGAGAGAAAAGGAGAAAAGATGAGGTAGAAAAATGAGGAGACACAGATGTCTATTTAGGGTGAAAGCATCTTCTGTCGATTGTCCCAGCAGGTCTTCATTTATACATTACAAGCAAGCGGTGGAATTACATCAGTGTGTTGCATATAGCAGAAAGATAGCAATCATCACATTTTTGTTAAAGACAGTTTGGGACTTTTTGATCTCTGATTCAGACTGTCATATTCATCATTCATTCATAAAAAGCACAATTGATACACAAGATGTTCCTATAATGACTAATCATTAATAAAATATTCCTATGGTGATCAGTCATCAAACTAAATATTCCTATAGTAATCAGTTATCAAATAAAATATTCCTGTGGTGATCAGTTAACAATGTACATAATATTTCTATAGTGACCAGTTAGCTATTACAACTTATCATTTTATTAATATCTCAATGAACATACTTTTTTTTTAAAGATTTATTTATTTGTGCATACAGAACTGGGGTACAGGCCAGAGGCTCAGGGGCAGCGAGAGCCTTCACCAGAGACAGAGTGGGGAGCAGAACAGGCAGATCTACGAAGTACACTGCTGAGGGGAGCAGCGGGCGGATCAGGAGAAGTCTGCCGCACCATGTGGTCACCTCGGGGCAGGCGGGAATCGAACTCATGCGGAAGTGGTTTCAGATTCTTAGATTCTTAGTGCTGTGCTTTAACCCACTGCACCACAAGGGAGGGCCAGAACATACATCTTAAAGGTACAGGATCTAATGTTAAGGTGAGAAAAACACCAACACCGAGTGCACTGACATTTCCCTGCCCCTAAGGAGCAGTCCTTTTTTTTTTTTTTTTTGATCTACAAAAGGAGCTTCTATTAATCACTATTTCTGTAACTGTTTTGTCAACCTAGTCTCTATATCTAACCTAAGAATTAGGGAAAATTTTCTTTCTTTATGGTCACTGTTTATTATCCTATTAATCTTATCTAAAAAACCTTTCTAAGTGAAAAGAGATCAGGGTGAAAGTTAAAGGAAAGAGTAGGAAAACATATTATTATTTTTAACTCTATTACTTAAAATGAAACTATGTTACTTAAAACTATAGATCTTTTGGGGGGGGTTGGGCAGGAAATTATTACAACCTTTGGTTCCCAGAATTCTTGGAACGTGATTTGTCTCTCCTTATTGTGGGACCTAGATTTGTGCCAGCCCTCTCAAGCAGAGGAATATTGATTATTTTACAATGTACTGTGCCACTGTGTGTACAGTGTTATTGTTATTGAACCAATCAATCCAATCAATTAATTATTGATTTTATATTGAATGTATATTTGGACAATTGCTATGCTTCTTGGGAATGGCCAAAAACAAACCATACTTCTTGGAAACAGCCATAAACAAATGAAAAGAATCCAGCAGGAACCAGCTGTAAAATATCCTGACTTTTCAAGACTTTTTCCCCCACATCAGGACCTTATCATACAACACGGGTAAGGTGGCCTTCACCAGAAATAGCACATATTAAAAAAATAGGCAACAACAAATGTTAGTGAGGATGTGTAGAAAAAGAAACTCTTCTACATTGCTGGTAGGTGTGCAAACTGCCAGACCACTATAGAAAGCTCTGTGTGGTTTCCTCCAACTCCCATAAATGGATCTACCATATAACCCAGCAATTCCACTCCTAGGAATCTACCCAAAAGAAACCAAAATACTAATCAAAAAGCATACCTGCACCCCTATGTTTACTGCAGCATTATTTACAATAGATAAGATATGGAAACAATCCAAATGCCCCAAAATGGATCAAGAAGCTGTGGTATATATACACAATAGAATACTGTTCAGAAATCAAAAATGCCATTCACAGCAACATAGATGGAGATAGAAGGGCTTGTGCTCAGCAAAATAAGCCAGATGGAAAAGGTAAAATATCCAGTGGTTACTTATAGAAGGCATATAGGAGAACCAAATAAGAGGTGAAGGAAAAATAATAACAGTAGTAATAATAAAATTATTACCAGAGACATTCTGCAAGGGAGGGAGAGGCAGAGGTATCAAAACAGGGGAGGGGAGAACACAACAAACTATGGTGATGGTTCACAGGAGAACTGATGGTGGGGATTTTATGAAGACTACACCTGAAAGTAGGTATACATTGCACAAAATGAACAGTGATGTAAAATAGAAATGCATTACATAAATGAATATATTTACTTTGAAGATTTTGATATGGAAACTTCTGTGGAGGTTCCTACTAAAAATGGAGCTTCCATATGATCCAACAATTCCACTCCTAAGTATCTACCCAAAGGACACAAAAAACATTAATTCAGAAGGACACCTGAACGCCTATATTTATTGCAGTGCAATTTGCAGCACAATTTACAATAGGTACGCTATGGAAGCAATCCAAATGCACAGAAATATATGAATGGTTTGCTAATATTTTGTTGAGAATTTTTGTAACTGTCTTCATCAGGGATATTTACTATAGTCTTCTGTTCTTATAGTATTTTTCTCTGATTTCAATTTTACAGTAATTCTGGCTGGAAAGTTAGTTTATATGTGTTTCCTCCTTTTCTATGTTTCTGTAGGACTTTGGGAATAGTTGGTGTCAATTCTTTAAATGTTTAGTAGAATTAATCCATGAAGGTATCTAACCCTTGGCTTTTTTTTTTTTTTTTTTACAGAAGGCTTTGATTACTTCTTCAATCCACATACTAGTGTTTCTCTGTTCAGATTTTCTATTTCAGCATTCTTAGTAGGTTGTATGTTTCTAGGAATTCATCCTTTTTTGTTACCAATTTGTTGTGAAACAAGAGTTGAAAGGAAGTTTCTTGTGACCCATTGTATTTTGTGATGACTCACCTTTCATTTATAATAGCATTTGATACCTTTTTTCTTGGATATCTAAAGAATTGTCTGTTTTGTTTAAAACTTTTTCAAAAGTGTTTACCAAGAAACAACTCCTAATTTTTCTGATCTATTGTCTTTCTGTTCTCTAGTTCACATATTTTTGCTATCATTTTTCTAATATATTTTTCCTTCTGATATCAGGGTTTATTTTGTTTCACCTTTCAGTAGTTCATGATGTGTAAAGTCAGGTTGTTTATTTGATACTTATCTTTCATGCAGGCATTTGTTTTGTTTCTCCTTATTCCACATGAAAGGGAAACCATCCAGTATTTACCTTTCTCCTATTGTTTTGTTTCACATGGGATAATCCCTCCATGTTCCATCCATGTTGCCAAAAATGGCAGGTTTGTGATTTTTGATCACTAATTAGTAATCAGTTGTGTATATATACCATATCTTTTTGATCCCCCTCATACATCCTGAGATATTTTGGTTATTTCCAGATCATGGCTATCATAGCTGTGGTGCTATGTAAATATGGGGATACATGTTCCTATCCAAATTAATGTTTTTGTATTTTGGGGGTAAGTATCTAGCAGTGGAATTGCTGTGTCATATGACAGATCTATTTTATCTCTTGAAGAGCTTCCATACTTCTTTCCATAGGGGCAGGACCAACATACATTCCCCTCAAAAGAGTAGATAACCTCAACAACATTGTTGTTTCTGGAATTTTTTTTTAAAGATTTATTTATTTATGCATACAGAGCTGGCATACAGGCCAGAGGTGCAGGGGCGGTGAGAGGATTCACCAGAGACAGAGTGAGGAGCAGAACAGACAGATCAAAGAAGTACACTGCTGAGGGGAGCAGTGGGTGGACCATGTGGGTCACCTCCGGGGCGGGGATCAAACTCATGCTGAAGAGGCTTTAGCTTCTCAGTGCTGTACTTTAACCTGCTGTGCCACCAGGGAGGGCCCTGTTTCTGGAATTTTTATAATGAGCTAGTCTCACGTCTATTATGAAGTAGTATGTCAGTGTGGTTTTAATTTACGGCTCCTGACAATGAATGATGTTGTACATTTTTCACATGGCTGTAAGCTATCTGTCTTCTTTGGAGAAGTGCCTATCAAGCACTTCTGTCCACTTTTTTATGTCATGTTGTTTTATTTTTGCTCAGTGGTATAGACACTTTGCAGATATTCAATGTCAGTCCCTTTCAGATGTAAAGTGAGCGAGTATTTTCTCCCATTAAATAGACTATTCTTTTATTTTAGCTGGTCTCTTGCCATATAGAAGCTCTGCTAGTAGCCCCAATTATTACAGTATCCTTTGTTTTCTTTGCTTCTAGAAGTGAATTGTCAAAGATATTTCTGAAGCTTATATCATGAAATGTTTTGCCTATGCTTTTTTCTGTATATTTTATGGTTTCAGGTCTTACATCCAAGTCTTTTATCCATTTTGAGTTAATTTAGTGAATAGTGTGAGGTAGTGGTCTAGTTTCATTATTTTGTATGTGAAGGCCCTATTTTCCCAACAACATTTATTGATGAAGTGCTCTTTATTCTGGCATATATGTTCACTCCTTTATCTTACTAGTTATCCAATATGTCTGATTTTATTTCTGAGCTTGTATTCCATCATTCCATTCCATTGGTCTGAGTGTCTATTTTTGTTCAAGTATCATGGCTTTATAGTATAATTATTATACTATATAATTATTATGGCTTTATAGTATAAAGTTGAAAGAGTGATACCACAATTTTTTCCTTTTAGTCAAAAAGTTTTGGTTATTTGGGGGGTTTTGTAATTCTATATGAATTTCAGTAATATAAGTTCTATTTCTTTAAAGAATGGGAAACTAAAAGCTGGTCTTTTAATAAATAAATAAAATACACAAATCTATAACTAGTGTAATAAAGGAAGAGATATTTTTTAAAAAGCTGGTCATAAATCACAGAGGAGAGATTAAAACAGAAATCCAAAGCTCAATTACTACGAACATTATTTGCAAGCAAGTTCAACTATCTATGTAAGGTGGACAAATTCTTAGGATTATGCAATCATTCAAACCTGAATAAAGAAAAAATATAAAACTTAAACCAACTACAAGCAGCAACATTGAAATAGCAATCAAAACCATTCCAAAAAACAAAAGCCCAGGACTAAATAGGTTTCACAAGCAAGTCCTACCAAACATTCAAAGATTAACTAATGCCTACCCTAAGAAAACTGTTTCCAGAAAATGAGGAAGACTACTCCAAAAAGCATTTTATTCGACCATTATAACACTTATATGAAAACCAAAGACAACACCAAAGAAGAAAACTACAGACCAATCTCCCTAATGGATACTAAAATCCTCAAAAAAAATGTTAGCAATCTGAAATCAACAGTGCATCAAAAGGATTATACACCATAACCAAGTGGGATTTATTCCAGGGACACAAGGATGCTTCAACAGCCAACATCAACAAAACAACATTCACAACATCAACAAAAAAAAATTTTAAACATATGATTATATCAATAGCTAATGAGAAAGCATTTGATAAAGTTCAACATCAAGTTATGGTAAAGATCCATTGAAAACTCAGAGAAAAGGGACATATTTTAACATAAGAAAGGCCATATATGAAAAGAAAGCCTTCCTATTAAAATATAGAACAAGACAAGGAGTACACTCTCACTATTGCTATTCACTTAAATACTGGAAGCCCTGTCTAGATTAATTAAGAAAGAGAAAGACAAAATCAAAATTGGGACAAAGAAGTAAACTTATCATTTTTTGTATATGATATGATAACATATAAAGAGAACCCTTAAAAATCCATGGAAAAACTAATTAAAACAATAAACCATCTTGACAAAGTAGCAGGTAACAAAATATACAAAAATCAGTAGCCTTCTTACATGCAAACAGAGTAAAGAGGAAAGAAGAGATCCAGACCGTTTATAACTGTAGCCAAAAAATTAAATATCTGCAAATAAAGACCTAAGACCTATACAAAGGAAACCACATCAAAAGAAACAGAAGACACAAAGAAATAGGACATCCTGCTCAAGGATCAGAATTAACATCCAAATGGCCATATTACCAAAAGCAATTTACAGATTTAAAGCAGTTTCAATAAATATCTCAATGGCATTTCAAAGAACTAGACGAAATATTACTAAAATTCATATGAAATCACAAAAACAATCTTGAGTATCCAAACTCTCCAAACTACAAGGGGCACAAATGGGAAGTATTATATGCCCAGGATCCAAATTCTACTTCAAAGAAATAATAATAAAACACCTGGTCCTGGAACAAAACAGACACACAGACCAATGACACTGAATTGAAAATCCAGAAATAAAACTGTTACAGGGTAGCCCAGAGTGGGCTGGGCCGCCTGTCTGTGGGGCCTCACCTGTGCGCTCACAATTCAGTTATACTGCAGTTACACACAAAAGGGTCAATAACGGGTTTATTTACAAAAGGGGAAAGGAATAGGAAACAACCCAAGGAAAGAGAGCGGGATACAATGTTAGTGGAATACCTTATAGCTAGGCTGACTGAACACACAGAGTCACACGGTCAGGAGCGAGAGAGCGAGATGCAATCATGCCCTATTTATCCCCCAAATGTCCCAGAATCCATTCCTGCTAGCTCCGCCCTTAGGTCCTCGCAGTTCTCTCCCTTGGTACTGCTGGGAGTTGTAGTTTCCAACACTGGAATAGTGTGTAGGGTCCAGAAAGCTGGAGTAGGGCGTGGAGTCCATAAGACTCTGCAGAGTTCCTTTAGGAAATCCTTCCCCTTAACAAAACCATGCATATATGATCAACTAATCTACAACAAAAGAGCCAAGAATATACACTGGAATGAAGACATCTTCTTCAATAAATGGAGCTGGGGAAATTGGCCTGCCACATGCAAAACAAAACAGATACTAAATTACTATCTTACACTGTTCACAAAAAAAAACTAAAAATGGGTAGAAGAATTGATTTTAAGATCTAACTATAAAATATACATAGCCAAAACACTCCATGGCATAAACTTCCAAAACATCTTTGAGAATTTACTTCTAGAAGCAAGGAAAACAAAGGAGAAGATGAACAGCTGGGACTACATCAAACTAACAAACTTCTGTACAGCAGAAGAGACAGTAATCAAAATGAAGAGAATAAGAGAAAATACTTACACACCATACAACTGGTATCAAAGATCTATAACAAATTTACACAACTCTACCAAAAAAAAAAAAGAAAAGAAAACAACCCAGTCAAAAAAAAAAAGGGCACAAGTGCTAAAAAGACATTTCTCCAATGAATTGTGAATGACTGTGAGGAGCTTAGATTATTGTGTGCCTTACTTATTCTGTTTCTTTGCCTTGATTATTCTATGCTTTGACTATTCTGTGCCTCACAGTGTTCAGAAACGGGGAGTTTGAGATAAGGAAACTCTCAGAGCAAAAGTTCTGGTGTGAAGATAAATACATGCTGAAGACAGCAAGGGAAGAAACAGCAACAGGTGTTACGCTTAGAGTAGCAGAAACACTGAGGCTTCGCTTGACTCCCTTGATCTCCCAACCTTAGCTGGGGCCAGCTGTTATTTATGAATGCCCCACACACTTGTGTTCCCCTTTTGGCTGCTTGCTTCTTTGATCTTTTTTATTTTCTGCCTGATTATAAATAATAACAAGACTGTTATTGTAGCAGGCTGCATTTGTGGTAAAGCCCCTCTACACTTACTGTTCTGCATATGGACTCTTGAGTCCCATGTCAAACACAGTAAGTTGGGGTGGGAATATACAAACAGAATTATTTTTGTTTTCAAATAAAAATACTGTGTATCGCCCATAAAGTGTAAATCCACTCAGTGTGAACAGTGATTAGCTTCTCACGTGAGTAAGACCCTAATCCAAATTGTAGAAGCTCTTCAGGAAGCATGTTGCTCTCATGATACTTCACTTATCCCCTTCATGTATGTCAAGCTTGACACATTTGACAGTGTCAATGTGACTAATCAGTGAAGTCAATGTGACTAATTTCTCTGGAAATCAACAAATAATATATGTCTTACAGTACTACTCCACTCAAAACATTTAACAAAACCAGAAAAAGAAACAGTCCATGAGAGTCATTGATCCATCATTGTTTTTCATTGTACTCTCTTGGTATAGTAATTTTGATGATAATATCCCAATCAAATAATTTGGGAAGTAATCACTCCTATTTTGAGGAAGAGACTGTAAAATTTATGTTAATTCTTTAAATGTTAATAAAATTCTCAAAACTATCTTTTCCTTTAGAAAAATCTTTAATTTACAATCAAATTTTTACACAGCTATAGGATCATGCAAATGATATATTTCAGCTTGGTTGAGTTTTCATGTTTCAGAAAATGGTCCATTCCTTCTACCTTGTCAAATTTGTGAGGTAAAACTGTTCATAAAAATCTTACCATTTCAATGACTACATCATCTATAATAACTAATAGTAAGCTCTGCAATTTCTGGACTTTTTATTGATTTTTCTCTTTATTGGGTATCATTTTCAAATTTCTTATATGCCATAATTCTTGACGACAAAATACTGTATATTTTACTTTGTTGGATGAGAGCTACTTTTGTGTCCAAATAAATCCTTTTTAATCTTTTTTTCTGCAGTTCATTCTAACTACTTGAAAACAATTTGATCCCTCTGGCTCTGATTTGTTAGGTGGACCGGAGCAACATTTTAATGTAGTTATTTCCCACTATTCAGGCAAGACCCTGCTGAACATTATTCCCAGTGCCTCGTGAATTGTAAATTCTTTCAGTTTAGTTAGCAGAACAGGCTTTAGTTTGTCTTTTGTGAGCTCCAGTTACTGTTTCTTCTTTCTTTCAGCTATTTTTGTCCCAATCTCTGATAATTTTTTGCACACATATCTTAACCAACATGCTCTTGATTACAGGAAATGAAACTTTTGCAAATCTCTAGAGACTATAGAGATTTCTTGGCCCTTTCTAAAAATCTTTCTCCTCTTTTACTTTTTCTTTCCAATCTAAACTCACACAGAATACCTGTGCATTCTGTCTCAACTTCGCACTTCTGCCCCTTGTTCTGCGCCACTCAGTCTCCCATCTCTCTGCCTACATAGGCCCATCTTTCGCACTTGTTGGGACTGACCAAAGATTTACTGAGAAGAACTGAACTGGGCCGGTAAAGAATTGAGCCTTGCATCCAAGCTTGATAAAGTGATAGTAAACTGACCTTGAGATCCTGGATGGGACTAGCTGAAGGTGACAGTGAACTGGGCCTCACCTCAAGGACACAGCGATGAGTCACCCCTTTGGAATCTGAGTTTAGAATCTATATAAGAGACTCTTCCCCCCTATAGGACTAGCAATAGCTGTGGACCCTACCCTAGGGGCTCTGTCTCAGCTGCTTTCCGGGAGCAATAAACTCTGCTTGCTCAACCTTTCTGTCTCCTGCCTTTCTTTCTTGCGGCCAGTCACAGGAGTTGGGACAAAACAGCCCCCAACACCACTTTTTCTTATTCTTTGCTTTCACCTTCCTTCTTTCTGGTCTCCTCTCCACTTTTTTTTTTTTTTTTTTTCAGTTGGCCTCACCAACCCATCACTGCATTAGTACTTTCCCTTAGAGGAGTACTTACAATGGTTTTTCCATAAAATCCATTACTACTGTGAATACTTTTCTCTGCCCTCAATGGAACTCTGCATCCCTTTAGCCTTGCTTTCCCACCAATTATCCCAGTAGAGAGTTGCATGCTTTCACCCCTCCATGCAAACAGAATCTCCCAAATTGGGCTGGACTATTAACAACTCATTTAAATAGAGTCGTCAATGAGAATATTGTATCATCCCA
This sequence comes from Condylura cristata, assembly GCF_000260355.1. Taxonomy (NCBI): domain Eukaryota; kingdom Metazoa; phylum Chordata; class Mammalia; order Eulipotyphla; family Talpidae; genus Condylura; species Condylura cristata. The sequence goes on along the minus strand of NW_004567122.1, from coordinate 38,667,634 downwards.
ATTCTGCCTCATTCACCAAATGCAATTTTCTAATAGACAATGTATTACTCAAGTGTCTTCCCCTATTATCCTATAAAACCTCTAGAAAAATCTGCATCTTATTGGTTTGTATAATCTTTCATTTTACTGCCACCTCCCTTTTCTGCCGCCGGGTTGGTTCAGCCCAACCTCCGGTGGGTGGGGAGAGGGGGAATATCCTCCACTGTGCGACGTTCAAGATGGCGGCCCCCATAGCACAGTGACCGGGAGCTGCCATGTTGCCTCCTGAACAAAGCGGTCCAGTAATCTAGAGGTCCAAACCGCCGTCCAGTACCGAACGGCGCAGGCTGAAAAGTCTCGCATCCGATTCACCCGGTCTGGAAGCCCGAGAGTTCGCCACTGTAGCTATTGTCATAGCTGCCCGATGTTAAGTGGTGATGGGCGTTTCAGGACCTGGTAACGGAGCCGCAGGTCCGCAGCTGGATCTGTTTGATACGAGTGAGTCTCTGGAATTGGTAATGAAGAGCGGCCCGGGGAACGTCAATCTGTGGAGGTTTATGAGGTCTCCTGTGAGGGAGAAGTGTGGGGTTAGTGTTAGGTTTGTTTGGGAGTGAAGGATGACGTGAGCTTGTCGATTAGTAATTGGAAGATGATGTGCCAATGACGGGGTTATCTGTGGGATCAGAAGTGTCTGTGGGGGTATTGATAGTGGAGGTCGGTGATTTCTAAGACTAGGGAATCTGTGATTTGATTGGTGAAGGGGTTGTAGACTACACGACCTGGGCATCCCTGTGGTTGTCAGGGATGGGCATGGGTTGCTCTGTAGGGGGATATGATTGCTAGACCCAGAGATTCAGGCGATCAGCTCCAATTTACAAGGCAAGATTTTAATTAGTACGTTAAAATGTCCACACGTCATAGGCAACCGTGAAGTTCTTAAAAGCCAAGCCATGAATCCACTGTTGCTTCTTTAGCCATTTTATTCCTTTGAAATGATCATTTTAAAACAAGACCAAAGAAATCAAAAGGATAGGAATATTATGAATAGTGTGCTTTTAGCCCTATCTTTTTCTCTCCTAAATTTATTGAAATTATTGTATACTTTATTCAAAATACATACATCTATTGAGCATCTACTATGAGCCCATAGATGAGTATGATTTTCTCCTGGTTGTTTCTTTCCAGATCTGTTTGACAAAGCTTAAAATACCCCCTATGAAACAGTCTCATTGTCATGGAAGTTCTCATTTCCTCTGAACTAGTTCAGCCCTGTCTGCATGACTCCTCTTTGGACTGAGAAAAATTTAACAGGTGTTTACCTTCTTGCTTTGCAGTATATTCCTTTCTGTCAGTGCCATAGGAATACTTGTTCAATGCCTGATGAAAACATTCTACAAATAGAACTGCTGGTTCATGTGAGGAGAATTCATTGAAAATATTCTACAAAAAGAACTGCTGGTTCATGTGAGGAGAACTCAGATGTTACTCAATATGAAACATTTTCATATCTATGCATTTAAAAACTTGTTCTTTGTAATGATAATGTGGTCATAAGAGAACTTTCTTCACATAATTTTACCAGTCTGATGAGTATCCTACAGGATACTCATCTCACCTGACTTCTGCCAGGTCTTGTTTCTAGACTGATGAATGGGAAAGATGTAGCTTAGGTCTGGTCTGTAAAAATAGCCCACTAACAATGAATTTTGTTTATTCAGGCATCTGAACTTTTAGAAGAAAGCAGAAAATGATGAAGTCCCAGGTGAGTGCTTTTATTTATTTTTCAGTTATTTATTTACTCATTCATTCATTCATTCTAGTCCAATATGATTGATAAGGATAGAAAGGATCGTGCAAATGATATTCACACCTGTGAATTTGTGGGATGTTTTCATTAGTTGGCAGCATGGATGGTACTAAAGTATCAAGAGGAAAGAACATTAAATTTGTAAACAGGGATTATGGAATCTCTATGGGTGGTTTGGCTTTTCCCAGTGGGCTAAAACAAAGTCATGTACTGAGCGCAAAAGTGAGGAGAAGGACTTCGACTACTGAACATTCTAGCAGAGAGGAAAAATTCAGACCCTTTAGATCCTTGACACTCAGAAGGTGATCTGCAGAAAACAGATGGCCTGGGATTTATTTGGAATAAATCTGGGGTAATCTTCTCCACACCAAACAAATCAGAATTTGCACTTTACTAAGATTTCAGGTGATTTATAAGCCAGTTGTTCTTATGTTTGCACACTGGAATTACCAGGATTTTAAAAATCTGGATGGCCAGACTACATTCAATCTGTGTTCCTAGAGTCCATGGTTTATAAAATTACCCAAATGAGGGCTCTCCCTGGTGGCGCCGCGTTATGAAGCTCTCCAAAGCCACTGCAGCACAAGTTCAATCCCCAGCCAGGTTGCTAACCCACATGGCATGGGCAGACCTCTCTTCACCTGCCAGCTGCTCCCCTCAGCAGTATATTTCAGTAGATCTGCCTGTTCTCTGCTCCCCACTCTGTCTCTGATGAATCCTCTCACCCACCACACCTCCAGCCTGTATCCCAGTTCAGTAAGCATAAATAAATAAATCTTTTTTAAAAAAATTACCCAGATGAAACCAACACTGGTTTACAGTATGAGCAATTTTGATGAGCAAGTATTCTGGCTAGGTAGGCAAGTGAATGAATTCTGGAAAAACCCCTAGAAGTTAATTCTGGTGTAGAAAGAGACCATTCTGGTCCACCCTGAGTTTTTCTCCAGCTCTAAACTGCTGCAGGAGCGCAGGTACATAATAGGCAGTGGTATGGATTTAACAAGGGTTGGGTTTTATTAAGCAGTTGAGAACAGGTGATGGTCTACCTTCTCTCTCTTTTCTCACTCTTACCCTTTTTAAATGAAATAGCTCAATTTGTAGCTTTCAGAAAAAGATTTACAAAGAAGTTAATAGGTGAGTACAGTTTCATCAGATTTTCCCATTAGAGTTATGCAAATAACTAATAATATTGATTTGCATTACATATATGTACATGGCTTTTTATTGCATTTTATTGTTGAAACCTGCATAAACTCAGTAAATCTGTGGGACCCCTTCATTGCTTTTTTATTTTTTGCTTTCTTCCCTCTTTCTTTTTTAAATTTATATCAATTTCTAACTTCCTCTAGAATTCTTTTCTTTTTAATTATATAATATACATAGAAATTGTCTGCAAAGAAATGTACCAGAAAAATAACAATGGTAATTTCAACATGACTAAATTATAGGAAATTTTAGAGGTTTTTGGTTTTTTTGTAACTCAGCAGCCTGTCATGCATTTATTTATTTGTCTGTTTATATTATTTTTCTTTTTCACCTTTTATCTCCCTTAGCCATTCCTCCCACTCCACCCCCACCCAACCCTGCCTCTGGTGACCACCAGAGTGCTCTCTGTACCCGCAAACTTCATGTTATTTTTTTCTTCTTAATTCTACATATGAAAGAGATCATGTGATAATTTTGTCTGACTTACTTCACTTGACATATTACATATTACATATTTAATATGAATGTTCCATTCATCCATTCATGTTACAACAGCAAGATTTCATTCATTTTTATGATGAAAAAATATTCTGTAGTGCGTGAAAGTATGTGTGTGTGTGTGATTATGTGTGTATTTATACAGTTGCTTTAACCAATCATCTGTCATTATATACTTAGGTGTTTTCATGTCTTGACAATTGTAAATAATATTGCAATGAACATATGAATATGGGGGTGCAGATATCGTTATGAGATGATTTCATTACCTTCAGATAGATATATACCCAGAATTGGGATTTCTACATTCTAACTAAATTCTATTTTTTAATTTTTTGAGGGGTCTCCATACTGTTTTCCATAGTGCTTGCACCAAATTGTACTAATTTATATTCTCCACAAAAGCGCTCTTTTTTCTCCACGTCCTCTACTACATTTTTCATATCTTGTATTTTTGATAGTTTTAACAGGTATAAAATGACATTGTGACTGATTTGCATTTCCCTGATGATTAATGATATACACTTCTTTTCCTCACCTTTTTTGGACTAATGTGTGTTTAGATCTTCTGCCCAGTTTTTCAAAGGATTGTTTTTGGTATTTGTTTGTTATTGAGTGGTATTGAGTTCTTTATATAATTTGGATAGTAATCTCTTATAATAAGATCTATGATTTGTAAATATTTTCCCATTCCAACAAATGATCAATTTTTTGATGATTTTTCTTTATCCTGTAAAAGCTTTTTAGTTTAATACATCCCACTGATTTAATTTGGCTTTTGTTGCTATTGGTGTCATATTTAATTTTTAAAATTTCCTCCTTTGTTTGCTACAAATAAGGAAATTATAAATAACTAAAATTGTGGTTAGGAAAAATGTATCCAAAATAAAAATGAAAATCTGGAAGGAATAGGTAAATAATATAGCTTAAAAAACTATTCTTAAGAGTTGATATACCAGTTTTTCTGATCTTTCTTACAGATATCATCAATTAAATGACTTGTAGTCCTCTGTAGGAAAAACATACATATCCCATAGGGAAAAATTATTTCTTGCAAAGTAAGACAAGAACAGATTTCCCTTTGTGTCTTTCCCTAGGTGACAGAGTACACAATATTCTCACCAGCCCTCCAGTAATCGATCACAAAATGATCTCTTTTACAGGAAAAATAGAATGTTAGAGCCAAACTCCTTGAACTTTGTCCTCTAGAGCTGGGATCACCAAGCTATTGCCTGTAGGCAAAATCCAGTGCTCCCTTATTATATACACAGGTTTTTGTGGGGTTTTTTTTATTATTATTATTACAAAAGTTTATTTTTACATCATTTTGTACATTTTTTTTCCATCTCAATTGTAATCCCCGCGGGTTTCCCATCACCAAGTCACCGGTGTGCCATCACCATAATCCTGTGCATTTCCCTCCCCCCACCCCCGTTATTGATCCCATTCCCCACTCCACCCTTTTGTGGGGTTTTTTTTAAGATTTATTTATTTATTCATACAGAACTGGGGTACAGACTAGAGGTACAGGAGCAGTGAGAGTATTCACCAGAGACAGAGTGGGGAACAGAGCAGGCAGATCAACAAAGTACACTGCTGAGGGGAGCAGCGAGCAAAACAGGAGAGGTCTGCCACGCCATGTGGGTCACCTCCGGGGCAGGGAATCGAACACTCACTGAGTGGCTGCAGCTAGCTTGCAGTGCTGCATCCCAACCTGTTGCACCACCAGGGAAGGCCCTATATACACAGTTGTATTGCCAGCACAACCATGCCACTTAATTACGTATTGTCTGTGCCTGGTTTTGTATAGTGTTGGGTGCTAAGATCATATGGCCTGAAATGCTGAAGATATTACTTGACTGAAAAAAAGTTTGTTGAGAGGAGCAACATTACCTAACACTAGTCACTAGTGTTTGGATAGCACTAGTTATCCAAAATGTAGATAACACTGCACATTTTGAATAATCTTCCAAAATAGTTCTCAAAAGTGAGTTCTTATACTCTAGTTATCTGGCAAAGCTTTCAAGAGCAAGTCCCTGATGCTCTGTCCTCTTTGCTGTGGTTTCAGGTTGTAGGGTTACAGTCCAACACAAGGCCAGTTCCTTCTCTGCTTTTTCATTTTTAAGTCTATTATTCCTTTTCTCCCTGCCATATTCACTGTGTACATGATAAATTATTTTGTTTCATTATGTTAATAAAATAAAAATTCCATAACAGAGAACTTACACTCTACTCCTCCTGAGATTACCAGTGTTCATGTTTCTAACCTTCATACCTTTCTGAATAACTGTGACTAAATGTATATACACGAAATTACAGATGTGCAAGTGTCTCTTTTTCCTTATACTTTTCTTGTAGAAAAATAATTTTTAAGTAACCATTCCTTTGTGCACCTTGATTTTTTTTTTAAGATTTATTTATTTGTGCATACAGAACTGGGGTACAGGCCAGAGGCTCAGGGGTGATGAGAAGCTTCACCAGAGACAGAGTGGGGAGCAGAACAGGCAGATCGAGGAAGCACACTGCTGAGGGGAGCAGCGGGCGGATCAGGAGAGGTCTGCCGCGCCATGTGGTCACCTCCGGGACAGGCAGGAATCAAACTCATGTGGAAGTGGCTTTAGCTTCTCAGTGCTGTGCTTTAACCCGCTGCACCACCAGGGAGGGCCCCTGTGCATCTTGATTTTTAACATTACTGTCCAGTTTAGAGATCTCTGTATGCATTTTGAATACTTTCCATGTCGGTACATGTGATTTCCCTTTACTTTTAGCAGATTTACAATATATCCTTGTGACTGGAATTGTTTCCTCATCTGTAAAATGGCAATTACAATCATTGTATGGTTTTGAGAATTAAGTGAGTACAAATCATACTTAGAACCATAAATGGAAATGGCTTATTCTTTATTAAAGTGTTAGCTATTATTACTATTTGAAATAATAATTCATTTTCATTTTGAAAACAGTATTTGATAAAGTGTTAGAATATTCAGGGGAAAAAACTGAAAATTGTTTAAAATAATAAACCATTCACTTTTCACTACTAGATGACAGCTGTTGTGAATATAATGATAATGTAATTGAAATAGTCAACTTTCCCTCTAAAAATATCTATAGCTCTAAACTTACCCAAGTCCTTTATTTTAATGTCACAATAATTTATTGGGTTTTTTTTTTTCATGAATGTTATCTGAAAATTCCATGTGTCTATTCAGCAATGATGTTGTAATTGGTATACTTCATTACTTTACATATATATTGGAAAACAGCTGGAGTCAGGAGAAACTATGACTATTTTCCTATGAAATAAGAGGATAGATTATGATCTTCAAGAACTATGACACTCTATGATTTTCTTTTTACTTAAAAGACCTCTTCTGCTCTACAATTATTAAATTCTCCAATGTTTTGTTTTATAATTTTTATAGTCTTAGATCTTTTTGAGTTTGCAGTTTTGCTTCATCCAGAATAATGGTTTTGTTCTTCTATTTTCCATGCTGTAAGAGATGGTGTATTCAGTGCTAAAGCTGCTGTAGCAAAGTGCCACAAAACTGGGTAGATTGAATAACAGTAAATTATTGCCCCATCATCCCAGAGACAGTGCTGTAACAGGGCTGTCACTTCTGAGGTCTTTGGAAAAGATATCTGTTCCAGACCTCTTCCCTTGACTTGTAGATGACTGTCTTCTCCCCTTGTCTCTTCATATCACCTTCCTTGCATCTGGCTGTTCAAAAAATTTTTTGGTAGAGACGTCAGTCATACTGGAGTAGGTACCATTCTGTTGACCTCGTAAGAATTCACTGCAATATCCTTTTTCAAAATAAGGTCTCAGGATGTAAGGGTGATCTGGCAGCGACTTCTGTCACCCCACAGATCACCAGAGCCGATTCGTTTGATCTGGCTCGCTAGGCAGGTGTCCCCTTCTTCCCTCACCACTCGGGAATGTGTGACATTCCCGAATCTGTGTGCTGGGTCAAAGAGCATGGCCTTCCCTGAATAGCGAGGGCCTGTTCTTCAGACAAGGGTATACAAGTAGCTGTACTCCCCTACTATAACCTCCAAACAAGCTCTCAGAATAAGGTCTCACACATTGAGGAACCCTCAGCACCTCAATGAGTGAACAGACTATGACATGTAAATTTGCAGGGGATGCAGTGCAACCTGTAATATGGATTCAGTATTATTCTTTTTCCTGTCAACTATCTAGTCATCTCAGTACTATCCATTGCATAATGTATCTTCCAGTTATTTGAATGCTCACCTTATCATTTATTAAATTCCATTTCTATTAGGCAAGCATTTTAAGATTTACCTCTTCTGTTTTCTTGTTCTATGTGGCTCTGCTTGCTAAATATTTACATTATTTCTCCCAAATACTATGATACACATTGAATGAGAGTATACTGTTACAGGAGTCAGTATCGTTCAAAGATGTGGCTGTGGATTTCACCCAGGAGGAGTGGCAGCAACTGGACTCTGCTCAGAGAACTCTATATAAGGATGTGATGCTGGAGAACTACAGCCACCTGGTTTCAATAGGTAAGGATGGCTCCCTACATAACTCAGTGTTTCCTGGTTTCAATAGGTAAGGATGGCTCCCTACATAACTCAGTTATCAGCTGCTGTGGTTGGGTGGTTCCTGACATACATAATGACATACATAATGATCTTCATGCCTTCCCAAATGCTAAGAGCCAAGTGGACAATTTCACTGTAGACCTCCTCAGTGGAAAATGCATCTTTTCTTTTTGTCATGCAGTCAATACCATTTCTTATGTGATTTTCATGTGATAGGGTTTCCAGTTTCCAAACCAGATGTCATCTCCAAGTTGGAACAAGGAGAAGACCCATGGATCATAAAGAAAGAGATATCAAATTGGATCTATCCAGATGAAAATCAGGCAGATGGGAGACAAGGAAAGTAAATTTTTTTAATTGATTGTTTCCCGAGGCATATGTTTCTGACCTTAGTTGAAACCTGTTATTCTTTGTTCCTGTGCTGAGAATTTAGTAGATATTTAGCAAATAACTGATGTATTCATGATACCAAAAGGCGAGGGTAAAGTCAAATGGTGGGGAACAAAACCTTGATGTTAGAGAAATATGGCATTTTGGGGACAACTTTGTGAGGAAGCATTTATGGAAGTAGTAGAATTAAAGTGTGATTCTTGGTGTGACTAAATTCATAGCAAGACCGTGGATTTTTCTTTGTGTTAGTTGTTAATTAGGAAAGTAAACTAAAGAGGATTAAAGTATTTTAAGAGCAGAGGAGACCTTGTTTCTCCAGATGGCAGTGACAAGATAATAATAAGATATGTATAAGACAAATTGGTTATAAAATAAATGAATTAAAATGGTTAAAAATGTTTCCAATCATAAAGTGGAAAAGTAGAAGAGTAATTTAAAAGCAAAGTCACAATAACCCAGGTAATTTTGTTCCTTCAGGTCTAGTTTTTCCACGAATATTTCTCTTTAATATCCTTATCTATATGATTTCATAAGGTTTTCTGCAATCATCAGGCCACCCTGTATGCTGTAATGTCTTCCTAGATAGCATGTCTCTAGATAACATACCCCTGTTTTTTGAGTTCATTAACTACATTGAATCAATCATATGCTATACTTCTATACAATGTTAATTATTCTTTTTGACTGATTTTATCTTTCTTTTAGATATGAAGAGTGACCTTGACAACCCCCAATCATGTATTTTGGGATCTTTGTCCTTCCATAATAAGATGCTCAAAGGAATCACAAAGGATGGTTCCATATACTCTATTTTAAAAGTCTGTCAAGATAATGACCAGCTGCAGAGATGTGAGGAAAACCAAGACAAACTTTTCAGAGAAGTCACAGTCATCAGTAACAAAACAGTGATGGTGGATTCAGACCATAAATATAATGCACTGAGGAAAATATTTCAAGAGTGCATAGGGACAGTTGATTCAAGACAAAGAAGCCATAACTATGATTCATTTAAAAAGAACTTGAAACCTACTATTGACTTGCCTAATTGTAATAAGAGCTATTCAAGAAAAAATCCTGATGAGTCTAATTCTAATCTTGAGAAAATTCACAGTGGAGTAATATCTTGTGATGATAATCAGTGTGGAAATATTTTCAGCAGTAAACAATCCCTTTTTCCATATAGGAATGTTGAACCTAGGGAGAAAACCTGTGTATGCATTACATGTGGAAAAGCCTTTGCTAAGAAATCACAGCTTATTGTCCATCAGCGAATTCATACCGGAAAGAAACCATATGATTGTGGTGCATGTGGGAAAGCCTTCAGTGAAAAGTTTCATCTCATAGTACATCAGAGAACTCATACTGGTGAGAAGCCTTATGAATGTTCTGAATGTGGAAAAGCCTTCTCTCAAAAATCATCACTCATTATACATCAGAGAGTTCACACTGGGGAAAAACCATATGAATGTAGAGAATGTGGGAAAGCCTTTTCCCAGAAATCACCCCTCATTATACATCAGAGAATTCACACAGGAGAGAAACCTTATGAATGCAGAGAGTGTGGCAAGGCATTCTCCCAGAAGTCACAACTTATTATACATCATAGAGCTCATACTGGAGAGAAGCCATATGAGTGTACAGAATGTGGGAAAGCCTTCTGTGAGAAATCTCATCTTATTATACATAAAAGAATTCACACTGGGGAGAAACCCTACAAATGTTCTCAATGTGAAGAAGCCTTCAGCAGGAAGACAGAACTCATTACACATCAGTTAATTCATACTGGGGAGAAACCTTATGAATGTACTGAATGTGGAAAGACCTTCTCCAGGAAGTCACAACTCATCATACATCAGAGAACACATACTGGAGAGAAACCTTATAAATGCAGTGAATGTGGAAAAGCCTTCTGTCAGAAATCACATCTCATTGGACATCAGAGAATTCACACAGGAGAAAAACCTTATGTATGCACTGAGTGTGGGAAAGCCTTCTCTCAGAAATCTCACCTCCCAGGACATCAGCGAATTCATACAGGAGAGAAACCTTACATATGTGCAGACTGTGGTAAAGCTTTTTCCCAGAAGTCAGACCTTGTTTTACATCAAAGAATTCATACTGGAGAAAGACCTTATCAATGTGCTATATGTGGCAAAGCCTTTATTCAGAAATCACAACTCACTGTACATCAAAGAATTCATAACAATGGTAAAATAATGAACTGAACACAGAAAGGCCTTTACTATTAGTTCAAGCCTTAATAAATCTAAAAAACTTGATTAATTTGACCAGATTCTTTCTGGAAGACATTTTTGTAGATAAAGTTTTACATGTTTGTAGTGTGATCATATGTTTTTCAGCAACTATTAAAGGACACTTATTAAATGGACAACTATTAAATAAGGGACATTTTCAACATGGCATGTAAATCTAAAGTCATGAGCTATATGGTCAGTAGAACAAATTATGTACATAGAATATTATCAAGTTCCATATTTATACCACATTAACAATGATCATTGTGAAATTGTTAGTATTAGATTGGCATAAATTTGGCAACATAGTAACTACCTATAAAAGACATAAGAGAGTTGAATAAAACAAAAAATTCAGTTCCTAGCAACTACACTATTAGGAGACTTGGTATGACCCATATATACATGTAAAATTCTTACATGTATTTCAGTCTTACAAAGATTGAATTATAGCTTGATCAGATTCAATAAAGTTGATTTTTATGTGTTTTCCTATCTCATGCACATAGTTGACTTGTATCTCTGGAAGCATGCTAGACCTTGAAATTGATGCTGCTTACCTGGGCACTCCCTGGGAATCTGATACCAAAGTCAAATGGTCTTGGGTTTTAATACTGGCTCAATTACTCAGACTATGTAGCTTCAAACAAACCTTCAGAACATTTTTCTATTTTTATGTTGAATCATTTTTTTAACATCATTCTTCATTTTGTACATTCTTTCATCTCAGTTGTAATCCCTGTGAATTTCCCACCAAGTCACCCATGTTGTGTGCATTCTCTGCACACAATTTTGATCCTATTCCCCTAACCCCCCTGCAGCATGTCTCTGGTTTATAGTTGTTTATTGACTTTTGTTTTTACTTTATTATAATTCCTTTTTTTCCCCCTGATCCCTTACGCTCCTACTGTGAGTGAAACCATCCAGTATTTATATCTTTCTGTTTTATTTCACTAAGCATGATTCCTTCCAGCTCCATCCATGTTGCTGCAAAAGACATGAGTTTATCTTTTTTGATTGCTGAGTAATATCCCATCGTGTATATGTACCACATCTTGATGCAGTCATCTACTTTTGGGCATCTTCCCTATTGTAAATAAAGCAGCAATAAGCATAGGGGTGCAAGTGTCATTTTGAATGAATGTTTTTGTGTCCTTCGGGTAGATCCCAAGGAGTAGGACTGCTGGATCATATGGAAACTCCATTTTTAGTAGTTTGAGAAACCTTCAAACAGCTTTCCATAGTGGTTTTACCAGTTTGCATTCCCACCAGCAGTGTACGAGAGTTCCTCTTTCTCCACATCCTCTCCAACATTTATTGTTGCTAGTTTAACACCTGCCTTTCACACTAGTGTGACATGATATCTATTGTGGCTTTGATTTGCATTTTTCTTATAAGTGATGTTGAACATTTTTTCATATGACTGTTGGCCATTTGCATTTCTTCTTTGGAGAAGTGTCTTTTTAGCTCTTCTGCCCGTTCAACCCATTATTTTTGTTGAATTTCATCACCTCTTTGTATATCTTTATGATCAGTCCTTTAATATTGGTACAAAAATTTTCTCCCAATCAGTGGGGTATCTCATTTTTGTGTAATAGAAGCTCTTAATTTGATGTAGTCCCAGCTGTTTGTCCTTTCCTTCACTAGCCATGCTTTGGGTGATGTTACTGAGCTGTATGTCATGTAATGTTTTGCCAATATTTTCTTCTAGTTTATGATTTCAGATCTTATGTCTAGTACTTTAATCCATTTTTATGTCTAGTACTTTAATCCATTTTGAGTTGATTTTTGTGGGTGGTGTGAGGTAATCTAGTTTCCTTTTTTTGCACATAGCTCAGTTTTCTCAGCAACATTTGTTTGAACACTCTTTATTCCATTGCATATTCTTTGCTCCTTTTTCAAAAATTAGCTGACATAAAACTGTGGTTTTATATCTGGGTTTTCTGTTCAAATCCACTGGTCTGTATGTTTGCTCTTATTCAGAACCATGCCGTTTTGACTATTATGGCTTTGTAGTATAGTTTGAAGTCTGAGCATATGATACCTCCATTCTCTTTCCTTTTAGTCAGGAGAGTTTTGGCTAGTCGAGGTTTTTTATGGTTCCATATAAATTTCATTGATATTTGTTCTATGTCTTTAAAGAATGTTGTTGAGATTTTTATTGGAATAGTGTTAAACTGTAAATCATTTTTGGTAAGATGTCCATTTCAATGATGTTAATTCTTTCAGTCCATCAGTAGGGGAATATCTATTCATTTCTTTGTGTCTTCTTATAACAATGTTTTGTAAGTTTCTGTATGTAGGTCTTTTACCTTAACAGTTTATTCCCAAGTACTTGATTTTGTTGTTGTTGTTCAACTGTAAAGAAGGATGGCTTTTTGGATTTCCACTTCTGACTGGTTGTGTATAGGAAAGTTACTGACTTTTGTGTTGATTTTATATCCTGTCATTTTACTAAACTGGTTAATTGGTTTGATTGGTTTTTCTATAGTATTTTTAGGGTTTTCCATGTAAGTTATAATATCATCTGCAAATTTAGTTTTACTTATTTCCCTATTTGGACCCCTTGTATGTCTTTTTCCTGTCTTATTGTTCTGGCTAGGACTTCCAGTATTATGTTGAAGAGCAATCATAACAGTGGACACCCTTGTCTTTTTCCTGATCTTAAAGGAAAGTCAACTTTTCTCCATTAAGGATAATATTGTCTGTGTGTTTGTCATATGTGGCTTTTATCATGTTGAGGTATATTCCTTCTATTCCAAGAATTTCCAAGGCCTTCATCATAAATGGATGTTGAACATTGTCAAATGCCTTCTCTGCATCTATTGCTATTTTTATATGGTTTTTATTTTTCTGTCAGTTAATGTGATGGATTACATTAATTGATTTTTGGATGTTGAACTATCCTTTTGCTCCTGGAATAAAATCCACTTGGTCATGGTGGATTATTCTTGTAATACATTGTTGGATTCTGTTGGCCAAGTTTTTGTTGAGGATTTTTGCATCAATTTTCATTAGGGAGATTAGTGTGAAGTTGTGAAGTTTCCTTTTTTGTGTTGTTGTTAAGTTTTGGTATTAGTGTGATGGTGGCTTCATAAAATGCATTCGTTAGTATTCCCTTCTCCATTTTTTGAATGAGTTTATGTGGAATAGACACTAGTTTCTGAACATTTGTTATAATTCATTCGTAAATCAAGCTGGTTATGGGCTTTTGTTCTTAGGTAGGGTTTTAATTACTGCTTTAATTTCACTGCTTGCAATTGGCCTGTTTGGTTGTTCTATTTCTTCTTTATCTAGCTTTGGATGATTTTGAAGTTGTGGGAATTTGTCCATCTCTTCTAGATTGTTGAACTTGTTTGCATATAGCTATTCATAGTATTCTCTGATTATTCTTTTGATTTCTGCTGTGTCTGCTGTGATTTCTCCTCTCCTGTTTATTCTTTGTGAGCCTGGCTACAGATTTGTCTACTTTGTTTATTTTTTCAAAGAACCAACTTTTGGTTTCATTGTTTTTTTTTTTTGGTTTTTTTTTTTTTTGGATCATTTTCCTAACTGCTATTTCATTTATTTCTGCTTTGATTTTTATTATTTCCTGTGTTCTGCTGGCTTTTGGGTTTTTGTTGTTGTTGGTCTTTTCCCAGTTCTTTAGGGTGGGAGGTTAGGTTGTTTCTTTGAGTTGTTTCTTGTTTCTTTATGTGAGCCTGTATTGCTAAATATTTTCCTCTAATAGCTGCTTTTAATGTGTCCCATAAGTTTTGGAGAGGTGTAGAGGTGTGTCCTCATTGACATTTTTTAATTTCTTGTTTGATCTTCTCATTAATCCAGTGTTCCTCCAGTAGTGTGGGTTTCAATCTTCATGAAGTAAGAAGGTTTCTTGTCTTCTTCACATGGTTTATTTCTAGTTTGATTCCTTCATGGTCAAAGACAGTTGGTATGATTCAATCTTAGTATTATTTATTGATATTTGTCTTGTGTCTCAATATGTGATAAATCCTTGAGAATGATCCTTGTGAATTTGAGAAAAATATGTACTCAGATTTTTGGGGTGCAGTGTTCTATAGATGTGTGTTAGGCCCATGAGGTCTGGGTCATTGTTTAAAGCTTTAGTGTCCATGCTTATTTTTTGTCTTGTTGATTTATGTATTGATATCTACTACATATGTATTTTCCCTAATATATGTTTTCATAGATGACATAATATACATAATATACCTAGTATATTTAGATGATCCTTCATTTGGTGTGTATATATTGATGAGTGTTATTTCTTCTTGCTTTATTGTCCCCTTAATCATAATACTAATGTATAAAAAGCCACATGTTCACTTTCTTCATAGTCCCAAGAGCTGTGTTCTTTATCCTCTTCCTATAACTATTCATTTACTCTAATAGTCATTGATAATTGGTATGTTAAAGTGATGTTTTTATTATAGTTTTACTACTTTTTTTTCACATACACATATAACCTATGCTGTGTGTACCTGTCTAGTGTGTCTCTTCAGTTCCTTTCAGACCCAGTGCATCAGTACCAACTGTATTCCCTGAGAACTGAGGACATCTGCAGGGGAAAAATCTTAGAGTGGAAAGTCATGCCCATCATAGATTTAAGAATTTGATATCTCTAAAATACCCCTTGCCCTTCTTTCTGTCATTCTCTCTACACCTCCATAAGCTGCTTTGGTTAATGATGCCTTGTGGAAAGCCCTATGTGAAAGTATATTTGGCAAGGATGAAGGTATATGAACAAACCTGGTTTAAGTATGTTTGCATATTTATCACATAGTTCCTTGATTCCATCACATTTTCTGCCCTCCTGATTTTCTTGAATTGCTGAATTCTTTCTATTATAAAATGGGACCCTCTTGTAAGAACCCACCTGACAATGTAAACATCTCATAGATTGAACTACCTTGAAATATCCTCATGTAAGATGTCCCAACTGGCCTTTATGATGGCATGAGGACACTGGTCATATTAGGAATACAAATTTAGTGAAGAGGGAGTTAGGTCTAACAAAGTTTCACATCTCCCACCCTCTTAGCCTTTCATTTGGTACTTCACCTGTCAGTCCCATACTACCTCATTGATTTAGTAATGGGTTTCTATAAAAGTTATGTTTCAGACTTAGCACCTATTGGTTTAACACTTCACTATTTTTAGCCTTTAGGAGCTAGCTAAGGGAATGAGGCAAGAGAAAGAAGTAATAGGCAGGTTAGCAAAAGAAAAGTAAAATGGATTTCTATTTGCAGATGATACAATTATATATAAATATATAAATACTGGTTATTAGAAACAACCAGTTTCTTGTGTAAATTGCTGTATACAGTTTTACTAAAAAAAATTCTTTAAACCAATAATAGTGAAGTTTTAGAGCTACTATTTACATTAGCAATCAAACATTAAATACTTAACATTACATTACAAAGTGGAAGAATCTCTATAGAAAATTGTAAAACCTTATTGGATAAAATTAAATTTAATGATAATGACAAAATTGTTGACTGAAAGAGTCAATATTAAAGATAATAATATTCCACAGTGATTTCTATATTAGTGGGGGAATTGGGGAAAGAAAGTGAAGTCCACAGAAGCAAGCCCAATTATAAAAAAATTAACTCATTTTATTATTGAACAACAAAATACCATATCCCATATAAGCTACAAATGGCTATAAATTTGTAGTGGCTTTTTATCCCTTTATATAATTATGTAGTGCTAGAAATCATCCTGCTGTTTGTAAATCGCATAAAATTCAATTGTCATCCATGGTTGCATTGTGCTATGCAGTTTTGCAAATTCTCTATGAAACTTACTGATTGCTTATTTTTCTATACTTCCTCCCACAGTTATACATGTCACTATATTTAGTATATATGATTAATCATCCTTAAACATTTCTGATAAACTTAGGTCAGTTCAATTTCTCATGGATATTATTGCCTATATTTTATGGTTTGAAGTATTACATCCAAACCTTTTGTACATTTTTATTTTATTTTGGTGTGTGGAGTGAAATAATGATCTTTTTGATTCTTTCAAATACAGCTTCAGTTTTCCCAACACCATTTATGAACAGAGTTTCCTTGCTTCCGTGTATAGCTTAACTCTGTTGTATGGATTAATTCTTCACATAGATATGGTTTTTATTTGTGTTCTCTCAATTTTATACCAATGATCTATATTATCTGTTTTTGTTTCAGTGACTGTTTTAATCATAGTTTTGTGGTATATTTTGAAGACTGAGTTTAGTGCTACCTGCCTTCCTCTTCTTTTCTCAGTATTATTTTTATTATTTGGGGTCTTTTATGATTCCATATAAACCCTAGTAATGTTTGCTCTATTATTTTGAAGAGAGCCATTTAAACTTTGATAGGGATTACAATGAACCTGAGGGGTTTTTGTTTGTTTATTTCTGGTAGGGCAGCAATTGTAACAATCTTGATTCTTCCAATCTGTGCTTAGGAAATATCTTTCCATTTTTTTGTGTCTTTTTTGTTTTGACAGTCTCATAATTTTCTTTGTATATGTCTTTCATCTCTTTTGTTATGTTTACTCCTAAATATTTTGGCATGATTTTTTATTGATATAACATTGGTTTATAACAAATCTGTGTCTCAGGTGTAAACCGTTATAAATTAACATCTGTATATAATATATTAAATTCACCACTGAAAGTGAAATTGTATTTCACCATAAAATTGTTCCCTTTTGCTGATTTTACCCACCCCCTTTTATCCCTTCAGGTAACGACCAATTTAGTTTTATAGTTTAAATTTTTTTAATTTATTTCAGTCACTTGTTTTGTTTCCTTACATACTACTGTTTCTTTATGTGAGTGAAATCATACAGTATTTATCACTCTGTCTGATATTTCACTATGCATAATACCTTCTAAGGCCCATCCATGTTGTTACAAATAACACAGGTCTCATTTTTTTATACTGCCGATTCATACTCCATTGTGCATGTATTTACACAATGACCTGTCAATAGGTACTTAGGTTTTTCCCAATTCTTGGCTATTGTAAATAATGCTATGATGAATATGGGAGTGCATATAGCTCTCTGGATTCATTGTTTTCATATTCTTCGGGTACATAGCATAGCTGGATTGATTGGAATTGTGCTTTTAAGTTTTGAGGCATCTCCATGATGTTTTCCATAATAGATGCAAAAATTTACATTCATACCAACACTACACCAGTGTTTTCTTTTCCTCCACACTTTTGTCAATACTTGCTGTTTCTTATCCTTTTGAGAATAGCTTGCCTTTCTCTTTCTGAAAACAGAAGGAAAAAATTTACAATTCATATATATTTTACATCATTGTTTATTTTTGTACAGTTGCTTTATTTTCTTGGGTGTTGTCCCTATTCCCCAGGACCCTTTCACCCAATTCACTGATGCTCCACCACCATAGTCCCTGTGCTCTTCCGGCACTTGTTTGGATCCCTCTCCTCCCATCCCTGCAGAATGTCTCTGATTTATAGTCACCTGTTAATTTTGTTTTGATTTTTTTAATTGTATTATCTCCTAGTCCCTTATTTAGTTCTCCTATATTACTCTTATAAGTGAAATCATCTGGTATTTTTTTTTTCCCTCTGTCTTATTTCACTAAGCATAATCCCTTCCAGCTTCATGCATATTGCTGCAAATGGCATGTTTGTTATTTTTTGATTGCTAAATAGCATGACATATGCCACATCTTGATCCAGTCATCTATTTTTTGGGCATTTGGGTCATTTCCATACCTTACCTATTTTTTTTTAAAGATTTATTTATTTATTCCTATGGAACTGAGGTACAGGCCAGAGATGTGGAGGGTGAGAGGATTCACCAGAGACAGAGCAGGGAGCTGCTGAGGGGAGCAGCGGGCGGGTCAGGAGAGGTCTGCCGCGCCATGTGGTCACCTCCGGCGCAGGCGGGTATCAAACTCATGCGGAAGTGGCTTTAGCTTCTTAGTGCTGTGCTTTAACCCACTGCACCACCAGGGAGGGCCCATATCTTACCTATTTTAAATAGTGCTCAATAAACATAGGGATGCAGGTATCCTTTTGAATTAATGTTTTTGTTTCTTTTGGGGAGATCCCTGGTAGTAGAATTGCTGGGTCATAAGGTAGCTCCATTTTTAGTAGGAGGAACCTCTACAGTGGTCTCCATAGTGGTTTGTCCAGTTTGCCTTCCCACTGGCAACTGTAGGAAAGTTCCTTTTTTACCACTGCCTCACCATCATTTGTTGTAGCTCGTTTTTTCTACACGTGCCATTCTCACTGGAGTAAGATCGTATCTCATTGTGGTTTTGATTTGCATTTCCCTAATTGTAAGTGATGTTCAGCATTTTTTCATATACCTGTTGGTCATTATCATTTCCTCTTTGGAGACGTGTTTTTAGCTCTTCTATACATTTTTTGACTGGATTGTTTACTTTGTTTTTGTTGAATCAAGTGAGTTATTCCTATATCTTTGTAATCAAACCCTTATCAGTTGTATAGAGAGCAAAAACTTTCTCCCATGAACAGAGTGTCTCTTTGTTTTGGCTAGGGTCTCTTTTGCTGTACAAGATCATTTCAGTCTGATTTGTCTTTTCCTTCAATTTCTTTATTCTGGAGGATAAGTCTTTAAAGATACTACCTATATTTTATGGTTTCCAGTATTATGTTTAATTATTTTATCCCCTTTAAGTTGATATTTTTGCACGGTGTGAGGTAGTGTTGTAATTTCATTCTTTTGCATGTGATTGTCCAGTTTTCCCAGAACCATTTATTGAACAAACTAACACAAGAAAATTGGTTTGTTTTCTGATCCAACCAGCTACTCTTTGCCTTTTGATTGGTGAGTTCAATCCATTTGCATTTAGAGTGATTATTGATGTGGGTCTGCTACTATCATTTTGTTTTCAGTTTCCAGATTCTATTTTCTTGTAACTCTTAGGGGGGATGTTCTCTTCAAATTAGATATGAGATCTCTTTTCCTGTAGGGAATATCTGGTGTTGACAAAATCTTTCAGCTTTTGTTTGTCTGAGACTTTATTTCTCACTTGTTTTTGAAAGAGAGACTTACAGTGTTCTGGGCAGGCAGTTTTTAAACTTCATTGTTTTGAAATTTTCATTCCGTTATCTCTTCACCATTAGGGTTTCCCAAAGAAACCAATGTAAGCCAGATGGAAGTACCTTTATAGGTTGCCTGCTTTTTTTCCCTAGCCAGTTTCAGGATTATTCTTTGTCTTAAACTCCTGGTGTTTTCATTACCATATATATATATATATATCTTTGGATCTCACTGCCTTTAGATAACCAGGTGTTCTTTTACTTTCATGGACTTGTATATTCAGATCTTTCTCTGAGTTTAGTAAGTTTTTCTCTATTATTTCTTCAGTAAGTTCTCTTCCATTTCCTTGTTACCTTCTGGAACACCAATTAACCTTATTTTGCCTTTCTACAAAGAGTTGAACCGTTCTCTCAATGCTTCTTCCTTTTGGTCTAGTCAGCTACCATTGCTTCCTGCAAAAAAAAAAAATTTTTTATTCTTTATGTCTTTTTTTTTTTTAGATTTCTTTATGCATACAGAACTGGGGTACAGGCCAGAGGTACGGGGGCAGTGAGAGGCTTCACCAAAGACAGAGGGGGGAACAGAACAGGCCGACTGCCAAAGTACACTGCTGAGGGGAGCAGCAAGTGGACCAGGAGAGGTCTGCCATGCCATGTGGGTCACCTCTGGGGCAGGGATCAAACTCATGAAGTGGTTTTAGCTTCTTAGAGCTGTGCCTTAACCCACTGTGCCACCAGGGAAGGCCCTATGTCTTTTTTTAATACCACATCTTCTTATTTTTTTCATTTAAATCTTTAACATCCATTTTCTGAAATTTGTTGTATCTCTGATTAGCTTTTCAGAATTCTTTGTATCACTTAGATTTCCTTTCTCCATTTTGTTTCTTAAAATTTCCTTATGGCAATTTGAAGATACTATAAGATACTATATTATAAGAAGATAAAATCCTCCATATGTTTGTGATTGGATTCTGGAGAGTGTTCTTTCCTTGAGTTGTTGTATTCCCTTGAAGTTTCAAGTTACCTACCATGTGTTGTGTGGTGTTTTTGTTGCTTTAGATCTTAGAAGTTTGGCCTATTTCTACCTTTCCAACAGGTGGTACTATGGGTGTTTGGAGTGTTTGTCCTTTGCAAGGTCTGAGACTTGATTGTAGTTGCTGAATAAGGGATGTGAGAGGAGGTTCAAGTTTCAAGCTTCTGATATGAATTCTCTGGGGTAAGCTCATTTTTGTGACAACACCATAACCCTCCTTTCTGGGAATCTGACTCTGCTGTCTTTGTGTATCCTCAGTGAGGCTCACAGAGTCTACACCAGTCCTGAGGAATGACAGAGGGGGAATTCAGACCAATGTACAGTCCTTGTTCCATAATACATAGGGCTAGCCCACTGAATAACCCCAGATCCTTCACACTGATTTTCCCTCACTCAATGGCCACCAGAAAGTGCCTGTGCTGTGTGGTTTGTACAGCAGACTATTGCACCTAACCACAAACTCCAGGTATTTCCCTTTACCCACCTCTGGATCATGGAAGCATAAGTATCCATATCCTTTCTAACACAGAGTGCCTGATCTCTGTTGTCCAAGGTATAGATAGTTTTATCCCAAATCATATGATCTTTAGGTGAGTATAACACTGGTAAATTTAAATAATACTATGTAGAACAAAACAAGGAATGTCCTCTGATAAAATCTTGGATCCACATCTTCTCTCTGCTACCTCTTTCTTAACCAATTTTTATAAAATCTACAAAAACACAGCAGTCAGATACATGTTTTATTAATTTTAAGCCAATATTCACAATCTGGAAGGCTGGTACAATATAATTAGAAGTCATAGGTATCTCATTTCATAAATATCTACCTTTGAACATTCTTAAACATTTTGAGAAATGACCTTATATATTTAGCAAAATTTTATATTTAAAAATAAACTTTGAGTGTTCTTTTTATGAAAACAGTAATTCATTTGTCAGTTTCCAAAAGTGAGTCTTTAATTCTCATTATTTCACTGGTAAATACATATGTCACATATTTCTCTATTGGTACAAGAACACCAAGGTCTACCTCTTTGAGAATAAATGTCATGTAACAAATTATAACAATTATTACAAATCAGAAATTAAATTCTACAGTTAGGTGATTAACATCTATGGCAGCCAGAGGATGATTGGGTGAATAGCTAATGGGTAAAAAAATAAGCATATTTTGAAATTTCTACAATTCAGATTTGCCTATGGGGGGGGGTCTCTAGACTAGAATGTATACTAATTCCAAGTTCAAATCCCTTCTAGCTTCAGGATTATGACATTTCTTGCCTAAAAACTAAAAGAAAAGGAGAAAAGAATATTTTGTACATAATTTTCCCTGACCTTGTACCTCTCTTGAAGCAGTTACTTGTTAAAATTGTTCCTAATAATCAATAATCAAAACCTGCCTTAAAAATAACTTCTTACCTAAAACCTAAGAGAAAAGCAGGAAAAAAAAATTTGTACATAATTTTTCCCTGATTTTTTGTACTCTTTTGAAGTTTACTACATTGGAGTAAACTTAATAAAGGAAGTGAAGGACCTATACAATGAAAACTATAAGACATTGTTAAAAGAAACAGAAAAAGAAACAAGAAAGTGGATTGGAAAAAAATTAACATTCTTAAAAATGGCTATCCTACCCAAGGCAAAATATAGATCCAATGCAACCCTTATAAGATTCAATGACATTGTCCAAAGAAAGAAGCCAAATAATACTTGGAACCACAAAAATACCCAGGATAGCCAAAGAAAACCTGAAAACAAAATATAGAGAGAGAGGCATAGCACACACATCTATACCACAAACCATAGTAATTAAAACAGTGTAGTACTGTTTTAGACACACCAACAAATGGAATAGAATTAAGAGTCTAGAAATAAACCCACACATCTATGGACAGCTAATCTCTGACAAAGCTAAGAGTATACACTGGGAAAAGTGGAGTCTCTTCATTTAATAGTAGTGTGACTGGACAGTCACATGCAAAAAAAAAAATGAAACTAAACCACCATCTCACAACTTAAACAAATTTTTTAAGATAGTGGGTATAAGACTCAAGACTATAAATACATTGAAGAAAAAAGAGGCAAAATACTCTTTGACTGCTTTCAGAAATATTTTTGGAGATTCATCTCCAATGGCAAAAGAAGAAAAGGCAAATATAAACAAATATAAAACTAAAAAGTTCCACTCCGTGAAAGAAGCTATCAGTGAAACTCCACCCTACTGAATGGGAGAAAACATTCATACATACGCATCAGATAATGGGATGATATCCAAAACATGTAAACAACTCATTCAACTCAACAAAAGCGTTTTAAAGATTAATTTTTTTAATGAATAGAAATGCTTGAAAACATAAAAATGGCCAATAGGCACATGAAAAGTTCCTCATTTCACTTATCATCAGAGTAATGCAAATAAAATTGTATGAAACACCATTTCACACCTGTGAAAATGGCCCTTATCAAAAAGACCAAAAACAAGTATTGATGAGGAAGAGGAAAGGAACACTCACACACTGCTAGTAGAGATGAATTCTAAACCCTACAGAAGCAATCTGCAAGTTTCTCAAAATGCTAAAAATGGCTATACCAAATGACCCAGGAATTCCACTCTAGTAGCTACCCAAAGACTAGAAAAACACTATTTCAGAAAGATAGATGTCCTCATAAGTTCATAACTGTCCTATTTATAATAGCTATGTTATAGAAACTGTTTAGTGTCTATGGACAGAGTGAATCAGAACAATGTGGTGTATATACACAATGGAATGCTACTCAGCTATTAAAAAGAATTGACTCTTGCTATTTGCAAAAATATGGACAGAACTGGCAAGGATAAAGATACATGAAATGACCATAATAGCACACAGGATGGGACAGAGGAATTCCACTGAGGAGGAATTTTTCCCTGCCCTTACTCCTGGGGAAAATTTCTGGCCTTTTCCATTTTCTATCAAAAGAAAAAAATATTGCATGTGAATCTAGCAATTAGAAAACACATGCTTATCTTTAGAGTCCACTCAGGCAAGTAGAAGTAGAAAATAGTACTCAATTGGTGGAAAAGCTAGTCATTGACAGCAATTTAAAAATTCATAAAGAGGCCCTCCCTTGTGGTGCAGCGGGTTAAAGCACTGCACTGAGGAGCTAAAGCCGCTTCCGCATGAGTTAAGATTCCGGCCTGCCCCGGAGGTGACCCACAAGGAGCAGCAAACCCCTCCTGACCCGCCCTCGGCTCCCCTGAGCAGAGTACTTCGTTGATCTGCATGTTCTGCTCCCCACTCTGTCTCTGGTGAAGCCTCTCACCACCCCTGAGCCTCTGGCCTGTACCCCAGTTCTGTATGTACAAATAAATAAATCTTTAAAAAAAAAATTCATAAAGAAGTCAAGAAATGGACAGGAGCTAAAAAGACAATTCTCCAAAGAAGAAATGCAAATAGCCAACAAATATATGAAAAAAATGTTGATAATAATCCCTTATTATCAACAAAGTGCAAATCAAAACCACAATGTAATACCATCTTATACCAGTGAAAATGACATGTGTTAAAAAAAAAACTAGGAACAACTGTTGGTGAGGGTGTGGTGCCTGTGGGAATGCAAACTGGTTCAACCACTGTGGAAAGCTGTGTGAAGTTTCCTCAAACTACTAAAAATGGAGCTCCCATAGGAGCCAGCAATTCCATTCCTGGGGATCTACCCAAAAGCACAAAAACATTAATTCAAAAGGTGGGGTGCCCTCCACCCCGTGTTTATTGTAACATTATTTCCAATAGATAAGATATTATATTTATAATAGGAAAGATATGGAAACAACCCAAATGCAAAAAAAAAAAATAGATGACTGGATCATGGTCCTGTATAGATACTGCAACACAATTCAGGAATCAAAAAGATACATTCACGCCATTCACAGCAACCTGGATGGAGCTAGAAGGGATTATGCTCAGTGAAATAAGACAGAGGGAAAAAGAAAAATATCAGATGGTTTTACTTATAGGAGGAATATAGGAGAACCAAATAAGAGATGAAGTTTAAAAAAAAGGATAATAATAAACAATATTAACAGGCATCTATAAATCAGAGGCATTCTGCAGGGGAGGGAGAGGGATTAAAAACAGGAAGGAAGAGCACAGGGGACTATGGTGATATTGCACGGGTCGCTTGTTGGTGGGAGCTCTATGGGGACTACATCTGAGAGGAGAAAGCAAACATTGTACAAAGTGAACAATGATGTAATATATATATATATATATAAGTAAATTATATCAAAATTAAAATAGAAATAACAACTCATAAGGAATGTTTCCCTTAAATTGGTATTATGAAATTTGTTGTTGAGTTCCAACCACCACTAAACATTAATGTATAGCCGGTGGGATTTTTCATGAACACTGTCACAAAACCAAGAGGAAACTTTTGATCATTACAGTGAAATAATTTTAAGAAAAATATACAAGGCAATATGAAAATAATAGTGTTTATTTGATTAGATTCCTATGCTATTTCTTAATTTATCATCTGGCTTTTAACCTATCTCTTACTGTCTCTCACTCCAATACATACCACACATTACATAGCATAAGTTCTATTTCTATAAATTAAATAAAATGCATTTCAATTAAATATTTAAAGATATATCATTTTATGATTTTAATAGTATTTAGCAGCCTGCTAACACAGAAATTTTTTATGGGAACCGAAGGCCTTTCATACACCACAATTAAATGCTTTGTATTATTTGGACAATTTAAAAGTTGTTCTTTAATGTTTAGGATTAATAGCTTCAAAAGGAATTTTATTATTTTTATGATTGTTCCATTTCACATCCTATTTCCATTCTCTCTCATTAGCAAGAATTATGTGAGGACCAGATTAAAGTTTTACCTTATTGACAGATTTTATTGTTTGTTACATTCTTAACAAATTTCTGTGAAGACTTAAAAATTAAAAATCAAGCCCTCCCTGGTGGCACAGCAGGCTAAAACACAGCATCAAGAAGCTAAAGCCACTCAGCACAAGTTCGATCCCCATCCTGGAGGTGACCCACATGGCACGGCAGACCTCTCCTGACCCGCCCACTGCTCCCCTCAGCAGTATACGTCGTCAGTCAACCTGTTCTGCTCCCCACTGTCTCTGGTGAATCCTTTCACTGCCCCTGCACCTCTGTCTTGTGCCCAGCTCTGTATGCATAAATAAATCTTTTTTTAAAAATTAAAAATCATTTCTTCCTGTTAGTGAGCAATGGACTCATGTCCAATGTGCCTAAAAGTCATGTACCTGCCACCAGATTTTGAGAAAAGGAAGAAACTTTACTGTAAACTGACTAGCAAGGAGGCAGAAGGTAAATTCAAATACACCTCTCCAGTTAAGAAAGGAAACATAGACCTTCGATGTTTTGGCGTCACTGATAAAACTGGCATTATTGAAAGACTACTTTGAGTCAGTCACTGGCCAAATCCTACACTTGTTATTTCATCTAATGGCAGAAGTAGCTGCCCTTTTACTAATAAAGAAACTGAGATTAACTGAGATCACCTACTGAGTGTTTTGGTTTTTTTTAAAGATTTATTTATTTATACAGAACTGGGGTACAGGCCAGAGATGTGGAGGGTGAGAGGATTCACCAGGAACAGAGTGGGGAGCAGAACAGGCAGATCCACACGAAGTACGCTGCTGAGGGGAGCGGGCGGGTCAGGAGAGGTCTGCCACGCCATGTGGATCTCCTCCAGGGCAGGAGGGGATCGAACTCATGTGGAAGTGGCTTAAGCTTCTTAGTGCTGTGCTTTAACCCGCTGTGCCACCAGAGAGTGTTTTTTTATACCTTCCACTTGCACCTGTGATTTACTATTCAGGTCAATCCTATGAGGTAACCATAATTTAAATAATTTCATGCTATTTTACAGCCAGCGCTCAGAGTTTCTGTGACTGTCCCCTAGCCACAAAGCCAGTGAAGAGTAGAGCCAAATTCTGCAGGCCTTTGCTCTTCACCTCTGGCTACATTGCCTGCTGGGGAGGGAGGCAGAGAGGATGACAATAAGTTTGCAGTGCAGAGTGTGAGTTTTTGACCTGAAAAAAATGGTGGAATGAAATGTGATCACTATCTTCATATTATTCAGATGTTACCACAAAAAGATGGAAGTTGGTCTCTTCAAGGTGACCCCAAGAGGGTATGAGTACATCCCTGATTTTGTGCTCACTGAAGAGTCTTGGAACAGCGCAGCTCTCAACAGTGGGGTCAGCAAGAAGTGGACACCTTTCACCAGCAGGTGGCTCTCCAATTTTAACTTTTAACACACAAGGGGTTTGTTTTTACAAATCAAATCCCTGTTCCAGGGATTATCAGCCTGTAAATGTGAAACAGAGATCTAGGAGCTGAACTTTTCAAGTAAATGCTCCTGGGTGAATCTGATGCCACTTTCTGAGCTGACAACCCTAGTTGTTTAAGAGGGGATTTTTTCATTGTAGGAGAGCTTAGCCCGCATAACTGCTATTCCCCCAGAATCTCTGAAGCCAGTACAGTCAAAATAAAACCGTGACTACTGGGAATGTAATAGGATTGCTTTAGAAAGGGCTGTGAGGGACTGGAGCCATTTGGAAAAAATGGCAATATCGCCATCTGGTGGACTGTTTACAAGCTTCTTACACTCATTTACCCTAAAATCGCAGACTGATTTTTCTAATGATTGTCTACATTTGCAGAGCATGAATCAGACCCACAAAGGCCAGACAGGACACAGAGCCTGTGTCCACGTACAGCAATTCACAGTCATTCCTTTCTCCTCAAAGGCTGGAATTGCACTGATCAATTCCAAGACCGATCCTATGCTTATCTGTCACACAATTTTCCAAGTTTTCCTACAGCAAGTAATTTAAGTTTCACTTCTTGAGGGCTATCTATTTCACTCCTAGAGAGTTATTAATTTCAGAATCCTTCAGTACTGTTTTTCTCAAAAGACAGGAAGCTGCATTTAAAAATTCATAAAATTTACATGTGAAATTAAGGGCATAGACCCTAATTTCATGTATTACTTTCAACTCCCCAATACTTAACTATTGACTATTAGTTAAGCCTACAATTGATCAGTCTTACTGATGACTTAAACCATAGATTAACATATTTTGTATGATGTATGTATTATATACTGTACTTACAGTAAATGAAACTAGAAGAAAGTGTTTTTAAGAAAGCTATCAACCTCCCTTATCTTAACTGAACTATCTAAGGTGGCATCTGAAGACACATGGCAGTTACTCAGTCATGCTGGATCTCATGTATACCACACTGAAAAATATTATAAAAAGAATTTACAGGACTCTACTGTATTTATCAATGCTGTATTAGGTGTGCATCATGTTATCAAGAAAATCTGGTTATAAGTGAACCACACAATTCAAATCAGTGTTGTTCAAAGATTGAATGCAATTTTTTTTTTTTAAGATTTATTTATTTATGAATACAGAACTGGGGTACAGGCCAGAGGCTCGGGGCGGTGAGAGGCTTCACCAGAGACAGAGTGGGGAGCAGAACAGGCAGATCGATGAAGTACACTGCTGAGGGGAGCAGTGAGTGGGTGGGTCAGTAGAGGTCTGCCACACCATGTGGTCACCTCCGGGGCAGGCGGGAATCGAACTCATGCGGAAGTGGCTTTAGCTTCTCAGTGCAGTGCTTTAACCCGCTGCGCCACCAGGGAGGGCCGAATGCAATTTTTTTAAAGTTTATTTATTTATGCATATAGAACTGGGTTACAGGCCAGAGGTGCAGGGGCAGTGAGAGGATTCACCAGAGTGGGGAGCAGAACAGGTAGCTCGACTAAGTACACTGCTGAGGGGAGCAGCGGGCGGGTCAGGAGAAGTCTGCCATGCCATGTGGTCACCTCCGGGGCAGGTGGGGATGGAACTCATGCGGAAGTGGCTTAAGCTTTTTAGTGCTGTGCTTTAACCCACTGCGCCACCAGGGAGGGCCCCAAATGCAATTTTTATTAGTGATGACTAAGTACTCTCATCAGAAACTAAGAGGAAACAAGACAAGCTGTGTATATGCAGGGAAGCT
Organism: Condylura cristata; assembly: GCF_000260355.1. NCBI lineage: Eukaryota > Metazoa > Chordata > Mammalia > Eulipotyphla > Talpidae > Condylura > Condylura cristata. The sequence goes on along the minus strand of NW_004567122.1, from coordinate 38,638,791 downwards.
ACAACATTTCTTTATTTCCAGAAGTGTTAAGAAATGAGTGGCTGGGTAAAACAGCTCACCATGAACCGCTGCCTGTATACTTCATGTGGGGATGTTACATTCTAGCACCTATTTACAGTGGTGTGCACACACACACACACAAACAGGCACAACTTCCCAAAATGCATTTGGGCTGTGTAGATAATGTACAGAGGCATGTCTTTGGAACGTTGATTTCCAAAGACACAAGTCTTTGGACTGATGTACTATACTAAAGTACAGTAGCAGAAATTACCCCTTTAGTAAGAAGTGGATTTGTATTCAATAATTTATGGTAGGCAATTGTAACCAATGAAGAATTTGCAGACAAATTGTCACCACTGCTCCCAGGGAAACATTTACTGAACTGACTCTTCTCCATCCTCCTTCCTGGACTGGTCTGGATGCTTAGCATAGTCTAAGTATCATCTCCACTTTTAATCCCCTCAGTTGTTTTATATGAGCAGTCGAATCTTTTCCCAGCCTTACATGAAATATGAAAAACTATAGGAGTTCCTATTGCATATTCTGGCCAGATTAGCACACCTTAACTTGTTACAGAAATGCTAAAGGTACCTCAGAATACATGCACTAATGTATTTTGCCTTTCATTACTTATTATAACAGATAGTGCTCCCTCACCAAGTTTTATTCCATTGGTTGTGTCATATTTACCAGACCTCTCATGTATGGCTAAATAAATACTGGAATTGTTTCTCTTTTCTCTGCTAGTAATTCTCAAATTAGAAAATTAGTTCTGGAATTAGGGTCGGGGATGGAAGAGCCAGAGAAAAAAGGTTATTAATGCATTTTAGTTATAAGAAATATTGTTCTCTCTGATTTAACACTTAGTCTTTCAAAATCTTGTTTCTTCTGATTTCAGTGAGGATGTCATGTGTTGAAAGAAATATGAAAACAAGAACTAACATGTTTGGGAGTTTGAAAGAAGTTTTCATTTATTGTTCTCACCTGTAAACATGCCATATTCTCTTTAAGTCACTCCATGCAACTAAATGACATCATTTTAGTTTAGCACTAATTTTAATAGATGCAATTTTTAAACATACTTACTACTAGACCTTTATTTTTCAAAGTAGCCAATAGATTTTAGATTAAGAAATTATATGTTCAGTCTCTTCAAAATCCACTCTGTGGCTATTGGTCCCCTAACTACCTCCTACCCTCACTAGTATTTTTTTTAGAAACTGTCAAGCAGCTCTCCCGTGTGGCTAACTCAACAGGACCTCAAGTGCACCTGTCCGCCCTGCCTAATGTTGTGCATGGATGAGCACACTCCCCACTAAGGTCAACAAACAAGTCAGCGGAGCACAGTGCACTCTGTCCTGCAAATAACTGCAACCCACTACTGTTTCAAGTAGAAGCTACAAGAAGCCCCACGCCCGGTACAAACATGTACCCCACCCCTGTGTCAAGCACATTTCCTGTTTTTCTCTGCACATAGAGGCCCTATATATACCCATGGGTGGTCCTAATAAACATACACCAGACTCCATACCCCAGGCTCCTGCTTCATTCTCTGGAGTCTCCAAGTCTCCTATGTTAGGGCCAAGGTCAACACACTCTTGGTGGGTTAGTAACACTCCCGAGGCCACCAGTTCCCTGGCATCTGTCACAGAAAGAGCGCTTTTCCCACAGATGTTGCATCACATGGTGGGCTTAGAAATGGAATGGCTAGTGCAAAAAGTGAATGGAATATTTCTTCCATCGGGCTCAATCAAGTTTCATTGTAAAGATTTCAGTTAAAGAAGTTCTAATGTAACAGGGAATTAATGTGCTTTAAATTGCTAGAAGAGCTGGAGAAGCACTGAAGCCAGAGATGAGCCAGAATTCCTCCCCTGTTGGCCAGCTGCTGCTTCTGCCACAAATGGAAAGCCAGCAAGTAAGAAAACCATGTCCCGCTGTGGGCCGTGGGACTGCCCACCTCAAACACAAGGCAGGTATGAGAAAACTGCATGGTTAGCTCCAGAACTCACTCCTACAGCTGCCTTCACACCAGCACAGTTCCAAGCTAAATCCTTGCCTGCGTGCATATGACGGGCAGAACTTGAATCAAGTCTGGGGCACTGACTGTCGTTTACGTGTGGAAATAGTTTTTCACTTCCAGCCTCTGTCACCTACAAATTTGCATCAGAAAGAGAAGTCAGGATGGATGCTGTGCCAACCAATGAGAATCTCATCACATCTGCTTTATCACATATACTTCAACTATCTTTCTCAGTAGCCTCCTCTAACTCATGGAGAGAGTTGTCTTTTCTCCCTACCTTCACTTTCCAAACTCCCTCAGTCCATTAACTCAATTGCACCCCTTAGTTATAGCCATATGCCCCTGATCACCGGGCCTTTTCGATCTCTGTGCTTCCTTTTTCCTCCCATCCTTAAAAGAGTGTTCCTCTGCTTTTGGCCTCTCGCCTCTCTGTATACCACTTAGGTGATCCTGTCCACTCACGTGGTGTATCTACCTTGTACAGTTAACCTCCCAAAACAAAACTCCAGCCCTGAGATCTTTCCTGAGGAACATAGTCACGCATCTCGCTGCTTTCTCAAAGTACCACCTGAACAATACCAGCATCTTGAACCCACTGTGTCCAACAGTCAATTCATCATCTTCCTCTCAAAATGTATTCGCCCCCTGTGTAAGCCCCACATCACCACTTACCAAAGACAGGATCTGATCTCCAGGGGATTAGAGTCTTCTTTCCCTTTCTATTTCTACATTCAAACTGCCTTTAAGGTCCATGAATGCCGGGAGTCTTTTCCTTGAGTTTCCTGACATTTAACAGATACACTCTTTAACAAAGACATCAGGCATATTTGGGGCACTTTATTAGAAATTATTTACACATCAATGCAGTCACATCAAAGTAAAAGTACTGTTTTCACATAATATTCTGGTATTCTGGGCTATCTTCTTACATAATTTAGCAAATTCAAGACATTTCTGATTTTGGTTAAAGAGCTTAAATGGTCCAGAGATCGTTCTACATAAATATAAGTCAGCATCTAAAATAACCATCACTGTTTTGAGTTGGTTCCCAAAGTCTTGGGACCATCTCTGAAAATACAAGTCTGTACCTTCTATTGATTGCACTGCTAGTTGGAGGAAGTAAAGGAGGAGGCCTAAACCTAACAGGAGCCAGGCAGAGGGACAGCCCTCTTCTGGTGTGAAGCATGCAAGGGGTCAAGGGGGGGAGGTCCTGGGAACTGGCCAGGGAACTCAGCCACCTTGCATTTTCCAAAATTACTTGAGTGTCAAATCAGTGTGACTCCAGTGCAGAAAGAATCCCATGGTCCCATCTCTGTTGGCATTGCCAAGAAATGAGAGCGCCCTCCAGACTGCCTAGCAGCAGAGATTCTGACTAAAGAAGGTTCTAGAAAATTCTATCCACTCTCGCTGCTACACTCAACACCCTCCTAACTCAGAAAACATGAGAATATAGAAAATGTTGAACGAGTGTGCTGCTAACCCTTGGAATGAGGTCAGTGTGACCCTGTTTGCCTGTGGGGCACTGGTAAAGTCTGCATTCGCCAACTGTCCCCCTTTTCACTCCCCCTTTTCACCTTGAAGAGCATCATCAACAATTAGGTTCTTCGGTTTTTACAAAGTTTCTCAGCCTTTGGCAATAACACCTGGTACCTGTGCTTGCTTTACTGCTCACAGCTCTGACCTCCACAAAGTGACTGGTTCTCACCACCCTAGGAGGTAGGAAGACACAAGAATCATGATTCCCACTTGAAAGAAAAAACCTGGGACTCATATATTTCGGTCCCTCAGCCTCACACAGCTAGCCAGTGGCAGAATCCAAACCAGAACTCGAATCTCCTCGCACATGTCATGCCCCAGAGTCCACACTCCGAAGTCCCTGGTGCTGATCTCTAAGGAAGGGGATGAGGCTGAGAGGGGGTGCTGTCCTCAGCCCCTACCTGCCCTGCCCGGGAGGTTCTCAGACCGCACCATTGAGGACAGGATGAGTCCTCATGCGATAGATGATGACCGCAGTGGCGGGGCACAGCAGCAAGGACGTCATGATGATGATGGTAGCTAGGATGATGAGGACAATGACCCAGATGTCCAGGATGTGCTTGGGGAGCACAGCTTCCATGGGGACTTGACTGACGGCGTCCATGTTGCTCCAGTCTGCAACAGACAGAGAGAGGAAATCACTGCTTTGCACCCTCTATCCTGCCTTCCTCGCTGGACAGAACCTGCTGCAGGAGCCGGACACAGAGGTCACTGGTTAGTCAATCCTAGTGGTAAAGGCCTGGTTTACTGAGGGCTTCCTCTGTGCCAGGTGCATGAGGCAGGTTCATGCAGGAACTCACTCAGTCTTCACTGCAACCACCCACATCCCTGAAAGAGGAAGCTAAGAAATGGGTATAAGCTGTCAGTTAGGACCAGGATACCCCCAATCCCCAAACTCTGAAATCAGCCTGATTGAGAAACAACTGAATACCAGGAGGGTTCCCTGCCCCCAATTCAATTAAAAATGGAATGTTCGGGACACCTACATAATAAATGGACCAAAACTGGGTCTGAAAAATAGGTTGGGTGATGTGAGAAAACTCAGTGGACCTGCGTAGCCCAGGAGGCCTTGTGGGCCCCGCCAACCAGCAAAAGACACAACGAAGGGCACCCAACAGCCAACCCCCCCTCTTTGCTCACTGTACTTGTACAAGCACCTACTTCTCACTCCTTCTGTGGCTACCCACTCAGAGCCCCTTGCCACTCAAGAGCTTTCTTATTCTTCTTCCTACCAACAAATCTCTTGCTTCTCTGTCCTTAAATTCTGAAGCTTAAATTCTGTCCTTGCCTAAGACAAGAACCAAAAAAAGAGTCCTGGGACTCTGGGCCTCTCCCAAAAAACCCAAGTCACCATGAAATGGGTGCTATCATTGTCATCTTTTTTAATATCTTGACTTTTAGCTTCACTTGCTACCATTTCACAGATGGAGACTCCAAAGTCTCCAAGATGGAGATGTAATTAATTTGCCCAAGCAAGTGAAACTGGACAGGTAGGAGCTTGGAGGCTCCATGTCCATCTACTAAACTACCATGCCATCTGTTCCCTCAGCTGTACATTGGGAAATCATCGCTTTTTGGTCCTGTGCCCCTGTCTCCTGATAATAGAATCCCCTCTTTTCTGTGTAGAACCTGTTCTGTACGGTTTAGTTGGGGCGCTCACTTGAGAGCAGTTATGGATACATGACCCAGGACTGGCCATCACAAACCTGCATCCCCAGGGACAGGCAGGTGGCCCAGGCTATCAGCCAAAGTTCCCTGTGGGCTTTTATATACAAACCAGTGGGAAAGATGGTTCCTTCTGTCGGGTTGCTAAGCCGGAAGGATGTGAGTCCATTCTAGATATGGAAGGAGAAGTGGAACCCAGCCCAGGCTGACAACCACTGCAAACCTAGAGGTCTCATTTATAAAAGTATATAATGCCCTGGTTTTGCTTAAGGCATTGTGAGCTAATTTTCTCTCACTTGCAGCTAAGCCTTCTAAAGAGTATAGATCAAAGTCAGTTGTTCCCAGAGTTTTTCAATTGATGGTACTCTTAGGGCTCTCACAATTACTTCACAGTTCTTCCAGGCCAAAAGAAATATCTACCAATTGTGTTTATTACCTTTTTAGCCTCTAACAACTTAATAAGCACCCCAACAAATGGATAACTATTGGAAAAGAATCACACAGATTGAAAGCAAAGAACATTTTTATCCAATTACTCACAGCATATGTACACCCATTAAGTACTGCATGACTTTTGAAATTTTGGAATCAGATTGGACAATTCAATCCTCACTTCCTAGCCCACATTCATTAGTACAGAGCCCTTGCTGAATCATAGCAACTTCCAAAAGCTCAGCTTCACAAAATACAACATCACCAGAAGGAATACTGAAGATTAATGCTAAGCTGGAAGATATCTTGAGCCTGCAGTATTCACAGAATCTACGCAATGTCAAATATCATTATTCCTGTCAAAATTTTAAAGACCCCACAGCATCCAACATATATACACACACACTCCTCTCCAGTCAATCAACTGTGGCTCAGTGCATAAGTCAGAACTTAAGATATAAAACATTCCTGCTGGGCG
>NW_004567122.1:38627934-38632557 GCF_000260355.1 Condylura cristata | reverse complement strand
GGGGGGTTTAGGTCTGAAACAAACTCTTATAATTCCTTTGAGATCTAAGATCTATAATTATGTGATTCTCTGACCCAAGCAAAACTCCCAATCCAGTCCTACTTCCTGCTTTGTGTAATCAGTGAATGCTGCTATTGTCACTCTAAATAAGGACTGATCGCTGTGCCCAAAATAGAGTCCCCAGGGTTATAGTCATTAACATAAAAAAGCGTCCATAACTATCAAAATTAAGAAAGGTATATCCTTGTAACAGAATACCATACAGGAATTTTCATTCATTCACTCACTTATTTAACCAATACATGAAGCTTGCTACATACACACCAAGCATTGTCCAAGAGTTACAAACACTGACTTTTTTTTTAAGGTTTATTTATTTATGCATACAGAATTGGGGTACAGGCCAGAGGCGCCGGGGTGGCAAGAGGATTCACCAGACAGAGTAAGGAGCATAACAGGCAGATCAACAAAGTACACTGCTGAGAGGAGCAGCGGGCAGGTCAGGAGAGGTCTGTCCCACCATGTGGGTCACCTCCAGAGCAGGCAGGGATAGAACTCATGCTGAAGTGGCTTTACCTTCTTAATGCTGTGCTTTAACCTGCTGCACCACTAGGGAGGGCCAAAATACTGACTTTCTTTAAATAATAAGTTGTTATTTAAAAGTAATCAATAGTTATATAACAATTCTTTAAAAGAATATATTTATAGTGGGTTCAGAAGCTTTTAGGGAGAAAAAAAATAAAGTACAAGGTAAAGAATTTATATGATGACTCCTTCAGATTGTTTAGTCTTTACCAATATAAATGAAAACTCTTCTGTGAGTGGAATCCCAACAAAGTGTTATAAGTGTTTACCTTTGGGAGCTGGACTAAGCATGAGAGGCTTTTGGTTTTCATCTTTCTTGTCTTTCTACTATTTGAATTGCCAAACATGCATTTGTTGTGCTCCTTTCACTTGATTACATCAACTGGATTAAAAGAAAAATGAGTGGGGCTTTCTCCATAACATATATTTACCATTTTAAGTCAAATAAAATTAAAGTATGACCTAAGATCAGTGGTCACAAATGCCATGCTAAGTATATATATAAAATTAAATGTATATATATATATATATATATATATATATATATAAACAGGTTGTGGCTCCTATTCCAGACTTTCTGAACTAGACCTAAAAGGATGGGAGGAAGGCTTTGTCCCCATTTTCCAGGAAATTCAAAGGTGAAGGCTTGGGGGATCCTGGCCTCCACTATCTCTTAGGCCTTGGCCTCTACTACTATGACTTGGAGTCGATTCTGGCTGCTCTGTAGCTCTGGCCAGATCTGAGCAAGTTACAGGATGAAGAAGAAGCCTCTGGCAAGTCTCTCCAGAGCCACAGGATTATCAAGTTGGCCCTGCTTCTGCCTTGGAAACATGGTTACTTTCCCCAAGGTCTACAGCACAGATGCATGACTCACAGGAAACTCACTGCTAAGGAAAGATGGGGCAGAGAAAGCATGCTTTGTGGTCTCCTGATTGCATCAATAGCTAGACTGCCGTAGGCCAAATGAACCCCACAAAAGTCCTTTCCGGTAAACCCATTAACATCAAACAGTCTCCGTGACGCCAAATGTGAGGACTATATAATCTCCCTGGCTGATTTTCATAAGCCAGACCTGTTATTTACAGGATTTTGGGCTCAGGGTTCATCCACAAACAAGTCCTAGAGCCAGAAGCATCTATTCCACAGATGATGAGCTGAAGTCCAGAGGTTCTCCCTACCTCCAACCCCCCTGAACAATAAATAGTTCAAAGATAAAAATCTGATCAAGTCACTCCCCTAAAACAAATCAAATAGAGCAAGTGGTTGGTTGACTACGTGGAACTCTTTCTGTTACCTGTGTTCTGGACTGTGTTGATAATACTCTTTCAAGTAAGAAATTATTTAAAACCCCAATATCTCCCTCCCCCCCCCCAACCTTTCCCCCTTCTCTCTCTCTCTCTCTCTCCCCCTTTCTCTCACACACATACAGAAACATGCAACACACACAGTTAAAAGCTGAGCTACTCCAGAAAACTAGGGGGTGGGGGAGGGGCTTCCCATTCAGTGAGGCTAGATAAACACCCCAAAGGCCCTAAGCACTGGAGATTAGGGTCCTCTCTTTACTAACACAAAAGCTAAAACAGCAATAAAAAAACATAACACAGAAAACGTGTATGCACTGGTAGAACTAAGGTTGTTTTTTCCTCCTAGCTGAAAAACGTACAGAAGTTGCTCTCCCAGTTATCTTTCTGGCACAATCAACACACTTGGGTTGTTCTTTCCTGTGTTAAGAGGGTACTGTCGGCCCTCCCTGGTGGCACAGCAGGTTAAAGCACAGCACTAAGAAGCTAAAGCCTCTTCAGCATGAGTTCGATCCCCACCTGCCCCCGACGTGACCCACATGGCGCGGCAGACCTCTCCTGACCCGCCCGCTGCTCCCCTCAGCAGTGTACTTCCTCAGTCGTCCTGTTCTGCTCCCCACTCTGTCTCTGGTGAATCCTCTCACTGCCCCTGCACCTCTGGCCTGTTCCCCAGTTCTGTGTGCATAAATAAATAAATCTGAAAAAAAAAGAGGGTACTGTCACTCCTGCCTCTCCCTTTTGCAATACAATTTTGTCCCCCCAAAAAGAATTATACAGTATCTTTGTCCCTAAGAATTATTCACTATCTTTAATGGCAGGCTGGAAATTTTGCTTGAGGAAAGCTTCTGTTAGCTGAGTCCTGTTTGACCCCTCTCTGGCAGTGAGCATGGGATTATGAGTACACAAAACCCTTTTTCTTGCTGCATCTAATAACCATAGATCAACCAGCTTATCACTTGCTTTGCAGATCAATTACTTGGTATTTCTGAATAATGCATCACATCAGGATACAACCCAAATCATTCATGTCACAAATTAAATCTTATTACCAACTTAAAAAAAAAAAAAAAAGCCCTGTTTTCAAAGGACTATAAAGATCCACTTAAAATGGCAGTCAGGTCTAAACTCCCGTGATTTTAATCTGACACACTTTCTCTGTAATTTACTTCATTCATGAATAATAAACTGATACATGTTCAATAGTACTTGCTCTGTACTAGACACTCCCTAAGCAATTACTATCATTTATTTAGAAGACATAACTTCTTTACCTGCAAAAAGCAGAGAAGTTAAGTTCCCTTCCCTCTATTTCCTCAAATATACTCACATCTTCAGAGAAAATAGAATTAAAACATTTGATAACAACAGCAGAAGAAATAAAATTAAAGTTTTTTTTTTAACGCATACAAGACCTGAAGTTTAGTCCAGAGGTTGGGAGGAAATGAGAAGATTCACCAGAGACAGAGTGGAGAGCAGAACAGGTGGATCAACTGAAATGTACAGGAAAGGCCTGCTGCGCCATGTGGGTCAGCTCCCTGGCTGAGAATCGAACTCCTGCCACAGTAGCTGGCAATAGCTTGGTAACGCTGAGGCTTTAACCCAAAGCAACCAGGGAGGCCCTAGACCAGCATTTTTAAAACAAATTCGAATACTGAGTACTGTTTTAGGTGATATCCTATACACTAATTTGTTTAACCTTCAATTATCTTGTACAAAATATATTATTTTACAAATGTGAAAATCTAACCTGAGAGAGGTCAACTGGGAAATGATCATACTGCTATGTAAATGGGATTCAAACTCAAGTCTCCTGATCTTTTCTTCATCACTATATACAACTACCCAACAAACACATACCCAGGACTGTGAGCAGGAAGCCACTAGGTCCACAGCTACCTACTAAGTCCACATCAGTCTCGTATTGCTATTATCCAAATGCCATTCTACATTTAGAAAATTAAGACGGGGTATATCATCTACAAAACAAAAGCTTTGACTTCTGGTAATGTCAAACTAGACAGTTTGACCTATGCTTTTACTGTAGACAACTAGAAATATTGGACACAAAGAAAAAATGCTTGAAGACATTAATAACTAACAAACACTGATTTTACCAGGCTGAAAAATAGTAGAAGACAGAAATTCTCAAGGTGAAATCAGCATCAGGCAGGATTTCTGCAGTGATGAATGAAGACTGAGAACTGATTCTCAGCATCTGAGACAGACTCAAGAAACTAAGGGAACAAAAGTTGGAGTCTAAGGCAGCAAAGACAGAGGCAATAGAAACCCTGAATTTTGAGGTTGGACTTTAAAAAGCTCCCTTCATACGAAGAATGAACTGGAAACATACCAGTCCCAGAGACTACAAGCAACTTTGAATCATCATAGGCTCTGAAATAAATTGTTTGTTCCAGATCACTCTTACCTTCTGGTGTCTGGAAGACTTCAATTTCAAATATAATGTACAATGCAGAAGCAAAAATTAAGAGTGAGAAAAGGCAGAATGACAAAAAGAGAAACAACAGACAACAGAAGATCTACAAAGGCTCCAGATACTTGAACTAGCAGGCAGACACACACTTGAAGTCACGTTGGCTACAATCCTTTATATCGTTGGTTCAAGGATATTTAAAAAAAAGTCCAAAACTGAAAGATATAACAAAGAACTGGAAGCTATAGATAGATAGATAGATAGATAGATAGATAGATAGATAGATAGATAGATAGATAGATAGAT
>NW_004567122.1:38554063-38627834 GCF_000260355.1 Condylura cristata | reverse complement strand
GATAGATAGATAGATGATAGATAGATAGATAGATAGATAGATAGATAGATAGATAGATAGATAGATAGATAGATAGATATAGATAGATATGACACAACAGGGCCCTCCCTGGTGGCGCAGTGGGTTAAAGCACAGCATTAAGAAGCTTAAGCCACGTGAGCATGAGTTCGATCCCCGCCTGCCCCGGAGGAGATCACATGGCGAGGCAGACCTCTCCTGACCCGCCGGCTGCTCCCCTCAGCAGTGCACCTCGTCGATCTGCCTTTTCTGCTCCCCACTCTGTCCCTGGTGAATCCTCTCACCCTCCGCATCCCTGGCCTGTACCCCAGTTCTATATGAATAAATAAATAAATCTTTAAAAAAAAAAAAAAAGACACAACAGAAGATACTTTTTGAAGAATTAAGATGTTCTAGTACTGAAAAATACTAGAATAGAAATTAAAATTCGGAAGATGGCAAATGAGACAGCTGAAAAAAAGAGCATCTGGAGGATGTTAAAAAATAAACAGTTAAAAAATAAACAAAACTTAGAATAATAAAGCAGAGAGCAATAAACTGATGGAGAATACAGAAAACCAGGTAAAGGGGATAAGTAAACAGTGACAGGGTATAATACTCATGTAATTGGAATCCTAAAACAAGAGAGAAAGTGGGGCAGAAGCAAACTGATAAAAAGTATTACTTCACAAATTGAAGAAGCCCGTGAAATTCTTATAGGATAAATAAATGAAATCCATGATTAGTTGCATAGGTAAATCTGCTGGAAGTCAAAATTTAAAAGTAAAATAGGACACTATATTCAAATGAAAACCAATTAGACTGCCAGCTAGCTTCTCAAAAGAAATGATGAGATCTAAGAAACAGCAGAATGCTATTTTTAAAGAGCTGAACAAAATCACTGACAAGAATTAAGATAAAATAAGACATCTTCAGAGAAAATAGAATTAAAACATTCGATAACAACAGCAGAAGAAATAAAATTAAAGTGTTCTGTGTTTTGCATTGTTTGGAAAGGGACAAAAGAACCAAATAACATTAGATTTTGTTAAGTCAAGGATGTATATTGTAATCTCTATGGAAGCCGTTTAAAAGTAAAAGAGTATATATAACTTCCAGCAAAAACAAGGAGGGGGCCCTTCCCTGGTGGATCATTTAACAAAGGGTTAAAGAACAGCACTGTGAAGCTCTCAGATTGAGACCTGAGACCTGACCCACAGGGAGCAGCTGACCTCTCCTGACCCACCCCTGGTCCCCTCAGCAGTGTATTTCAATGGATCTGCCTATTCTGCTCCCCACTCAGTCTCTGGTGAATCTTCTCATGCCACCCCTCCCCCAGGCTTCTGGCCTGTACCCCAATTCTTGTATGCATAAATAAATAAATCTTTAAAAAAATGAGATGAATGGGGGGAGAGGACATACACCAGGTAGGGCAATTGGTAAGTATATATATGTAGATTTAAACTCACAGTAACAAAAACTATCAGATTAAATATTATAGAAACACATGGAGATTCAGAAAGATAAAAAGTAGAAAGACACAGAATATCTAATCATGAAAGGTATAAGCTAGTAGAACTACATATCTTACTAGCAGATAAAGTAACTTTTAGCCAAAAAGTACCACTCTAGATACCAAAAGGTGAAATGGTGTTTAATTGTAATTAATCTTGGAATCATAAGGAAAAATAGACAAAGCCACAATTATCATGATGAAATTCAACACTTCTCTCTCAGATAATGACAGAATGAAAAAATTTTTTTGAATCAGCTCAGGACATGTTTTCTTAGATTATTAATCTTCTACAATACAGTAGTTTCTCATTTAATATCTTCAATTAATTTCTGAAAGCTGACTTTAAGCAAAACAATGTATAATGAAAGCAGGTTCTCAAACATCTTTCACTCAGCATCAGATAGGTTATCTGTATATAATGAAACATTTTACGAGGACATGCTAGATCTGATGTCAAATAAGAGTACCAAAATCAAATATAAAAGTTAATGTATAAATTATTTCCTCTGTATGTAATTATACATTCACTTAATGGTATTAGAAGAAAATAGCTTTGACAATAACTTTCAGGAGCTGCATATAAGAATAAAGGAAAACATATCATAATACGTATTTTAAAAGATCTCAAAGCAGAATAAGTTTTAGTGTGGAAAAAGGTAATTTTTAGAACTGATTTCATAAACTAAGTCATTTTTTTTAAACCTGCTTTATTTTTAGATTCAAGATAGTTCAGAGGAAGATCTCCCACCAGAAACCGCCTTACCAATAACTGTTTGGCATTTCAGGCAATATTTGGTATTTGACAAGTGACATATGGCCCTACCTGTCATTTGACCTAACTCAGAAATAGAGAGCTAGAAAATAGGACATTTTTGTAAAGCAACTGTATTAAATGCAATTCTAACAGGGCCCCCTAATCTCCAGTCCCTGATGTTACCCCTGTGGTTAGGTGAAGACACGTACAAGGGGTTAGAGATTTCACCGATGTAATTAAAGTTTAAAGTAACCAGAAAGATGATAACCCTGGGTGGGCCTGACAATCTCATGTAAGTCCATTAAAGGGAGCTAAAACTGTCCCTGGAGTCAAAAACATTCTTCTGCTGGCCTTGACTTGCCAGGAAATGGACTCGACAACAATGTGAATGAGCTAGAGCGCACATCCTAATTGATGCTCCAGACAGGACTACAGCCGGAGTGGCACTGGACTGTAGCTCTGAGAGGAAACAGCTAACTTCAAGACCAGTGACCTGTGGAAAGTGAGATCATAAATGAGTGTTTTACTTGGATCTTCTACATTCGTCCTATAAATGAAACCATCGGTATTTTTCTTTTTCCTTCTGGCTTATTTCACCGAGCATGATCCTTTCCAGCTCCATCTATGTTGCTGTGAAAGCCACGAGTTTATCTTTTTTTTATTACTGAGTAATATTCGATTGTGTATATATACTATATCTTCTTGACCCAGTTATCTGTTTTTGGACATTTGGGTTGCTTCCATAGCTCATCTATTGTAAACAGTGTTGCAATAAACATAGGGATGCAGATGTCCTTTCGAATCAATGTTTTTGTGTCCAAATAAGGGATAAAAAAGGGGGGGGGGGGGTAATTATAATAAAATATTGGGGGTGGGAATTTCAGAAGGACTATTATCGAGATGAAAAAGCATACATAGTACAAAAATGATGTGTATATATACATATATAAATTTCTATATAAATGTAAATTTATATATGTATAAAATAAATTTAAAGAAGGTGTGCTTTAAGCTACTAAGTATATAGTAGTTGATCACACAGCAATCAAAACTAACACAAAGGTACTGTATACTACAGGATTTGTCCTGTGCAGTTGAAACTTCTACAAACTAAAGGCATTCTAGAAACCTACTCAGAATTTAGACATGACCTATTTTAAACCATATAGCCTATATCGCATTCACAGATGAAGCAAATGAATATGCCCAACTTTTTGAAATGGGAGCCCAGAGAAGAAAGTGGAGTCAGGCTGGTGACTGAGGCAAAAATTAAAAAACAATATTAACAATGAAAGCAAGCCAGTCAGGCTTCCTGATTATTTTGTTCTGCTATGTAAAAGCTTTTGGAGGACTTGGGTCCAGAGAGAGCCTTAAGCAACTTCACAACCCTTGAGGAAGATAAGGTTTTACAAACACACACATACACAATAAAAGCAAAGCAAAGCAAAGCAATGCATGTCAGAATCACTGAAGGATGTACTTCCACACTCTTTGCATTTTATCCCTTTGATTTCAGTCTCAAAGGCAAACAAACCTAGCAAAGAAGGTAATAAGCCTCCCGAGTTATTTACTCCGCACTGTGGGTAAAAACATCGAAGAGCAGAGAGACCCCAGAATACTACTTGGAAACGGGATATTCCACCAAATTGGAAAAAAAATACATGTGCATCCAGGAAGGGGATCCAGAGAGGAATGACAAAGCTTTGCTTAGGCTCCCACCACCCCTGCAGTCTTTACCCAGCAGGCTTCACAGATTCTCTGAAGGATGAATGCCTTCCCTGACTACCCAGTGGGGCAATAATAAGTAAGCATTTATTAAGGCAACAAACCCCAATTTCCTAAATTCTTATAAAGACATAGAGACTTTTCTGCTGGAGGAAATATTCTGAAACATCAGGAAACACTAGAGTAGAGTGTTGATGGTCCTAGGCTCAAGTTTAAATGTGACTCCCCAACCCTTTCTAACCCATCTACTGCCATTAAGTCTCTGAAGCTTTCCTATGCTTCCTTTCAACAGAAAGCAGAAACAAAAATGGAGGAAAATATCTGCCTCACGGAGCAAGAAAAATTCCATGAGACAATCACACACAGTAGTTAGCAGCATCCTGACACACACTGAGCACTCCACAAATGTTCCTGCTAATAAGTAATCACTCCTGACTGGAAGGACTCACTGACCTTAGCAAGAACCCTCCTCTGGCAGCTAGAGTGTTTAGCATCCGCGATGTGGGTGATGCTGTCACTTATCACAAAGATGACAGATGATTAGTCCACATTAATGATTTTTCTAATCAATCAGCAGCAAAGGTGATTAACCTGACCTGTACCTCCAGTTCAAGTATGAAGCTTCTAGGCATTAATTCGGTCTAATTTGATAAGCATTTATGGCACCGTGAATAACACTGGGAACTGAGGATTGGGGACAGAAAGAGATAAATAGAATGTTAGCACGTGATCTCACGCTCTTAAAGGAAAAAGACCATAATTACCCGTGCTAATGCAATACAAGGCAAAGGACGGCACTGAACGCACAAACCACAGACTATTGCAGAAGAGGGGAAGAGAAAAAGAATGGTCTCTGGAATTAAGAGGATCTTAATCTAAATCCCACTTTCCATCCTTATTAGAGGTTTGATATTGGACTTTTTTTTTTAAGATTTATTTATTTATTCGTACATAACTGGGATACAGGCCAGAGATGCGGAGGGTGAGAGGATTCACCAGAGACAGAGTGGGGAGCAGAACAGGCAGAGCGATGAGGTACACTGCTGAGGGGAGCAGCGGGCGGGTCAGGAGAGCTCTGCCATCAGGAGAGCTCTGCCGAGCCATGCGGATCTCCTCCAGGGCAGGCGGGGATTGAACTCATGCGGAAGTGGCTTTAGCTTCTTAGTGCAGTGCTTTAACCCACTGTGCCACAAGGGAGGGCCTGATTTTGGATGTTTTTTAAAGTCTCTAACTCTCAGTCCCTCATCTAGGGAGGCTACCAGCATTGCCTACGCCCCATAACATCCTATTGTGAGAATAAAGTGAGCCAGTATGTTCAAAGTCCTGAGATGTTATATTCCCCAAAAATTTAATTCTCATTCCTTTGCTTTTGTCAAACTAAAATAGTAGACTTTGCAAAGAAGGGAGCACCTGAGAAGGCTTTCAAAGATCTGACAGTCTTCAAAAAGCAGAGGAGTGAGGGGAAAGGCAGGATGAGGAGAACAGATGCCACCAGTCCAGAGGTGATGAGATGGGTTTGATGGGGGCAAAGTTCATTCCCTGTGGCTTTGAGAGATAAGACAAGTGACCTCTTTAAGCTTGTGCCAAATGGGAATAATAGTAACTAATAGTAGCAACTACTCCATTGGAACGCCACAAAGTTGAATGTGCTTTGACACATAAAGCGCTTAGGACAATGCCCGGGGCGCAGGAAGGGTCCTTTCAATACAAACGTGGCTGGTGAGCACAGCTCAGCCCGGAAATTCAAAGCCCTCAGAGCCCCCACCATTCCGTGAGCACGTGACTGCTGGGTCTGATCTAGGAAACCACAGTAATGGCTTCATAAAAAAAATAGCCTTTTATAGGCTGTCCCAGCTTTGACCTTCCACAGGAAATGCTGGCCCTCCACATGTGAACTGCAGCTAACAGTTAACTTTTGAGAGATTGCCAATGGTTATCCAACCGGTTTTACCGCCCAGGAGTTGACTGAGGAAGAAGGCAATAAAAGAAAATGACTTCCTGCTGGCAGGCAAGCCGCAGTATCCAAAAATGGGAGAAAAGACAGACAAAGGCAGGTGGCCCCTGCAGGTGTGGCCAGAGTCTGAGCAGACGCAGCTGCAGCTGTTTCATTTCCACCAGACACAGAGGCCAGCAAGCGGGCAGCTAGAAGCAGCTGAGCCACTGGGCATCACCCAAGCATCTCTTCAAGCATCTATTGCAAGTTGGGCATAAGGCTGGTATATCCAGGACACTAGACTCTGGGGCTTACCAACATCACCCAGCTCAGAGGTTCTACTCTCAGGAGTTGGGGAGGTCGTCAGAGGTCAGAGCGTGCAGGCCAGCCAGCAAGGGGAACTCTAGTGCTCTGAAGGGCGCCACTGGCCACGGGTAGCCTGGAGTACCTCATGCCCTGTGTCCTGGGTACAGAACATCCTGCTGGCTGCTCGCCCCTCCTAGATGCTCTGCTCTCTCCCCTCCGCCTTCCTCCTCAATACCCAGTGACCCCCATCCATGATCTCAAATTACATCTCCCCCCTAAAGTCTTTTCAGATGCGCTCAGTTAAACATCAGCCCTCCATCAGCCAATCTCTACCTCAGACCTTGTTTAATTTTCCTCATAGATGTATTTTCACAATCTACAACTAGCTTGTTTGATCAGAAGGGAAGGGGGAGGGCAAATAAATTGGATAAAAAGAAGCAATTCTAAGATGAAGTATTGAATTGAACTTTTAGCAGTGAATTTAATGTAGCATTTAGACATGTTAATTTATAATGATGCATACCTGAAACATATAATAGGATGAGATGTTCTGTCAAAAAAATGACTAAATAATCTTCAATAAAATTAGCGTGTTTGCTCAAATGCAAGCACAATGATAGCAAAAACCTGGTTACTTGTTCACTGCTCTTCCCTCAGCTCCCAGCATAAGCCTCGGTGCACAGCAAGCACCCAGCAAATGCAAGAGCAATAACGGAGTGAATATGGAAGATTTAGGAAACTTCAGATTAGAATTTGACTCTTGTGATTTAGTTGGTGAGGTCCAGAAAGGAGTCTCACCCCGTAGGAGTTCCAAAGACCCTCAAAGTCAAAACCTATCTGTAAAATAAATGGCATCCTCTGTCTGTTAGTCTGTCTATCAGGAAGGGCTACGGGACACATCCTCTCTTCCCAGGCCCACTGTGTTGAGGAAAACTGAACCTTCATAATCAAATCCCCAGGAGTCCCTCCTGCTGACTCCCTCAGGCTAATGAGTACAAAATCAAGGTTAGAGTCCCTCTCTCTATTCAGGAACTGGGCATTGAGGGCTGTTGCCCAGTTTTTCTTTTTTGTTCTCAGAAGAGGACAGAGCAACTGATCAAATGGGGGAAGGGGAGGAGAGTTCCCCTATGTCAAGCCCAGAGTGAGCTACGGGCTATGGGAGCCTCACACTTATTCTTGGACACAGTTGTCCTCCCATTATTTAAGAGTTGGCCTCAAGTGTCCACCAGCCCAGCCAGGAATGCTTCTCACTGGAGGCCTCTGCTCCAAAGAAAGGACCCAGAGAGGGGACTGGGCAACACACACAACTATCAGAAGCATGGCGTGAAACAAAGCAAAGGCTTTTCTCCAAGGACCGAAAGTCCCTGAGTGAGCTCCCTTCTCATCTTACTGTAGCTGGCTTCAGTCTCCTCCAAAATTCTTAACAGTCTAAAGACTTGTTCCCTGCCTGAGTCTCTATCTGTTCCCCTGTGGCCAGAAAAATGGAAAAACACTAGGATATTTCAAAGAGATCATAAAAGCGGCCAGCGCTGCTCTAGACTTCACATGCCATCCGGTCCAGCCCATTCCAGGGTCTCAGAGACCAACAGGGAGCCGCTGAGGAGGAACCCAGGCCAAATCCACAGCCCTGTTTAAGCTTCTAGCATCCCGCACTGTGATTTTCCACTGGCTGCCTGCTGTGAGCTGGGCAGACAGAGGGGACTCTCCATGGGGTGGGGTGTCAAGGAACTGACCACAGAGCCACAAAACCCCCAGACTCCTAAAATGTGCCTCACTGTCTATGGTAGGTAGAAGAACAGCCCTGCAAAGATGTTCATGACCTGGTCTCCAGGAACTTCAACATGAAAAAGGAAGCATGACTCAGCGGGAGGAGCCAGGAGAACACAGGCAAAAAAGGTCTCTGCAGATGTGATTAAAGCCGAGGACTTTGAGATGGGAGAAGTTCCTGGGCTGTCCAGGTGAGTCCAGTCTAAAAATGTGAGTCTTTGAAAGAAAGAAGCAAAGGAGTCAGAAGAGTCTGATAGAAGGATTTGACTCACAACTGCTAGTTTTCAAGATGGATGAGGAGGCGACAAGCCAAGACTATAATGGCCCCAGAAGCTGGAACCATTCTCAGCTTCAGCCAAAGAACCTGCAGCCTCGAGAACCGAATCCTGCCCACAGCAGCCTGACTATTTTTGGTTTTATTCTAAGGAAACCCAGCTCAGACTTCACAGAATTATGATTCAATGCTAGAGTTATTTAAGCCACTAAGTTTGTGGTGACTTGTTACAGCATTAGGAAATCAATATACTGGGTGACCCTTTTTTAAACTGAGCCCAGCCTCCTGTCATTCAGAAAAAGGTGGACACAATGATCTCTGATACACTGACAGCTCTCCTGACATCCTGTCCAGCCCCAATTCCAGGAGGGTCTGAAGTTGAATGCCACTAATGGAAAAACAGAAAGAAGTGAGAGATTAATCTTAAAGAAGCCCCAAGGTGTTTCTTAAGATGCCACCCAACGCACATCAAAAGGCTCCTGCTGTGCTCAGAGGGAGAGTGGACAGTTTGGGGGAGCAAGATAAAAGCTTCACAATCACAGTCAGCTTCACTGACTGTTCAGAGCACTGGGTTGAGAAGGATTCCACAGAGGTTAGGTACAAAGTCCTGATTATCAATGTCTGCCCAAGTCGGGTAAAGAATGAAGAGTGACGTGTGTGCCAGATATGTCATCCCTAATTGAAACCAATTTCGGGAACCCTTCATTTTCTGCCCCTCTTTCTCCCTCATCTATTTCATTGTCCTGACTCACATGACCGACTGGCCAATCAAAGTTCAAATCAACAACATAAAGAAGTTATATCCATACACAATTAAGCAACTGACACAGTGAAGTCACTATATCTGGTTCACGGTCATTTAATATGCCAGGCAGATGGATTCTGGCATGCTCCCCTTCCTGGTACCTACCTTTTTTTTTTTTAAAGATTTATTTATTTATTTGTACAGAACTGGGGTAGAGGCCAGAGATGCGGAGGGTGAGAGGATTCACCAGAGACAGAGCGGGAAGCAGAACAGGCAGATCGACAAAGTACACTACTGAGGGGAGCAGCGGACGGGTCAGGAGAGGTATGCCACGCCATGTGGTCACCTCCGGGGCAGGCAGGAATCGAACTCATGAGGAAGTGGCTTTAGTTTCTTAGTGCAGTGCTTTAACCCGCTGCGCCACCAGGGAGGGCCCCCTGGTACCTACCTTTTTAGCCTATACTTCTGTACACCATTGTCTCAGGTTCATCTGCTTCTCTAGAGAGTCCTTACTGATGGACCAGGTCAGCGATTGTCAAAATTCAGACTCAGTTTTCCCTGGCTCTCTCAGGTAGGAAGTAACAGAAGCAAGACATGAATGCAGGTCTCTCGACTGCAGTCAGGGTCAGCACAGGCCCCAGAACCAGCACCTGCATTTCGATGACAGCTGGATACTTACTTCCTGCGTGATCATTCACTCTCTGGGCCTCAGTTACTTCATCTACATAGTGGATGTAATGACGGTCTGTACTTCAGAGAATTGTGGGAAGGACTAAATGAGTAAATGCATGCAAAATCCTCAGAACGATGCATGGCTACATGGGTGAACTAGAGGGTACTACACTTAGTGAAATACGTCGAATAGAAAAAGATAAACATGTCGACTTCATGCCTATGTGAAGTCAAATAACCAAAGAAAACAAAAATAAACTTTCAGCCTTTAAGACAAAATAACTGTTTACCAGAAGGGAGAACAAAGTGAAGTAGGTCTTTGGTATGATAAAGAATGAAATAGGGCTTTTAGTGGTGAACTTAATGTAAAACATACACATGTTGATCTTAGTGATGCACTTCTGAAACACAGAATGTTATAAGCCAATGAGACTTCAATAAAAAAAAAATTAAGAACAATGGCAATTAGGCAACCCTCAAAAATGTCAAATATGATTGTTATAATATCATTCAGTTTACCTGGCCAGTCAAGGTGGGACCAGCAGGGTGTGGTGGGAATACATGTGTCCTTTTGACACACCACTCTAACACCCGCAATGTAAGGCCAATCAAAATAGAGCCCCTTTTTTTCAGACACTATCTCTTTTTGTGTGGTTTAATCCAAGGGGAAGAAACAGAAGCATGCTTTTAAACAAAGTCTCAGGATATGTAAGACAGCAACTGAGACTGTGACTGTCCCTTTGGCCCCTTGATCCGTAGCCCCTGGGCCCAATGTGTCACCCACCACAGTAAATCCCCAGAGTCTAGGATTTGTTCTTTCTCAAATGTCTCACCACAGCTCAGTAATTCTCAGGGGATGCCAGCAAGGGGGAGCCCCCCCCCCAGGCAGATTATGCAACGGAGCCCACAGTTCTGACACCCTCAGAGGTCCACGTTGGAAGATTTAATGGGGCATGCCTAGTAACCTCTGCAGCATGACTCACAACCCTGGGGACAGCTGGAAACAGGAGGTCACTGCTGGAGCAGAGAATCACTCCTTAGCTCTGTCAACTGTTACTGTAGAAGCACAGGATGTTCTGAAGCTCAGCCTGGCTGCCTGTTTGTGCTAGAAGGATTGCTGAGGGCGGGCTTCAGCCAAGAGCAGCACTTCATGCTCAACCACAGCCTCCTATCTGTTCCACTACCACTTCCTCACTTTTCAGGCACTCACAGTCCTTCCTATCTCCCAGTGCAGGGGGCATAGATCTTAGCTCCCCCTTGCTGGCATCCCCTGAGAATTACTGAGCTGTGGTGAGACAGTTGAGAAAGAACAAATCCTAGACTCTGGGGATTTACTGTGGTTGGGTGACACATTGGGCCCAGGGGCTACGGATCAAGGGGCCGAAGGGACAGTCACAAGAATCTCTGATACTTGAATGGCTGAGCAGCTTTAACCACCACAGTCTGGAGCTTTGAGGAACCTACAAATGGCAATCCTAGTGCCCACTGGAATAGTGCTAGTCAGGAAGAAAAAAACTGAACAGCATAAGAGCCAGACCTGGCCACAGGAGCAAGATACAGCCCCTGTACCAGAGGGGAAGAAGGGGTGGGGTGAATGGGATAAATCTGACAGTGTGACCGCACTGGAACTTGGGTGGTGGGTGCTATAAGGGACACATTCAGTGTAGAGGTATACTCTGGAAACATGCACTAATGCAAACCACTGTTAAAGCTATAAAATTAAATATTAAATAACCTCAATGGACAGGTTTTACGGCTTACATCTCTCCTTCTTTCACTCAGTAAACATGCATTGAGCACCTATTTGCCAGGCCCCCAGCCAAGTGCTGAGCTAGTGAGAGAACCTGCAGTCGGAAGCACCGAGTCCGAAGCACCGAGTCCTAAGTAAGGAGGCAAGAAAAAGTGAGGTACTTGGAAGAAAGGCTTCTCTCCGGGGTTCCTTTACACAAGGCATTTCTCATTTTCGTTTCTGTACGCAAAGGTTATTTTCTCCCTTCCACAGATGGAGGAGCTAGGTTTTGAGAATGCACGATGAAATTACAAGGAGCCCCCCATTCCTGATTCAAACAAGTGGCCGCTTACGCGGGGCTTTGAGCAAAATAACAGTTGCGTTCTGGGAGGTGCAGAGACCCAAACTACGAGCGCAAGGAGGATGGCGAATGCTTGGGCCGCGAGCCCAGCCCTGACGCCCAACCTGAAGAGCAGAGACTCGGGGCCTGCCGAGAGAAGGCAAGAGCCGGCAAACCAAAGAGAAGCCTGTCTCCGGTCTCCGATAGGGCTGCGGCTCACCCATTCCCACCTCCGGCCGCCCCGGGGGCGCACGATCGTGGACCGAAGTGGCTGGAACTTACGATTTGAAAGAAGGTGAAAAGGGAAACGCAAAAGTGATGAAGGGAGAAATGAGAGAAAAGAAGGGATCAAAAGGGAAAGTTGGGGGCGGGGGAGGGCAGAAATACCGAGGTAGAAGACACAGAACCCCACTCAGGACACTCAATGGCCGAACTCACCCCAGATCCGCGGAGCTGCTTTTCAGACCCGCGGCCCCCGCCGCAGTCGGTTCGCGCCGGGTGTGCGGAAAGTTCGGGGGCACCGACGGCTCGAGAGCTTCTCCGGTCCGCAGACCACGCGGGATGCTGTGGCGGCCCCGGCCGCAAGCCCTGGAGGCTCGTCCAAAGCTCCCGGAGGCCGCAGCGCGCGAGAGCGGCGGGACAGCTACTGGCAGCCGGCAGCTCGCTGGCGTGGCTCAGGAATGCGCGCCCCAGGGACCGCCCACCCCTACTCAACTCCTCCCCCAGCCTCGAGAGGAAGGAGCCAGCCCGAGCCAGGGCTCTGAGAGGAGATAGAGAAGTCTTGGTTCCTCTCTTGCCTTGTCCTGTTCCGCCCTGGGCAACTACTTCTTGTGTGTTGGTGGGGAGGGAGAGCTTTGCTCTCTGAGTGGTAAACTAAGCTGTCGACCTTAAAATGTTTCCCCTAAGGTCTTTCCCAGATGAAGTGTCCTTGGGAAAGTCTAGCCCATGGATTTGGAATGTCCAGCTGGGACTCGGGGTTCCTGCCTTGCCAAGACTGTAGTGTAGAATACGTAGCCCTACGCTTCCACTCCTGGACTCTTCCTTTCTCTGTGAAGTGAGGATGAGACTTGTGTTCCAGCCCTACTGTGAAGACTGACTGAGACCAGGTTGTGAGTCACAGAGCAACCAGATTGCTTTCTAGCGTCAGAACAAAGGAAAAGACTCAGCGGAATAAGGAAGACTCCATAGATACGGGCAACAAATGCCAAAGAGGACTAATCAAATACTCCAGAACGAGGGGTACCGGGACAGTCTGGAACAAGGACTGTAAAGAAAAGGACTCTACGATAAGGGCTGGGACACAGGAGCTAAGGAGAGGAAAAGAGAGAAGGAATCTAGAGAGGGCGCAGCAGGATGGAGAACAAGAAGGTGACCTGAGGAAGCCACATGGAGCAGCAAGCATGTGAGGAAGAAACCGGGCTTGTTTCCTGACCCTGGACTGGTTAAGGCAGATGTGGGTGAGATACCTGTAGGGAGGTGACTATGGCAGTGTTTATATTGATTTCGATTTTGCTCTTTTCCTCCCCGACTTGTCTGGCCATTTCTGACCCTTTTCCGTGGGTCCCGGCCAGAAGGTGCTTTCGTCTTGTGGCGGCTTTCAGGCCTTGCTTGGGCCAATCCCTTTTTGAGTTTTGCCCACGAGGGCATGGGTTACTTCAGATGTTTGATTTAGACGTTATATTCTTTGTCTTCTGTATTGTATACTTACTGTATTAAAGTTCCTTTTCATTAAAGTCTTAATCTGTTTTGTCTTGATGCGGCAGATGGCAGAACCCATTTAGAGCAGGCAGGTTTGGAGGTTCAGGGGTGCCCCTCTCTCCCTGCCCTGTAATAGCTGAACTTTTACCCACGAGGAGATGGGTAACTTTGGGTGTTTGATTTAGACGTTATATTCTTTGTCTTCTGTACTGTATACTCACTGTATTAAAGTTCCTTTTCATTAAAGTCTTATCTGTTTTGTCTTGATGTGGTGGATGGCAGAAACTATTTAGAGCAGGCAGGTTTGGGGGGTCAGTGGTGCCTCTCTCCCTGCCCTGTAAAAAGACCACGGAGGACCACTCACAAAGAGACTGATGGGGCATTAGAATAATTTAGGAAAGAAAGTATATGTATTGTTAGACCAGCCTAGGCAGTGCAAGGGAGCCAAAAGAGCACCCTGACCCTGGCCTGCTGATGGCATCCAGGAGGAGGCAGATGTCACAACCACAGGACTCCGCCCACATTCCTGTTTGTGCAGATTGAGGATGGCCTGCGCCTTGACTTCCTCATCTGTACATTCCACCTTGGCTGTTCTGAACTGCGACCTCCCTACCCTACTGATGTTGTCTTTTGAGTTCGGGGTCCCTGGGTTCACTCTGGGAAAGGTTTCACCAGAGCTCCCCTTTGAGCGGCACGCGACAAGATTCTCCATGAGGCAGAGACTCAGTTATATTTAAAGAGGAAGTTTATTAGAAAGAGACAGGACAGGAAAAGGCACTTGCATGGACACAAGCAGGCAGAAAGATCTGCCCCAAAAGGACAGGTTTGCAGGGAGAGAGACCTGCATGGTTGCAGGTCTTAGGAGAGCGGCCTTCCCTGAGGGAGGTCAGTGCAGAGGAGTCCCAGCATGATACAGGTCACGGGCAGGCAGGACGCTACTGCCCTGCAGAGGGAGGGTGGGTGGAAAGAAGCACCTGCATAGTCACAGGTGAGCAGAGGAGAGGCTGCCCCTGGCTGATGGAGAGACTGCCCTGATACAGACAGCCTCTCCCTGGGAGGGGCCCTCTCCCTGAGAGCCTCGGTTTGTTGACTTTGAATAGATTCTGAAGAGATTCCTGATGACTTTCATCTTCATGTCCTTATCTTTGGATTTGAGCCTCAGACACAGCCCCCAACAGTCTGGTATCTGCTGGGACCTCCTGCAGATACTCAGGCATGGAGTGGGGGGGGGAGGGGGTGGGAGGCATCATGGGTTGACCTTAATTTCATGGCTGTGTGTGTTGCTGCACTGGCCCCTTCTACCCATCCCCTTTGTGTGACTCATCTTGTAATGCTTCCCCTGCATTCCTCCCTCCATCATTACTACTTTTGGGTATAAATTCTCTCCCTACACCTCTTTGGCGCAGTCCTTCCTCCCTTGGAGTCCCATGTGGCTACTGGCCCCAATAAACCTCTTCTCTAAGACCACTTGTGTGGGTTCCTTTCAGCAACACCTCCCTGAGACACGACCCACTTCTGGCTTCCTTGCTCTTCCCAGGCCTAGATCTTCTGTCCCGATTTCATTTCTGTTCCTTTTCTTCTTAATACCTTTACCTCTAAACAAATTTGCCTCTTTTTGCTAGTTTGCCTGAGTGTCACAAAGTTCTTGCTGCGGCTTTATGAGACGCTAGCCCGTGGTGGTCTGGTGGCCGAGACTCAGTGTGTCACTACAGCCTGGGATCTGTTCCTGGCTGGGAGACTAGACCTGAAAACCTGAAATTATAGCATCAGGTGTTTGTCAGCGGCAATGTGCTTCTGGTATCCTATTATTTTGTGACAACAGTGAAGTGACTTGGTCAAAAGCAATCAAAACCCAGCATCTTCCCCAGCTTCTATCTCCTCACTTCCCACCTACCACACCAACTTAATATTCTCCTGCCCTTTCTGTGATCCACAGAGGGAGGGGGACTCAGGGCCCATCATGACACAATTTTTCATTTGATGGTCTAGCTTTCTCCAATCTTCCACTTCTGATGCACAAGCCTTACACATCAGTGAGGTTGTGACAGTGTGGTCCCCAGGAAAAGGGGAGTTTCCAGGTTCTCTGTCCCACCCAAAGGACGGTGGAGCTGAGCAGAGAAGAGAGGAGTCTGGAGAGGAGACTGAAGAAGAAGGAAGCAGGATGGGAGAGCCAGAAGGTGATCTGAGGGAGGCACTAGAGCAGAGAGAGACATGTGAAGAAACTGTGCTTGTTTCTTGGCCCTGGACTGGGTGAAACAGATGTGGGTGAGAGACCCGTGGGGAGTTTCATGATGGCAGCATTTATCTTAATTTTGATTTTGCTCTTTTCCTCCCAGACTTGTCTGGCCATTTCTGACCCTTTTCTATGGGTCCCTGCTGGAAGGTGCTTTAGACTTGTGGCAACTTTCAGGCCTTGCTTTGGCCCAATCCCTTTTGGGTTGACTTTACCCACAAGGGGACAGGTAACTTTGGGTGTTTGATTTCGAAACTATATTCTTTGTCTTTTCTGTATTGCACACTAAATTTCCATTAAAGCTCTTATGCCTTGTCTTGATGTGGTAGATGGCAGAACCTATTTAGAGCTGGCAGGTTTGGGGATTCAGGGGTGCCCCTCTCTCCCTACCCTGTAACAGGGCCATAAGGAATCCTGGAGCCCTGTGAGTTTCAGTTCCTTCTTTTGCCCAACAGACATGGAAAGAACAACGCAACCTTCCCCAGGGCCGCTTGTTTATAGTAGTGGGCCTGTGCTTACATCCTGCTGTTTTCTCTGATTCAGCATTAGCTCAGAAGAAATCACCTCACACTCATCTTTACCAGATGTCAGAGTTTTATAGGAAAGACATGAGGAGGAAGGGGATTTGTAACTGGGTGGTCCCTAGGAGAAGGGAAGTTCCAGGTTCCCTGCCCCACCCAGAAGGAGGGTGGAACTGAGCAGAGAAAAAGGAGAGGGAAGAAGAGAGAAGGAAGGCAGAGGCAGATGGAGAAGGAGACCTAAGGAAGCCACATGGAGCAGCAAACATGTGATGAAGAAACCGGGCTTGTTTCCTGACCCTGGACTGGTTAAGGCAGATGTGGGTGAGATACCTGTAGGGAGGTGACTATGGCAGTGTTTATATTGATTTTGATTTTGCTCTTTTCCTCTCCGATTTGTCTGGCCATTTCTGACCCTTTTCCATGGGTCCCGGCCAGAAGGTGCTTTAGTCTTGTGGCAGGCTTTCAGGCCTTGCTTTGGGCCAACCCCTTTTGGGTTGACTTTTGCCCACAAGGGGATGGGTAACTTCAGGTGTTTGATTTAGAAGTTACATTCTTTGTATTCCATATTGTATATTCACTGTATTAAAGTCACTTTTCATTAAAGCTTTATATGTTTTGTCTTGTTGCGGCGGATGGCAGAACCCACTTAGAGCAGGCAGATTTTGAGGCCTCAGGGGTGCCTCTCTCTGAATTGAGGTGCCCTATAACAGATTGACATCAGAAATAATTTGCCAAAAATTCTAGGAATCATCATTCAACATATTTTAATTAAAAGAAGAGTGTGGGATCCTGAAAAAGTACCCCACAATTCTGAATAGCTGAATAAAAAACACTTCACAAGGGGGAAAAAATGTTAAAAGAGGAACAGCGTGATTTGACACAAAATGTTCTTCAGCCTGTGGGAGGGGAAAGGAGCTCCTAGGGGTGGAAGTGGTAGCACCATGTGCCCTGTGGGAACATTGGCTTCCTGCTGTGTTGGCACCAGAGCCAGCCTCCGCATGACTGTTTAGCAGAGCTTCAGTAACCTCAAAAATGACTTGACCAGACACCCAGTAAAGCAAGCCAAGAGCAAATTTGAATACCTTAAAGGCATTAGGTCTGATGTCTCAGCTGGGCCAATTTTGCTAAGTCGGGCTTTTCATGTAAAGAATAACGGATTCTGGCTGCCCCTCTAGAGTGTTAAGAGTGGGCCATACCAGCCAATCTAGCAGAAAGCCTCTGCTACAGCAAAAACCATGGGGCAACTCATATTTCACTTCCTTGATCTTCAATTACAAGTCATCCATAGAGAAAGCCACCAGGAACTCAAAGAAATGTGTAGTATACTGCCCAGGAAAGCCCCAAACAGTGGGAGAATTCGAATTTTAAGAGTTACAGGCTGTTGGCAATGACATCACAAACACTGCCTCTTTAAGGGAATCCCCATTAAAACACAATCCATCTCAGATGCCCTCTGTGTGCATCACATCTGTGTGAATTTTCTTCTTTTATACATTTTTCACATATATATTAACTTGTGAAAAATAATGTGGTTTATTGGGTTGGAGAATAACAGCCTCCACACCAAAAAGTGAGAGCAAGCTGTCAGACTTCCTGTTGTCCAAAGTGCCAGACTATTGATTAGGCACTAATTGGTCAGGAAATTTCATGGTGGTTGTTTTTCTGTTCCCTAATTATCCTATAACCAGATCTTACCTTAGGTGGTGGCTAGTTCCGCAATATTTCAGTAAAACATTTCTATTTTCCTGGTGCTGTGTTGTTCCTATATTACTTGAAATTATGTTCTGTATCTGAGCTTTTCCTGCTCCCCAACCCCCCCTTGGTGTCCGTTCCTCACATGTCTCTCAGTAGCTAAATGATCATTAACACCTCAGCTTCCTCATGTATGAAACAGTGCCTGTTCCTCAAGCCTAATACAATTACTATGAGTAAAGCTTTCACTCATGTATTTCTGCATGATAACTGTTGGGAGTGACCAAAGATTTACTGACAAGTACTGAATTAGGGCGGTAAAGAATTGAGCCTTGCATCCAAGCTTGATAAAGTGATAGTAAACTGACCTTGAGATCCTGGATGGGACTAGCTGAAGGTGACAGTGAACTGGGCCTCACCTCAAGGACACAGCGATGAGTCACCCCCTTTGGAAACTGAGTTTAGAATCTATATAAGAGACCCTTCCCCCTTATTGAGTTGGCAGTAGCTGCGGACCCCATCCTAGGGGCTCCGTCTCAACTGCTGTCTGGGAGCAATAAACTCTGCTTGCTCAGTCTTTCTGCCTCCTGCCTTCCTTTCTTGCGGCCGGTCACAGAAGTTGGGACAAAACAATAACTATTCGATTTAAGTCTTCTACGCATCTTAGACACTGAAGAAGACAAATTCTCTTTATTGTGTTCATATCTACTATAATAAATAAGCACACACACAAAATATATATATATATGAATTGCCCCTCCCACCTTAAATCAATAAATGAATATGAAGAGAAAAAAAATAATAAGCACAAGCACACACACAAATAAGACCATATCAGTTTGTGAAACTAAGAAGAAAATAAAACCAGATGATGTGACAGAGTGATAAGGGTGTTTAATCAAGGAGATTGTAGTTCACCTGAAATTCTGAAAATGTTTATATCATCAATGATTATGTTACTCTGTAATAGATTATCTTAAACAAAATCTCCAAGGTCTTGAATTTAGACTGATATTAAATCAGGTAAAATGGTGAATAATCTGTTCATTTTTGTCTACTTTACATGCATTTCCTTCTATTGAAAGCTTCTTTTCTTTTTTTTCTTTTTTTTTTTTAAAAAAACTTATTTATTTGCTCATACAGAACTGGGGTACAGACCAGAGGCTCAGGGGCAGTGAGAGGATTCACCAGAGACAGAGCGGGGAGCAGAACAGGCAGATCGACGAAGTACACTGCTGAGGGGAGCAGCGGGTGGGTCAGGAGAGGTCTGCCACGCCATGTGGTCACCTCCGGGGCAGGCGGGAATCGAACTCATGCGGAAGTGGCTTTTAGCTTCTCAGTGCTGTGCTTTAACCTGCTGCACCACCAGGGAGGGCCGAAAGCTTATTTTCAATAGATCTCAGCGACAGAGCCGCTCTGTTGCCTAGTAGACCAAGTGCAGATTGTCTAGGAGTAGGTGCCCCAGCAAAGTGTAGCTTGTCAGGGATGAGGCGGCTGCCCCTTTCCAGCCTCATTTTGCTTCCCCATACAGTTTAAGGTGTCCCACCGTGGGGACAGCAGAGGACAAGTTCTCCATGACAAGGGCTGCCTTATGGTCCCAGTTGGTCAGGATTCTGATTACGACAGAGGCATTAAGTCACGATCGCATAGATGAGTCATTCCATTGGCACCTCAGCCAAACCACATACACCAAAAGTCTGGACTTGTGGTTCCTCTCCTAGAGAGCAGGATTATCATGGCAACAATACATGATCAGTAAGGTAAAGCCAAATGATTTCATGACAATCTAATGGTTGGTGAATAGTTTTTATATGCCTGAATAATGTACAAGGAAGCTGGAACACAAAAACATTGTTCACCAAACACAATATGTGTGCATGTATGACCTTTGCCTCTTGTTTTTGTATGTTTGAGAATGGATAAGCTCTTGAGGCATACCAAAATATATGTTCAATTTTGCCACCTTAAGGAATATAAAAAGGTTGTGTATGACTATATGACATTATATAATATTTGCGTTGTTAATCTGCTAATACATTTAAATCCATACTCAATTATTTGCCTATGTTTATCTCTGTGAGGAAATACAAAGTAGTTACATTGGTTAAAAAGTTATAATTTATAGCTGAGTAGAGCTAAATATTACTATGACAAAAAGAAATAATAACTATGTGACCAATGATAGTTAACACTATTTGGTAATAATCTTCCAGTTTAAATGTATAGAAACAATACCCTTTTTTTTTTTTTTAAAGATTTATTTACTTAGGTATATAAGAACTCGGGTATAGGCCAGAGGTATGGGGTGAAAGAATTCACCAGAGACAGGAGGAAAAACAGAACAGGGGCAAATTGACCAAAATACACTGCTGAAGGGAGCAGCAGGCAAGATAGGAGAGATCTACTACGCCATGTGGGTCATCTCCCTGCCGGGATTGAACTCGTGCAGCAGTGGCTGTGGATAGCTTCACAGTGCTTCGTTTTAACCCCTTGTGCCACCAGGAAGGCCCCATCAATACCCTTTGTATCTTAAACATATGCAATCATAATTGGGTTTCAATAAAGTTGAAAAAATGGGTAAGATTACATTTTATTCAAAATGGGTAAGATTACATTTTATTCAATAAGATGAAAAAATTCTCTTTGAAATGCACAAAGATAATAAATGGACATATGTATGAAAAATTTTTTTTTTAAGATTTATTTATGTATACAGAACTGGGGTATAGGCTAGAGGTGCAGGGGCAGTGAGAGGATTCACCAGAGACAGATTAGGGAGTAGAACAAGCTGACTTGTGAAGTACTCTGCTGAGGAGAACAGTGGGCCGGTCAGGAGAGGTCTGCAGTGTCATGTGGGTCACTTCTGGGGTGGGGATCGAACTCACGCTGAAGTGGCTTTTTTTAGCTTCTTAGTGTTGTGCTTTAACCTGCTGCACCACCAGGGAGGGTCCTGAACATATATCTTTAGCAGAAAAAAACTGGTTTTGTTATGTTATTTCTCTTCAAATAAATAAATACACTTTTGAAAAGATATAATGTCTATGGCCTACTGAGATTATATGAAGACTTAGGGAGCAAAATACTATGAGTATGTATGTAGTTTTGTGTATCAAGGGAAAAGGAGAACAGTTTTGAAGTAAAATAAATCACTGATTGTGACAGAAATTGAAAGATTACTAAAATATAATATTTGAATAGATATGCTGTACATGTTTAAGGAAAAGAAACTTTGTTTTCTTTAGTATATGAACAATTTATATAAATAATATATGTAATGAAAATACTAAAATTTTGACAAAATTTGCTGTTTTAATTAACTTACACATAAGCTTTTTTATTTTTAAGTTTGTGAATACTTTACTGACCATTTTATTTAAAATGAAAAACTGATCTTGGAATATTCAGTTTGTTCTTAATGAGATATAATAAAGATCATTTTAAACTTATGTGTGGTCTTTTCAAATATCAACTATCATATATCTTATCAGATCTCTACTTGGTGATTTGCCATGCCTTGATTATTTAAAAACAACAGTAGAAGTTCTTCATGTCTTAAATAGCTGAAGTTCCTTATAATTATACCTACAGTTATGTTTGTTTAGTACTAGTGTATTACCTCTCTGATTAGTAGGTAGTTAAGCTACAACTCATCATTGTCCCCTGAGATCTATCCTAATCTAGTGATAATTATTTCTTGAAAATCTATTTTTTAATTTTATCTTCCCACAATCAGTTCCTCGGTTTATAAAGGTGCAACTGTTAATATGTTTTACATCTCAAATCATTTTTGAGGATTTCTAGATTACTAAAATACCAAAAGCTTGGTCTCACCTTATACCCATGATTTATCATTCTCAATTAGGAGTGACAGTAGAATTAAATGGGTATATTTTACATACTCCACATTTGTTAATTGGCCTAATTGGGACACCTGTTGAAAAGTAATCCTGAGGCCCTCCCTGGTGGCACAGCAGGTTAGGACACAGCACTGTAAGCTAGCTGCAGCCACTTCAGTGCGAGTTTGATCCCCGACCCTAGAGGTGACCCACATGGCACAGCAGACCTCTCCCATCTTGCCCACTGTTCCCCAGCAGTGGACTTCATCAACCTGCCTGTTCGGCTCCCTATCTGTCTTTGGTGGATCTTCTCACTGTACCTGCACCTCTGGCCTGTACCCCAGTTCTGTATGCATAAATAAATAAATATTTTTTAAAAATTAACCCTAATGTTGAATGACATGAATTAAGACAAAAATATGTATTGAGACCAAAAAATGAAAGAAATAATCAAAAAAAAATTCTATTTTCTTTGTGTTCACTATGTCATTACATTTATTGAAGCAATGTTCATTTACAATATTGTATATGCATTAGAGGCATCACAACTCTACAATGAAGTGGCAGACTACAGATTCAAATATGTAAAAATCTGTCATATTCTTACATGTAAATAACAAAACAGAAAAGAACAAAGTCAGAAAAACTATCTATTTGCAATTGCATCAAGAAATTTTAGGCACCTAGGAATTAGCACAGATGTAAAAGACCTGTACAGTGAGAAATATAAGACACACACACACACACACAAAGACACTGGAAAACAAAGATACTCCATGTTCATAGAGTGAAAGAGTTAATATGGTTAAAATAACTATCTTGGGCCCTCCCTGGTGGCGCAGCGGGTTAAAGCAGAGCACTAAGAAGCTTAAACCACTTCAGTATGAGTTCAATCCGGGCCTGCCCTGGAGGTGATTCACATGGCGTGGCAGACCTCACCTGACCCACCTGCTGCTCCCCTCAGCATGTACTTCATCGATCTGCCTGTTCTGCTCCCCACTTCGATCTGCCTGTTCTGCTACCCACTCTGTCTCTGGTGGGTTCTCTCACCCTCCGCATCTCTGGCTTGTACCCCAGTTCTGTATGAATAAATAAATAAATCTTAAAAAAAAAAAACTATCTTACCCAAAGCAATATATACATAGTGAGTGCAAATTCCAAAGGCTTTTTTCAAAGTAAACATTAGTTAAATTTATATGGAGCCATAAAAACCTGACTCGCCAACACAGTCCTAAGAATAATGGAGGTCCTATGCTCCCAGTCTTCAAATTAAACTACAAATCTATAGTAACCAAAAGAATAAGGCATTAGAAATAAAATAGACCTACAGGCCAATGGTATAGAATTCAGAGCCCAGAAATAAACCTATACTTATAGGATAGTTAACTTATGACACAGGAGCCAAAAATATACAATGGAGAAAGACTTTTCAGCAAATGGTATTGGGAAAACTGGACAGTCACATGATAGAGAACAAAACTAGACCATTATATCACATCATATGCAAAAATCAACTTGAAATAGATGAAAGACTTGGATATAAGGTCAGAAACCATGAAACAACTAGAGGAAAATACTGCAATGTTGGCTTCAATAATGTTTTTTGGTATTGGACTATAATGACAAGGGAAAAAAATAGACAAATGGGACTACATAAAATTTTTTTTAACAAAAGTTTATTTTTACATCATTTTGTACATTTTTTTTTCCATCTCAATGGGACTACATAAAATTTAAAAGCTCCAATACAGAGAAAGAAACTAACATTAAAACAAAGACAGCCTTGTGAATGGAAGAAAATTTGGACATCATACATTCAACAAGATTTAATATCCAAACCTACAAAGAATTTATACAACTTAACAATAAGAAAACAAATAACCCAGTCAAAACAAGGGCAGAGAGCTAAACAGAAAAAAACATACAGTTCTGTTCTCAAAAAAAAAATACAGTTAATGGGCACAGGAAAAATTATTCAGCATCATTTATCATGAGGAAAACAAAACCAAAATCGCAATGACATACAATCTCATTCCTGTGAGAATGTCCCATATCAAAAAAGATTAGGAACAAGTATTGGTGAGGGGGTAGAGAAAAAGGAACCTACCTATATTGTTGATGAGAATTCAGACTAGTACAGCCTCTGTAGAAAATAGTATGGTGTGTCTTAAAACATTAAAACTAGATCTGGGCTCTCCCTGGTGGCACAACAGGATAAAGCAGCATATTATGAAGCTCTGCGAAGCCACTGCAGCACGAGTTTGATCCCCAGCAAGGAAGCTGACCCACTTGGCATTGCAGACCTCTCCAGACCTGCCCACTGCTCCCCTCAGAAGTATACTTAAACAGTCTGCCTGTCCTGCTCTCCACTCTGTCTCTGGTGAATCCTCTCACCCACCACACCTCTCTGGCCTGTACACCAGTTCTGTAAGCATAAATAGATAAATCTTTACAAAAAAAAAAAAAAAAAACTAGATCTACCACATGAACCAATAATCCTACTCCTAGGTATCTAGCCAAAGAATATAAAACAATAAATTTAAAGGAATAGATCCATGCCTATGTTCATTGCAGCACTATTTGCAATAGCCAAGTTATTAAAACTTCTGTATTTTTGCAAAAATGTAGGAGCTTATAAGATACATTAATACAAAAATGCAGGATACAAAACATAGCCAAAACAATCTTTATAAAAAGCAACAAAATTATAGCAATTCACTTTCCAGCTGCAAAATTTACTACAAAGTGACAGAAATCAAGACAGTATACTACCAAAATAGTGACCTGCATGTAGATAAATGGAATAAACTTGAAATTCCAGAAATAAATCCTTACATTCAGTTGATTTTCAACAAAGTTGTCAAAACAATCATGTGGAAAAGAATAGTCTCTTCAACTATTCTTTTGAATAGTTGAACAACTGGATTTCTAAATGAAAAAGAATAACCTGAAATCTTATAACATTCACAAAAATAAACTCAAGTGGAAATAAGTCTTAAATAAAAGTTAAAACTATAAAACTCTTAGAAGAAAACTATACTAAGTCTACATTTCTATACAATAGAATATAACTC
This sequence comes from Condylura cristata, assembly GCF_000260355.1. Classification (NCBI taxonomy): domain Eukaryota; kingdom Metazoa; phylum Chordata; class Mammalia; order Eulipotyphla; family Talpidae; genus Condylura; species Condylura cristata. The sequence goes on along the minus strand of NW_004567122.1, from coordinate 38,603,022 downwards.
ACCAATGAAAAGAAAATGAAGTACTGATGCAACATAAGCCTTGAAAACATTGTGCTAAGTAGAAGAAGCCAACCACAAATAATCGTGTTACATGGTATAGTTTATTTGAAATATCCAAAACAGGCAAATCAATAAAGATGAAAAAAAGACTGGTTGTTTCTTAGGAATGGGGTATGGGAGGGAATAGGGAATGATGTCTAAAAAATGTGGAATATTTTTCTGGGATAATAAAAATCTTCCAAAATTGATTGTGATAATGCACAAACTCTGTGAACATACAAAAAAATAATAATTAATGAATTGTATCTCACTCAAATTGAAAATATCTTTTTCCCTCAAGTTTTATTAATTTGTCAATCATGTATGTGATTGTATCACTTGGAGGATATATGTTCACACTTCTTTATGTACACATACTTCACTCTAGCGCCACCAAAACTCCTGAACCAATGTCCTATCCCCTTCCTTCCTGTCTTTGGAATTTTAGAGGATATTGAAATTCTAGTTCCTTGTGAAATCTCCAAAGAGATTTCAATTAATTCTCCGTCTGTAATTGTTAACCACTATAGCCTCTAGATTTGCTTCCCATAAAATGAGGCATCCATAGTTATTTAAGCTAGGCCAAATAACCTCAAAATATAATTAAATCAACCATTTTTAATACCATAGTTTTTTTGAATTTGTGATCATAGAGGTAGACTGAAAAGAAACATTATCCGTAACTTGTAAAGGGAAATTAGATGTCTTGTTAATATCATCCTAGAGTGTGATCTAATAAAGTTGCCTAAAGATCATTTAACCTTTAGGAATAGGTACATTGTCAGAGTCACTCTCTTCTATAAGTGAGGGCCAAGACATTTTGTGACTTTTAAAGTTAATATTAATTTGTAAAATGTTTAATATGTGCAAATGTTCTTCAGTTTGGTTTGTCCAATAAGAGATTTAAATGTGTTCTTTAATCTGAAATAAAATATTACCTAAAAGTTATACTTTGATCGCACTATACAGCATTAACCAGGATCTGTAAAACAAAGGTGCCTCAGTGGGGGAAGGTGACCTGGCTTACTTATATCTAATTGCATGGTAAAAGTGTGTTTGAATTAGCCTTCTTTGACATGGGTGCCACTTTGATGTAGTTGCTTTAGCCATCACTTATTAGCTAGTCAACAAACAAAAATTAACTATACCACCAAAGTATAATTAATAGCCCCCATTTGGAAAGTTAAGTCCACGGCATCTTGGACTTTGTAAAACTTGGTGCTGGAGATATCTTGAGTGTGGAGATGAGGTTAGAGTCTAAAAAAAATCAGATTTTTCCTCTAGCAACTTGTATTCCTCTAACAACTATGTCCTTTCACAGCTAGGGTTCAAGAATCTTAAGATTACTACAGTTTTGAGTGAATATATATATATATATATATACATGCAGAGTGATCCATCTAGTTCTACTTATGGATATGTCCTGGCTCAGACACCAGCTCACTCTTTAGGGGCCCATAAAATGACCTAGGTGGTTCCCAAAAGTGAGGAACTAGATGGAGGCCTACTCAGATGATGGCTCTATTCCTGATACAGGCCAGCAAACAGCACTAAATCTGGCCAAGGACATGGCCTAAATAGTTTACTGGTCATTGTCTGAGTCCTTCACCCACGTGTATAATTGTAAGACTATTCAGGCTCAGTGGACGATGACAATGGGATTATTTAATTAACCAGGGAAAAACAGTTACTGAGGCCAAAAGTGGCCATTTACCTCACCTGAAGCAGTGTTTAATGTTTCTAAGTCTTAAACAAAAGCAGATAAAATGGCGCCTTCCAATCTGTGGACCTAGAGAGGCAGCAGCCAGACTACAAACCAGGTTCAAACTCAAGAAAACAGAAGAAACAACAGGAAATGCCTCAGCACAGCACCAGACAACTGACACTCCAAACCACAGCTGCAGTAGCTGAACAACCAGACAACTGGCCACACTTGGAACTCAGCAAGGCAGACAGCTTCGGGTCTTTGTCTTCCCTGCAAGGCTGGAACAACAGTAAAAACAGGAACAGTTTCATTAGTCACTCAGCTACTTGCAAAACCTCTGAACTTTTCCTCTCCGAGGTTGGCTATTGGGAGCCTCCACCTTCAAAGGCCCACAACAAACTTCTGGGGAATCAGCGCTGTGGGGCCAAAATCACTGACCTAGAAATTGCTGAAGATACAAAACACTGAATCTCAAACACTGAAATAACCAGAGCTGCTTCTGCAATCCCTTTATTTCTTATCAGTCATTCTACCACAAAACTGGATATTTTTAAACATTTTCCCTGGGGCTATCTGTCCTCACCAGCAACCCCCCTCCAGGGGCACCACCGGTAACAGTCTTCGGCTTCAGCCACCCATTACACTCTCATAAATCTCCCACACCAGGAAAATTTCCCAAGATTCTGCCCATCTGTTTACCATCCCCTCACCCTATAGATAACAATTTTAATGTGGGCGTCTGAAGAGATGCCTGGAAGCACTAATTTAGACCAGTAAATTTCCCATAGACATTTCCTCTTTTAAACCCATATTTAAATGACTGGTTCTTAGAATTTACGATAATTGCAAAGTACTCCTCAGCAATAACTATGAGGAAACTTGAACCAAAACACGTGGACCAGTGAGGTGAGGTCAGGGCATCAGGTGGAAAAGTGAAAGAGCATGAGCTGGAGGTCTGCTTTTACTGAGCTGAGGGTGGAGGTATAGGATTTTGCAGGATCACTACTGTTGTATTTAAATCATAAAGGGGAAATTTACAAAGATGTTAAGATGTTAAGAGAGACACAGCAAAAGGGGAGAGAAGACCAAGTCAGCCTCAACTGACTAGTTACCTGAAACAGCCAGGATATGTAAAACAAAGGTACCTCAGTCAGGGGACTCTTATCTAGTTGTATGGCAGAAGTGTGTTTGAGTTAGTCTTCTTTGACGTGGATGCCCCTTTGATGAAGACGCCTAAGTCATCAAAGCATATGTCAGGCGCTTGGGTAACAAAAACGAAAAGTCAATACTGGTAGCTTGTAAGATGATCTTTGGGCAAAATGCCATTTTACTCTTTGTGGAAACCCCACTTGCTTACTAACTGTCAAAAAAAATATGTTTTTAGTCTGAAAGCTAGATGCAGGAATTTTTATTTTAGTGAAGACTTTTTGCTAATATTCAAGCAAGAAAGTAAAATGATGGAATTTTTCAAACATGAATCCTAGATAAAACAAGTTGCTGGGCAGACAGGAAGAAAAGGAAATAGAAGGGTTCTGTTTTATAACTTTGATGCAGGATGATGTCATATGATCTCATTAGTGTGATTATAATTATTTAAATCTGTTCTTATGGCTAAATTCCAAAGTGTTCAATTATTAAAGTCATGTAGCTGAAAGAATAGAATGCTTGTTATTGGATGATACCTCATTTCAGTCAGTAAAGACTTTGATTAAAGGATTAAAGGACCTTGCCTGTAGTTTTCATAAAAGATTACTTACTTTATTGTCCTCATTGATAGTGCAGAGAGTTCAAGCATAGCACTATGAAGCTAAAGCTACTTCGGCATGAGTTTGATCCCTGCCTGCCCTGGAGGTGAGCCACACGCTGCTACCTTCAACAGTGTACTTCCTCAATTTGCCTGTTCTGCTCCCCACTCTGTCTCTGGTGAATCCTCTCATCGGCCCAGCACCTCTGGCCTGTATCCCAGCTCTGTATGCAAAAATGAATAAATCTTTAAAAAAAAAAAAAAGATTACTTACTTTAAAACCATTTGTTTAGCACTTAACTTTGTATTAAGAATCATATCAGGCCCTACCTGGTGGCTCAGCGGGTTAGAGCACTGCACTAAGAAGCTGAAACCACTTCCGCATGAGTTCGATTCCCGATTCCCGCCTGCCCCAGAGGTGACCACATGGAGTGGCAGACCTCTCCTGACCTGCCCGCTGCTCCCCTCAGCAGTGTACTTCGTCGATCTGCCTGTTCTGCTCCCCATTCTGTCTCTGGTGAAGTCTTTTGCCACCCCTGAGTCTCTGGCCAGTTCTGTATGCACAAATAAATAAATCTTTAACAACAACAAATAAGAATCATATCATCTAATCCTTGCAACAGTTCTGTGACAAAACATGGTCCCAAAGGGGCCCCCCCTACTGGTGCAAGGGGTTAAAGGGCAGCACTATGAAGCTATCTGCATCCATTTCAGCAAGAGTTCGATCCCTGGCCAGGAAGCTGACCCACATGGTGCAGTAAACCTATCTCGCTGGCTGCTCCCCTCAGCAGCATATTTCAGTAGCTCTTCCTGTTCTAGTCCTCACTCTCTCTGGTGAATCCTCTTACCCCCTGCCCCTGAACCTCTGGCCTGTACCCCAGTTCTATATGCATAAATAAATAAATCTTTTTTTATAAGATCTTTAAAAAAAAGATTTATCTATGCATAAAGAACTGGGGTACAGACCAGAGGTGAAGCGGCAGTGAGAGACAGTGGAGAGCAGAACAGGCAGATGGATGAAGTACACTGTGGAGGGGAGCAGCGGGCGGGTCAGGAGAGGTCTGCCACACCATGTGGGTCACCTCTGGGGCAGGGATCAAACTCATGCTGAAGTGGCTTTAGCTTCTCAGTGCTGTGCTTTAACCTGCTGCCACCAGGGAGGGCCCTAAATAAATCTTTTTAAAAAAAGCTTTAAACATAGCCCCAAAGATGGCAAAGTTAATTTAAGATTCTCCAGCCAGTATATGGCAGACCCTAAGTGTCTACACTTAACTCACCTACTGAGTTAAGTCTTCTCTGTGTCTATTTTATGCTCAGTTGAAAGTGTAAGGGGGAATGGATGTCCTGAAGGAACTCTTCAGAGTTTTGGGGGCCCAACTCCCTACTCCAGTTATTGAAATTACAACTCCCAACAATACCATGGAGAAAACTGTAAGGACCCAAGGGTGGGGCTAAGCAAGCATTCTGAGACTTTTGGGGGTATATATATATGAGGGAGCCATGTGAGATTCTCTCTCTCTCGCTGGACGGCGAGGCTGGTGGCTGGTTGCTTGGCTCTTGATGAGCTTTCATTGTGTTATTGAAGTTCCAAGTCAGCAGAACTGGTAGGATGCTCTAGTTAACTTGTATCTCTCTCTCTCTCTTCTCTCTCTCTCCCTGGGTTGTAACTTTTCCTTTCCCCTTTGTAAATAAACCCATTATTGACCCTTTTTATGTGTGCCTACGGTACAACTGAATTTCAAGTGCGTGGGTGAGGACCCACAGATAGGCAACCCAGTTCATATTGGGTTTCCCTATAACAAAAGCACAAAGAGCAATGCATAAACACAACCATACCATTAGATGCAAGGTAGAGAACAGTAATGGAAGGTAGAGAAGAGTAATTGTAAGATTCAAAAGGAAAACTTGTTTTGAAACCTAAACAATGCTATGAGTAATCAAAAATATTAGTAAAAATTACTTATTTACTTTAAATATGCATGTAAATTTTATCTGCCCCTCGACACTCAGCTTCCACACTTCCCCACCCTGCACTGTATGTGAGCTGGCCATCTGTCTACCACTTGGCCTATGTCAGGCCCTGTCACAGGCTCTACCACCGCTTTCACCAAATCTGGACTGGTTAACCTACATCAGTTCTTCACAGATTTCCAACTATCAACATCTGCATTTTTGCATCTGAGGGCTTTTTTTTAGCTCCACAGAGGGCCAAGCCGTCAGCCTAGTAATGCAAAAGTACCCAGAAGTAGACATCCATCACCAGGAGGAGCCCTGAACCAATGACTTCAGGTGTATAAATACCCCATCGGCCTCCACTTTGGTGCAACAATTCCAGGTATGTGTTTCCATTGTTTCCCAGAAATTCTCTGTGGGACTAAGCTCTGTTAATATATGATAGCTGCTTAATAACAAAATCTTATTGGCTGTCTTAGCTTCCCTGTATCACTTCCTCACTTCTTTCCTAGACCTTGAACCTCTCAAATAAATGACTCAATTAAACCTTTAACCCGGGCCCTCCCTGGTGGCGCAATGGGTTATGACATAGCACTGCAATCTAGCAGCAACCGCCTCAGTGTGGGTTCAATTCCCGGCCCCAGAGGTGACCCACATGGTATGGCAGACCTCTGCTGACCCGCCCGCTGCTCCCCTCAGCAGTGTACTTCATTGATCTGCCTGTTCTATTCCCCACTCTATCTCTGTTGAAGATTCTTACTGCCCCTGCACTTCTGGCTTAAACTCCAGTTCTGTATGAAAAAATAAATAAATCTTCAAAACAAAACAAAAAAACCTTTAACCCATAGTCTGCTTCTGAGGGAACCCAAACTAAAACAGGTTTACTTCCTGCAGATTTCAGTTAAGAGACAATCACCAGCAGACTCAGATATTTTATTTGCTACCTTCCACTCTGGTACTTCCATCACTTGATGCTTTCTGGACCCAAAGTTTCAACTGCTGCCAAGGGGCCACATTCACAAGGCCCCCTCTGTCTCTAGGTGCCAATAAATGCTGACTTCCCTTATCCTACAGGCTCACACCATAAACAGCACCTCATCTTGACTAGACCTGTTACAGGGTAACCTCATGAGGAAACAGGGGGACCTAGGTATGAGGTTTAAAAGAATCTGTCTCTGCATCTCTGCTTTTGGGTTTGTCCCAAGTTCTTCATCCCCTACACCATCATCATTTGATGAACTTGGGACAAACCCAAAAGCAGAGATGCAGAGACAGAGGGCAGAAGAGGAGGGAGAACAAAGAGAGAAAGATTAATGGGTATACACAGCCTACATGCAATGTCGTCTGAGCTAAGCTGAGACACCAGGGTACAACTAAAAGCTTAGAAAATCAAGAAAGTAAGAGCCTTCGGGATGTCATTCACAGGCTCAAATGTCTTGTTTCAACATATGATGTGGGATGAAAAAAGTGCTTAGAGTCCATGTGGGTCAGAGCAAGAAGCCTAGAGGAAGTACACCAAGAAGGTGCAGTCCAGTTCGAAGGGCTGTATTGTATTTATTTAGAATCAAGCAGAAGATTAAAAAAAAAGATGCAAATCAATGAAGCAAGCAGGAAACAGGGAATGTATAAGTGTGGGGGGGAGGGTAGGGGGGTAACATGTAAACTGCTGGCCCCACCAGGGCTGGGAAATCAGGGAGAGAGTCAAAGGAAACCTCATGTTTTTGCTACTCTAAGTTTAACATCTGCTTTCTTTAGCACAAGTTGTTCTCATGTATATACGGATGGATTCTCATACAAGGACTTTTGCTCTGAGATTTTCCTTATCTCAAACTTTCCCTTTTCATATGCTGGGTAAAAGGCACAGAATAATCAAGACCAAGACACAGAAAGGTTGAAACACAGAACAATCCAAGCTCCCACATTCAGATTTTGCTCCTCGTTGTTCCTCTAGCTGGCCTGGGATACTGAGCATTCCTTTGATTACACTCCACCCCACATGCGTCTTTGCAAATAATTTGTTTCTTAACTTTTCTCAAAGTCTGGATTTTAGCTCACTATCTGCTCGACAGCTTCGAGGAAATGTGGATTTGGCCTCTGATGATAAGCGAAGCATCAAATAAGGATGGTGTTGGGGATTAAAATGGAAAACACTGGTGTATAGTGCAACAAAGGCCAACTTTTAAGGTCAGTGGTAAGGGAAGTGGTCGTATTAGCTAACAATAGCTGTGTAACACATTGTCTCCACATCTAGCAGCTAAAAAAAGAAACACGTATTATCTCATAGTCTCAAGACTCTGGGGGCCAGGAATCCAAGAGCCACTTTGATGGTTGATTCTAGCTTAGAGTCTCCTACAAGATTACAGTCAAGCCACCTGCTGGGCCTGTAGTTATCTAAAAATTTGACCCTGATTAGAGAACCCAATCTAAGGTCACACGCTGGTAAATGGCAGGTCTCAGTCCCTACTGGTTATTGGCCAGAGACTTCAGTTCCCTGACATGCTGGTCTCACCAGAAAGCTACAGCACAAAATAGCAGCTTGCTGCTCAAACCAGTGTTTCAAAAGAAAATACATGTGTGTGTGTGTGTGTGTGTGTGTGTACATGTTTCAACAAACATTCAACACAGAAAGCACAAGCTTTTATAATCTACTCTCAGAGGTGTCCTATCACCACTTCTGTTGTGTACTGTTGGTTACACAGACCTAACCTGGTGCCATGGGAATGGGGCATACACAGGGCACAACTGAGGAGAGCCTAGAGGCTGGCTTACACGGGATCTCAAGAGAAGCAAGACAGCCCCACTGAACTTCCCTGGGAAGGCAGAACAATTCTCAGGTGAGACTGACAGCCCAAATGCTATGAGAGCGTCCCAGAAATGAACTGTAAAGAGACACAGACAGGAATGTGGGCAAGACAGGGGGAAAAAAGTCATTTGAACATAATTTTAAAAATCATCCGAGTGCTTACGAAGGAAGCTGGAGGTCCAGTGTAACTCTGAACAAACCACTTCCTCTTTCCAAAACTATTTATTTACTAGTAAATGAGGGGATTGAACTAAATTCTGTGGCCTGGTAGAAAGTACTTACAGAGTAACTTAGAGTGTTCCGTCCTCTAACCTATTTAGCTTTTATTAATTCATTTAACTTCAGAGCAAGAGCAAGCTTTGTTTGGAAGAGCCCTTGGCACTTCTCTAAAATAGCTGGGCTCATCCACTTTTTCCTCAGCCTAAGCTCCGAAGGTCTGATTAATGTATTTAGCAACCTACAGACTTTTTCTGTGGGCCTCTTGTGCAATATGTTTTCCTGTGTGGTAATCATCATGCTTTGTGATTTAGAAAAAAGTAAACCAGAGACTGAAAAAAATTAACTTCATCCCCTTCATTTAGACAAAAGGAAAGTGACTGATCCTTTCCACAGTTTTTGTTTTGATCTTAAAGAAGAATAATCTGAAAGTCGTGCTAACTTCTGAGAAAATAAACTCTCAATGTTGTTCTGGTTAACTCACAAAATGAGTTATCCCCTAGCCCAACAAGGGCCTCACTAACACTTCATTCTAACTGCCCTTTACATGGTAGTTTATGTATATGATGCCCCAGGATCAGACATCAGAAAATCAAATAACTCTATCCTCAAAACACAGTCTCTATTCCATGGTACTAACACCTCTTACTTGGTCATTACATTAATTTCCAAAATGACCCCATGTTCTTAGCCTTGCCTCTCCACAATCCATTCTGAAATAGCATACAGAGTGACCCATATAAAATGTAAGTTACATATAAATGTAAGTGTCATGCACTGCTGTGCATGAAGTCCTACACTGGCACCCACCTCCTTTTAAGCAAAAGTAAGTATCTTTAAGAGGGCCTTCAGGATATTACATGTGTTGTATCCCTCACACCTCCATCACTTTTGGGACTCATCTCCTAGACCTCCTCCTTAGTTTACTTCCTAATGGCTCAACTGCCCTCTTTCTCTTCCACAATGAAACAATTAGAATTGCTCAGCTCCTAAGTGTAAGACTTTGCTCCAATATCCACTATCAGCACTTCTCACCTCCTTCAAATCTTTGCTTACATCTTGCCTTCTCATAAGGTCCATCCTGATCACACTGTTTAAAACTGACCTGTCTCCCTTCTCAGATTCTTTCTCCTACCTTCTAAAAAAGAATTTGCTTAGTGATCAAAAAAATTCTTAAGTACTGATTTCCATCTAGCAGCAAGTTCCTGAGAGTTGAAGATAGCGTTCATCCATTCAATAGATATTTGATAACTGTATGCTCCGGATCAGCCAAAGATTTGATGAATACAATCTTCAAATATATTTCATTCAACTCAAGAAAAAATATACTGCTGGTCTCCCAGAAGCAAGCCTTGGGGTTAGGTGGTGAATTATGTAGAGTTAGAGGTCCAGTTAAGTGCGGTAAAAGCAATAAATAAAAGGAAGACTTGCATTAGAACACTAGCAACACTCCTTTCCTCCTCTGTACTTTTTAGTTCAATTTTATTTATTTATTTATTTATTATTTTAAAGATGCATTTATGCATACAAGGGCTGGGGTGCAGGCCAGAGGTACAGGGTTGGGAAGGGGAGCAGGATAATGAGAGAATTCACTAGAGACAGAGTGAGAAGAACAGGCAGATCCACTGAAACACACTGCTGGGGGAAGCAGCAGGTGAGACAGGAGAGGTTTGCTGCACCATGTGGGCTAGCCCCCTGGCTGGGGATCAAACTAGGGTTAGAGAGGATATGGACAGCTCTACATACTGCGACTAACCCAATGCGCCATGAAGCAGCCCCTAATTCAATTTTAAAATAAGTGATGCAGATTAGCAGCCTACCTTTAAGGTCGCTTCTGGCTCTACTAAACCAGGATTTTACCCTTATTTCACAGAAAGTTATAGACTTTTGAGTGAGAGTAAATGAACTTTAATAACTTTTAGGATTTAAATATCAAATGTGACATAGTTTGTGATATAGTAAATAAATAAATCAAAACACATTATGTGAATGTAAGATATCCTATTAGGAAATATGCCAGACAGAGCACTTAAATAGATAAAGTCAATACGGATATACTCTAAGGCAGAAATTGACAGCAATACAGTAACAGTAGAGAGTCAAAATCCCAATTACAAAAATGGATAGAATATCCAGATAAAGAATCAATTTAAAAAACAAACATTAACAATACTGTAGGCAAAATGATCCTAATGGACACTGACAGAACACTTAAATTCATTCAATAGCATATCATGCTTTTCTCAAGTACACATAAATTTTCTTTCAGAATAGATCATATATTAGGCCACAAGACAAGACTTAATAAATTTAATAAAACCATTCCAAGCATCTTCTCTGACCACAAAGCAGTGGACTTAGAAATCAGTAGCCAGAAAATGGAAAATTCAAAAATACACTCTTACCATACATTGTGTCAAAAAAGAAAATCAAAAGGAAATTTTGTATCCAAATAAAAATGACACACAGCATACAAAAATTAATTGGATGCAGAAAAAAAAGTCACTATTAATAGGGAGTCAAAGGCATGGGAGAAGTGTTCCTCTTATCAGATACAAAATTTAAAACTGCAGTGATAAACTCAAAGGAATGGTAGGATACTGAGAAAACACAGAAATACAAACCAACAAACAAGGTAAAAAATAAAATGACAATGGAGATTTAGGATAAAAAAAAAAAAAAACAGAAATAAAGGAGATGAAAACTCCAGGAAGAAGTTACAGAGATAGAATGTAACATGGAAAACTAAGAAGTAGAATGTAATAAATGGAAAAATAAGTCAATGTACTTGAAAGTGTGAATGTTGAGAGAACCAAGTAGAAAAGGAAAAAGAGAAAAGAAGTTTTAAAACACTAAGGAAACACTCCAAGAATTATTGAACTCCATGAGGAAAGACAACATAAGAATAATGGGACTATGAGACAGGAAAAGAGAGAGAAAGGAACAGAAAAGGTATTTAAAGAAATAATGGAGGAAAACTTCTTGAACCAGAGAAGAAAAAAATTGTACAAATTCAGGAAGCTAAAAGAACCCTAGGTACCTAAACAAAACAAGTCCTAAACCAAAACATACAGTAGCGACACTTTCAAGTCAGGGACTTATATTTTCTATTCTATATTGGACTGGCAAAACCCCACCAAAATAATTAGATAAGAAAAATAAATGGAAGTCATCCAAATCAGAAATGACATTATCATAAATGTAGAAAATGCTACCATAGAAAGCTGTTGAACAAATGAATAAACTCAGTGACGTTACTGGATACAGAATCAACATACAAAACTGTAGTTCTATATACTTAAAAACAGCTATCTAAAAAAGAAATTAAAAGAATAATCCTGCCCTTTCTGGTGGCACAAAGAGTTAGAGTGCAGTACTGCAAGTTAGCTGCAGCCACTTCAGTTTAGGTTCTATCCCCAGCCCTAGAGGTGACACACATGGCACAGCAGACCTCTCCTGACTTGCCTGTTGCTCCCCTCAGCAGTGTATTTTGTGAATCTACCTGTTCTGCTCCTCACTCTGTCTCTGGGGAATCCTCTCATCTGCCCTGCTCCTCTGGCCTGTACACGAGTTCTGTATGCATAAAAAAAATAAATAAATCTTACCAAAAAAAACCCTATTTTCAATAGCATCAAAAAGAATAAAATATTTAGGAATAAAGTTAACCAATATATAAAATACTTGTATGCTGAAAATATTAAATATCAATGAGGAAAGAAAACAGAGATAAATGAAAAAATCCATATATATTAATTGGAAGAATTAATATTGTTAAAGTAGTCATGCTATCCAAAGTTATTTAAAGATTCAGTGTAATCCCTACCAAAAATTCCAATGGCATTCCCTACAAAAAAAGGGAAACAATTCTAAACTTCATGTGAAAACACAAAACCCTCAATAGCAAAAGCAGTCTTAAGCAAAAAGAGCAAAGCTGGTGGCATCATACCTTATTTTATAAGCTACAATGAATAAAACAGTCTGGTGTGGCGTAAAAGTAAACCAATGGAACAGAACAGAGAACCCAAATATAAATCATATTAACAGTTCCCTGATCTTCAACAAGGGCGCCAAGAGCATACAAATGGAAAAGTATAATCTCCACATTGCTGGGAAAAGTGGACATCCACATGTGAAAAAGAGTGAAATTGAACCCTTTTTCACACCATATTTTAAAAGTCAACTCAAAATGAGTCAATGACAAATATAACAATTGAAACAGTAGAGCAGTCAGGAGAACACATAAATGGAAATTTTGACATTTGTCTGGTCAATAATTTCTTGGATATGAAGCCAAAAGCACAAGCAACCAAAGCAAAAATAGACCAGTAAGAATGTATAAAACTAAAAACCATCTGAGTAGAAAAGGAAACAATCAGAGAGTAAACAAGTGATTTTTTTAAAAGATTTTATTTATTTATGCATACAGAAATAGGGTACAGGCCAGAGGTGCAGGGGTGGTGAGAGGATTCACCAGAGATAGAGTGGGGAGCAGAACAGGCAGATCTATAAAGTACACTGCTGAGGGGAGCAGCGGGCAAGACAGGAGAGGTCTACTACACCATGTGGGTCACCTCCAGGGGCAAAGATGGAACTCACACTGAAGTGGTCACAGCTTGGCTTAGCTTCACAGTGCAGCTCTCGCAACCCCTTATGCCACCAGGCAGGACCCAACAAGTGATCTTTTTACCAGAGGGAATATTTGGAAATAATATAGGTTAATATCCAAAACATGTAAGGAACTCTTACCACTGGAGAAATAAATAAGCCAGTTAAAAATGAACAAGGGGGGGGGGCCTCTCTGGTGGTGCAACAGGTTAGGGTGCAGCAAGGCAAGCTAGCTGCAGTTAATTCAGGGTGAGTTCAATCCCCAGCCATAGAGGTGATCCACATGGTGTAACAGACCTCTCCTGAACTGCCCGCTGCTCCCATTAGCAATGTACTTCCTCGATCTGCCTGTTCTGCTCCCCACTCTGACTCTGGTGAAACCTCTCACTGCCCATGCATCTCTTGCTTGTACCCCAGTTCTGTATGAATAAATAAATAAATCTTTTTTTAAAAATGAACAATTGGGCCCTCCCAAGTGTTATAGCGGGTTAAAGCACAGCTCTTTGATGCTGGTGCAGCTTCTTCAACACCATTTTGATCCCGGGCCAGGGAGTAGACCCACATGGTACAGACCTCTCATTTCACCCACTGACACAAGCTATGCAACCTCTGTCGAATGACAAATTCCAGATGGATGGGAAAATCTGTGAAAAATCAGAATTTCCATTGCTAACTTATGTTATGACCTCCCTTTTTTGTACAATCATAATATCAAAAATATTCTGAGCAACCATTAGTTTGCTACTGGGTTGCCTTAGCTTCATAAATTGGATACCTGGCCACAGCAAAATACAAGCGGCCCCAGGGTAGGAAATTCTTCTGTGTCCAGAGGCAAAAGGCAAGCTCCTGGAGAGACTCCTGGGAAGCTTCCTCGCTCTTTTGAAGCACAAAGCAAACCTCTGATAAAACTCCCAGGGCTTAAGGACTCAATGGACACTTTCCTAACAATGACACAGGTTTTGCTTAATGCATGACTATGTGACTTCCTCTTAATTAACCTTTTCCTAAAACAAACACTAACTACTCTCTGCTAGCCTTAAGTTAGCCATTAGCTTCTCTGTAGACAATCACTGATGACTCTGCTAACACAATTTATTCCTTCCCTAAAACCCCTAAATCCTTTGCTAACAGCTCATCTTTTCCCAGACCCCTTATCCTTTGAAGTCATAGTTAAACATCCGTATACATGAAAGTTATCACAAATATAAATAGTCTGATATGCCATAAAGTGTCAGGAAGAAGATGCATTGTTCCCCTCTTCCGTGAGAACTTTTTTGCTGATTTCTTATTAACTTACTTTATGCATTATTGTAATTAACTACATGCTAAACAGTATAAATAAAAAGCTGCTAAAAAGATGGGCAGGAAGACTTGCACCCAACTCCCATTCCTGTGTCTTCCTCGCACCTGCACCCCTTTCCCCCTTCCTGGAATCTCTGCATGCTGACTCTGATACCACCTAAAGGCCCTGCCACCCACCCTACAGCTTTTTGGGGCTGGTCCCCAGCAACCTGCCTCTTCCCTAAGCAGCGTACTTTGACAATCTGCCTATTCTGCTCCCTCACTATATCTCTGGTGAATCCTCTCACTGCCCCTGCATCTCTGGCCTGTATGCATAAATAAAAAATAAATCTCTAAAAAAAAAAAATTGAACAAGAGACCTGGACAGATATTTCTCAAAAGAAAACATAAAAATGGCCACAAGGTATATGAAAATGTGCTCAAACTCACAATTATCAGAGAAATATAATAAAAACCACAATGAGATAAATTCACACCTGTTGGCTATTGTTGGAAAGAGAAAAGATAACCATTGTTGGTGAGGATGTGGAGAAAAAGAAACCCCTGTTCACTGTTTGGGGAATGTAATCAGGTCTAGCTCGAAAATAGTATGGAAGTTACTCAAAGAATTAAAATGGAAATACCTTATGATGAAACAATCAAACTTTGAGTATTTATACAAATGAAATTAAATCAGGATCTTAAAGAAATAGCTGCATTACCACAATCATTTCAGTATTAATCACAATAGCCAAATAATAGAAATAACCTTTTGACAGATGGGTAGGTACAATGTGATAATATGTGTGCATAGCTATACACTGCAGTATTGTTCAGTCTTAGAAAGGAAATCCTTCATGTACAATAATTGGTGAGCCTAGGGGACAATGAACAAAGTGAAATTAGCCATGCTCAGAGAGACAAATAACTTGTCTCACATATGGAAGCTACAATAGGAAAGTTCCACTCTTTGAGAAGCACCTGTAATCCCGGCTTCCAGTGCATCTGTAATCTGTTCAGACTCCAGTCCAGGACTTGCAGATACCCACCTGACACCAGTGACCAGCAGTCACAGCAGTCACAGCAGTCACTGGTCACTCTAGTCACTGGTCATTCTTGTGACCATCAGTCACGCTAGCTCCTCAGACACACCCACCAGCACCTCAGGAACTGGCGCATGTAATAGCCCAGTCATAAAGGAGCATATCTGACAGCATCAGCTGTGCCCAAACAGCCTCTGGTGATTTCTACAGTTCAGTATGCTGGGGTGGAGACATGCCTAGGGGTTAAACCCACAGTAGTGAGGTCCTGAAGATAACAGAAGATGAACTAAAGCAAAGAGTGGATGGAGTAGTCCTAAAGGAAATGCTACACAACAGAAACATAACAAATCACAAGGACCTAATCACAAAGCCATGGGAGATATACTCCTCCTATCAGACACAGGATTCAAGCTTGAATCATAAAGAAATTCAAATAAATGAGAGAAAATGAAGGAAAGAGGATTAAGGATGTACAGGAAAATACAGAAAAATAAATGACTGTCCTAAGAAACAAAATCAGTTAACAGAATATTGAAGATGACACCCTAATGAAAGAAACAAAGGAGTTTCAAGAGAAATAGATTAAAGGGGGATGAAAAATACCATATAAAGACAGAAGTAGAGTAAACCAAATAGACGAGTGAACTTGAAGAGACGAATTTACAAAGATGAAAGAAGAAAAAGAAAAATGAAGCAAAAGAACAAACACTACTTCCTGGTGGCCTAGCGTTTTTGTCTCAGTACCATTACCACAATGGACAGGAACCTGGCCAGGGAGCTAACTCACATATGGTAGAGCAGACCTCCCCTCTCCCCTCTCTTGCCTACTGCTTCCCTCAGCAGTGTATTTCAGTAGATCATCCACCTGTTCTGCTCCCCACTCTGCCTCTGCTGAATCCTCTCACCCACTCCTCTGCACCGCAGGCCTGCACTCCAGTTCTTCTACACAAAAAATAAATAAAATCTTTAAAAAAGAAGAAGACACAATTTTTAATTACCCAACATATAAGGAAAGAATATATAAGAATAATGGGTATCCCAGAAGGAGATGAAAAGAAACAGAGAACATATTTAAATAAATAGAAGAAAATACCCTAAATCTGTAAAAGGAAATACACAAATCTAAGAAGCTAAATGAAAACTGAGGTACCTAAACAAAATGTTAGCAACACCAAAACATAGAGGTGAAAACCTAAGCATTAAAGACGAAAGAATACTGTTGAAACTGGACCATAGGGGCCTGCCCCTGTGAGATACTAGGATAAGCCAAAATGGCTACCCACATGCCCGAGCTTGAACACAAGAGAGAGACCCCAAAAAGCTGTTCACACCCCTGTGCACCACTGCAAGAGACCTATAACTCTGGGAATAACTATGGCATTTATTTTACAAACTGAAGAAACAAAGAGTTTACTGTAGATACAAGTGGCCAGCTATCTCACCCAGATATTGTCCACCAGAAGTACAAGTAGAGTACCAGTCACCTATCACCAGGAGTATCAGACAGCTCTGGCCAGTACTGATGATCACTACTGGTCCTCCTGAGGCAGTGTCAGAGACACCAAGTGTTAATAGCTCTTTGTGACACCAGGTCCAGAATCTTTGATGTTCCTTTCAGGCAATGTCTTTGGCTTCTGTTCCCTCCCCAGAGGTTGGCTACTGGATGTCAGCTTCTGATCCTTCTTCCTCTTTCAGGAAGTAAGAGGAACAGAGTCTAGAGTCTGGAACAGAGAGTCTCTCTCCAACCCTAGCTTATATCCTCTTTCAGAGTACCACTCCCACCAATCTGATTGGACCACCTTTTTTTCAATCCTGTGGCTGATTGGACGATTTAGCACCAATCAGTTCATAGTTTGCAACTGACTGGTCCATTCCACAATCCAGCTAGTAAGGGAAGTTACTGGACTCTGAGGAGTAACTTTCACAACTGAAAAGAGCAGTTGCTGGGTTTTGAAGGACTGCCACAACTGGTGCGACTGTTACTGGAAAGAGAGAAGAAGCAGGTAACCTACAAAGGAAACCTACTCAGGCTAATGTTGGATTTCTCAGAAGAAACCCTGCAGAAAAGGAGAGAGAAAAATAACTTCCAACCAAAATACTATATCCTTCAGGTTTTCCTTTAGTTGTGAAGGAGAAATAAAGCCCTTGTCAGACTAAGAAAAATAGAGAGTTTGCAAAAACTAGAAACCCCCCCCCACACACACACACCAAAGTAATGAAAGGAAATCTAGTATCTAAATGAGAAACACACAAATAAAACTGCAAAAGAAAATAGACTCAACCAGAAAACTAAAGACAAAATGACAGTGATAGACTTTCATAAAATCAATGTAAATTTTAATGGGCTAAACTCACCAAATAAGAAACAGAGTATCTAGGTGGATTATGAACTAGAATCCAAAGTTCTGTTATCTCCAAGGAGAGGCACCTGAATTCCAAAAGTAAGCATAGGCTCAAGGTAAGGCTTAGAAACAATGCAATAGTGAGAGCCAAAGGAAGGAAGAAACAGCCATACTAATATCCGACAAAATAAACATCCGACTTGAAAAAAACAGGTAATAGAAGCCAGGGATGGACACTACATAGTGATTAAGAGAAAAATATATGAGAAGGACATAATTTGTCAACATATACTCACCAAACAAATAGGACCAAAATTCATTAGACAACTACTATTAACTCAGAAAACATTGGGGAAAAAATGCGTTTGTAGTAAAAGACTTCAACAACCCCTCAGTGAACAAATCAATGAGACAAAAAATAAATAGGGACTTAATAACTTTAAACAAGGAATTGATAGAAATGTATAGGCCCCTGTAGTCCAAAAAAGCAAAATATGCAATTTTTTTCACCTACACGTGACATTCACCAGGACTGACACAGTGAAGCACAAGACAAATATTGACAAATATCAACAAATTCATGAAGACGGAAGTCATACCAAGAATCTTCTTGGAACATAAAGGTATCAGACTAGAAATCAACCACAAAGAAAAAGCATGATTGTACAATATTCCATTATATGACTATATGTAGCTATGCACCATACATATAAATAATCAGATGGCTCCTCCATTTTAGGTACTATAAACAATGTGCAACTGAATATTCGTACATGGAAGTCTACTTATTTAATATTTTTACTCTGGGTTTCATTTGATAAGTACTATGTTAGGCTCTGGGTTAACAGTGGTAAGCTGAAACTTGCTTCATTCTCATGATTTCTTCAGTTGAGAATGGGAGAGAAGAGTTAATGTTTATCATAGTTGTTTTGTAATGAAAAAGGTTGATGTGGTGCCCAGGGGCAAGAATAGAAATTGGGAGACTGGTGCATTCCAAGATAAAGGCCTCTCCAAAGGACCTGAGATACAGGAACTCTAGCACATTTGAGAGATTACACTAGTTTGAATATAATCACAGAGGACAGTGACTTGTCAGATAAGTAGTCATAGCTGAGGGGAGAATCCAAATATGTGTACTCAGAGTAGCAGCAGTAGTTCCAATGGACCAGAGTCTGAGGTATGAGCAAGTGAAATAAGATCAGAAATCAGCTAAAATATGGGACCCTGGAATTTGACCTTGACTTTGGTACTTGAAAGCCATCTGAAGGTCAGAGCAACTCAATCAGCTTTAAGAACTTAAGCATGTCCAAGCTTAAGCTGAGAAAGTCTGGAAACTAGGAGACCAGTTCGACCAGTTATTTTATTCACACTAGTAAAGGATGTAATTGCGTAGCACTGAAAGGTAACTGGACCTTTAGAGCAAGAGGATGTAGAAGTCAAAGGATAGAAAGTAATAGATATTTAGAGATGAGTAGTAGTGTTATAGTGACCCCAAATCTGTTAGAGGACAAAATCTATTATAGTACACCAAATCTGTTACAGGACAGGGGGAGAGGGGCACCCCTGAAGCCCCAAACCTGACTGCTCTAAGTGGGTTCTGCCATCCACCGCATCAAGACAAAACATATATTAACTTTAATGAAAAGGGACTTTAATACAGTGAATATACAATACAGAACACAAAGAATATAACTTCTAAATCAAACACCTGAAGTTACACATCCCCTGTGGGCAAAAGTTAACCCAAAAGGGATTGGCCCAAAGCAAGGCCTGAAAGCCTGCCACAAGAGTAAAGCACCTTCTGGCCGGGACCCATGGAAAAGGGTCAGACATGGCCAGACAAATCTGGGAGGAAAAGAGCAAACTCAAAATCAATATAAACACTGCCATAGTCACCTCCCTGCAGGTCTCTCACCCACATCTGTCCAGGGTCAGGAAACAAGCACAGTTTCTTTATCACATGCTTGCTGCTCCATGTGGCTTCCTCAGGTCTCCTTTTTATTCTCCATCCAGCTTCCTTCTCTCCTTCCTATTCTCTCCTTGACTCCTTCTCTTCTCTCCTTTTTCTCTGCTCAGCTCCACCCTCCTTCTGGGTGGGGCAGGGAACCTGGAACTTGCCCTTTTCCTCCATCCAGCTTCCTTCTCTCCTTCCTCTTCTCTCCTTGACTCCTTCTCTTCTCTCCTTTTTCTCTGCTCAGCTCCACCCTCCTTCTGGGTGGGGCAGGGAACCTGGAACTTGCCCTTTTCCTAGGGACCACCCTGTTACAGTAGTAGGCACAAGTGCTGACCTAATGTATTGATTGTTCAGATTTGAATTATTTTCCTAAATAGAAATTTTCAGTCTTGTTTTGTGGGAAGGGAAAATAAAAAATATTGACATTGTATGTTTAAAAAAACTTACCATAGATCTTAAGCATCCAGGAGGGGAGAGGAAGTGATAAGGAGAAGAGATGAGAATGGGAAAGAAAGGAGATTACAATGTACTGTCATGGATGACAGTGGTGCTTTATTGGTGGGAGAGCTATTGCGACCACATCTAGTGTAATGGACTTGAAATTTGCTAAGTAGGTAGGTCTTAAGTCTTCTCACTACAAAGTAAAGAAAGAAGGAGAAAAGGAAGGAAGAAAGGAAATGATAACTATATGAGGTGACAGATGTTAGTTGGCTTGTGTTGATTATTTCACAATGTATAGCAAATCATCAAGGTGTACAACTTAATGATACATAATTTTAATTATCAATTAAACCTTAAAAATCAGAAAAAGAAAGAAAATGCTTATGGCAGTATGCATAGGGATAATGTTTGCAAGCTCTGGAGTCAGAACAGGATTCTGTTGCTACTTGTGAAATCTTAAGTCATTGCAATTTTCTGAGCCAGTTTTATAGACTGTAGAGATAATGATAGTACCTTCTGTTAACTAAAAATAAAGTCTCAAGAATAGTTAAACAAAGAATTATTAGATAATAGAAGGGAGGATTTCAACCCAGAAAGCAACCCAACAGACTTTACTCTGTGAGAGCCATTCCATTAAACACAATTTTATGAGCTAGAAACAGTGATTCATTAAGAATATAATTATTCTTCCTTTGGGTAGATACCTAGAAGTGGAATTGCTGAATCATATGAAAGCTCCATTTTTAGCAGTTTGAGAAACCTCCTAACTGCTTCCACAGTAGATGGACCAGTTTGCATTCCCACCAGCAGTGTAGGACAGTTCCTTTTTCTCCACATCTTCACCAATATGTGTTGTTGTGAGTTTTTTTTTTTTTTTTTAAGATTTTATTTATTTGTACATACAGAACTGGGGTACAGGCCAGAGGCTCAGGGGTGGCAAGAGGCTTCACCAGAGACAGAGTGGGGAACAGAACAGGCAGATCGACGAAGTACACTGCTGAGGGGAGCAGAGGGCAGGTCAGGAGAGGTCTGCCACGCCATGTGGTCACCTCCGGGGCAGGCGGGAATCGAACTCATGCGAAAGTGGCCCCAGCTTCTCAGTGCAGTGCTTTAATGTGCTGTGCCACCAGGGAGGGCCCTGTGGTGAGTTTTTTTAATATGCGCCATCCTCACTGGTGTGAGGTGGTATCTCATTGTGGTTTTGATTTGCATTTCCCTATTTCAAGTGATATTGAACACAAAACCAGTAATTCAAAAGGATACCTGCTCCCCCCTATGTTTATTGCAGCATTATTTACAACAGGGAAGATGTGGAATCAACCCAAATGCCCAAAAATAGATGACTATCAAGATGTGGTACATATTACACAGTGGAATATTACTCGGCAATGAAAAGATAAAATCATGCCATTTGTAGCAATATGGATGGAGCTGGAAGGGATCGTGCTTAGTGAAATAAGCCAGAAAGAAAAAGAAAAATACATAATGATTTCACTCATAGCAGGAGTGTAAGGGATCAGGAAAAAAAATTAATTGTAATGAAAATCAATGAGCAACTATAAAACAGACACATTCTACAGGGGATGGAGAGGGGAATAGGCTCAAAACTGGGGTGGGAAGAGCATACACACAGGGCTATGGTGACAGCACATGGTTGAATTGGTGGTGGGAAGCCCATGGGGATTACAACCGAGATGAAAAAGTGTACAAAATGAAGAATGATGTAAAAAAAATTTTTTTTAAGAAAAAAGAGAATATAATTATTTTATAATTACTCTCCATAGGATAGGCTTCTAAGTTGTCCTGATCTAAAGACATCCTGATGTTGGAGGAAGGCAATGTAGAATCTGATGTTTGCCAATCTATTAAATGCACTACAAAGATGCAAGGGTTAAGTACCCAAGGTTAATTTATCTTTTTTAATCTGAGAAGACTGACTTAAACCTCAGGCAGCAGATTCCCATGTCATGGAGCCTGTTCCCAACACCAGCCTCAGTTTCCCTCCCAATAAAAGGAAACCAAGTCTGAGAAAGAAAGTTGTTAAATTTTTTGGCAAACTGAGGGGGGGGGCACAGACTAGTGTCTAAAAGACCAACATCCTACTCTTTGACAGAGTGCAGGCTTATTTATACGAAGGCTTAAAACAAAGGGAGGTGGGCAAGTGTGGGCATGTCCTTTTGATGCAAGCATAAGGAAATTTCAGGTGGACACTGCTTGCTTTAACACCTGGTGTTTAACTTCCTTATTATTCTCTTAGGGGTAAGAAGACACACTTGTTAAATGTAGCACACAGGAATGCTTTTCTGATAGGGCAGGAAGAGAAACCTGTCCTGTCTTCATTGCATCATGTGTGGATGACTTCGTTTCCCGGCTAGAGCAGGGGTGGGATACCTGCAAAGTTTTTAGTTATAGTCTTTGTGAGTATTAAATGCGACAGTGCTTGTAAAGTCTTCATGCATTGTTCTAACATCAGTAAGTACTCGGTGTTACCATTCAGTTCCCTTTTCAATCATTTAACGTCACATGGGCAATAGTAAAAAACACTAGCATGAGAAAAGCACAGATCTAATGAAAGGTAACATGGGCTCTAGTCTCTGCTAGACCAATCCCAGTGGTGATTTAATAACTAAGCCTTAATTTATGAATTGGAAAAATGTAACACTTAGCTACACTGTTCTAATTCTTAACATATTTTTCATTATTCAGTTCATATGGAATACAATACAGGCATAGCTCCAATGTTAAGCATTGGAAACCTGGAAATTAATAAGATATGTTCTCTGGAGCAGCTCAGTCTAAGACAATTGAAGGAGGTAATTTCTGTTAAAGTTGTCTACTGTACGTGGCAAGGCTGTCAGAAAAACGGGCTGGTGTGGCTCAGCTTTCTACTTCTCATGAAACTGTGTCCCTCAGCAGATAAATGATAATATAATAATAAAAGCAGTTAACTAATACCTGAAAAATCAATGCCTCGTGCATGCAATATGGTCCGTACTCTCTGGTTATTTGCCTGTAAGGCGGGAGCAGAGAACCTATGTAAACAAAACAGGAGCAGCCTTCCTTACAGAGGAGAGGACTAAGCCTTTGTCCGGATTTGACGTGCGATTCCATACTCAGTCACCAAGGCCTGAGATCAGCCCGGGCCGTGAATAAGCAATCAAGAGCTTGGTGGGGCGCCACCATGAAAGGAGAAAGCGGGATCCTGGCTGCGCACGCGCACTGCGATTTCCGCCGGTCGGAACACTGACGACACTGGTTACGTTAGAAGACGTGAGGAGGACGGCGGGGGCTGCACCGGCCTGGTCACATGACGCGCATGAGCGTCGTTGACTCCTCCCCCTAGAAGATGGCGTCGCTACTGCAATCGGAGAGGGTTCTCTATCTAGTCCAGGGAGAAAAGAAGGTTCGGGCACCGCTCTCTCAGCTTTACTTCTGCCGCTACTGTAGCGAGCTGCGATCGCTGGAATGTGTGTCTCACGAGGTAACGCCGTGGTGCCGTGAGCAGTGGGGGTGGGGTGGGAGAGGCGTTCGACCGAGTCACCCGGGCCGGCGGGGAAGTTCCGCCGGTTGGAGGCGGGTAGTCGTTTTTCTAACTTGCTGATTGGCTCTGTCTTAGTCACTCAGATTTACCTGCGGTTTAATTTGTTTATAATTTGTTAACTTGGGGAAGAGGTGCGGCCTTGGGTGGGGCTGAGAGGATCTTCTGGTTCTAGAGCGCCCCCAGATTAGGCCCACCTGAGTTTAGTGACTCCGGCTGTCTCCTGGGGTTAGGAGGGAGAGAAAGGGATGTGGGGGTACTTAGTCCTGACCACTTGTCGGGCGAGGTGAGAGATTTCCAGAATTGATTGGGGCTCACCAGGGTAGGGAGAATAGGGGTTTTCATTCCTGCCCCTCCCATCATGGAAGTTCTGCCCCTACTTGGCCAGAAACTGGGCCCTCAGCTGACTGCCTTGTTTTCCTTGGCTGAGGCCAAGGCTTGTAGCAAGATAGAGATTGGGATGGGGCAAACTGAGTGAAAAACGCTTAGAATAAGGTCTGTAAGAAGTTTAATGAGTTATATTCACGACAATTCTGGAGGTACAATGTCTTCCTTCACAGGCACAAGTGGGCGTTAGCCACTGGATTGCTGACACTGCAAAATCGCGTCCAAAAAAAAAAAAATCACTAAATAAAAAAATCCCCAAACTTATGCAGTACTTGGCATAGCTTGTCCATTAAACAAACTTGGATATTAAAAAAAAATAGTTAAGACATAAATCCTGATAGATTTAAAACCTGATAGTAATAATAGATACTGATTATTCACTGTTTTAATGCATGTGCTCTACATAACTTATAATGTTCCTATAAATCAATGGAGTAGATATCTTTTTTTTAAAAAAAAAATTTTACAGATAAGCTGACATAATGTTTGTCCTAAATCATGCAACCAGAAATTTGGGGGTGGAAAGGACAAGCAAGGTTAGAAACCAAGCAGCCTAACTTCCAGAGCTTCACTGAAGATACCTGTATTGTTAAAAAAAACAAAACAAAACAAAAAACTTTGAAAACATGTCTCATACTATAGGACATTTTTATATCATATGCTACATTACACATTAATAATAGTAATAACCCTACTAGATACATTTTTATAATACAGAGAATAGTGAAACAGTTAACTAAAAGAATTATTGATTCTTGCATTATTTTGATTTTTCTGGTATTTTTCCTCAATATCCTTTGCTTCCTCCCTCCCTTTCTCCTACCTTGTCGCACCTTGGCAGGTCCTTTCTCTTTTAGAGGCTCCCCTGTTCCGGCTCCACAGCAGAATTTATTGCATTAGATTCCCATTTGGTTGGGGTGAGGGAGTTCAGTCTCCATTATCTCTAAGTCTCTTTTCGGCTAGGATATTCAATCTGTGACTGCATCTTTTGCAGAGCAGTGTTGGCCTGTGAATTGGAGTCCATTAAGACGTGAGGAAAGATGAAGTTAGTAAGGGCTGAAACTAGTCACAAAGTTGAATCTCCCTGATAATTTAAATGTGGTCAAGTTACTACTATCCACTAATGCTAATCCAGCTTTATAATCTGTTCATAGATTCTCGTTGTTTTTCTTTTACAAAGATAACTTTAATCATCTAATACTAAAACCTTGATGAAATATCAGAAAATAAAAACAAATGGTTTCAGAAAAAGTGAATAATAAGAAAAACAGATAACTTGAAGGATAAACCTCAAGCTCAGGTTCTTTGGAAGATCATTGTTTATCAGTTGCAATAATTTTTTAAAACATTTGTAAAAAGGCAAAGAGAAATTAAAAAAGAGAGGCCTCTGCATAGTCACAAGTGGGTGGGAGAGCTGCCACTCCTGTTTTGCAAAGGGAAAAGGTTTATGGAAATAAAAAAAAAAAAAAAAACACCTGCATAGTCAAAAGCAGGCAGGAGAGCCACAGACACAGTCTATTTTAACATACAGTACTCAGCATAGGCATATGTATAATCTAAACTGAGTTTCTTTACTTCTGTTTTATTTTTTATTTCTTCTTTCTAGGTGGACTCCCATTACTGTCCCAGTTGCTTAGAAAATATGCCATCGGCTGAAGCCAAACTGAAAAAGAATAGGTAAGGCTGGGATCCATTTGTTTTTCTGTTTTCCTCAAATATTTTTAAATACTTGGTGTAAAAACAAATGCATAGAATTAACTCTCTTTTGAGAAGCGGTTTTTCATTTTTTTTAGCATTACCTTTGCCAAAAATGAAATGTCCTTTGATTTTCCTTAAATAAGCTGTTTTATAACAGTTTCATATTTAAGAGTTACTGTGAAGATAGTAGAGAGAATTTCCATTTACCCCATACCCAGTCTCCATTATCAACATTTTAGCTTAGTATGGTATATTTTTCTTAATTAATAAACAGTGTTGCTACATTATTATTAAATAAAACCATCTTATTTACATTGCCTCAGTTTTTCCTAATATTTTTGTCTTCCAGGATCCTGTTATTATATTTAATAGGCACATCTTCTTACACTCTTTTTTTTTTTAAAGATTTATTTATTTATGCATACAGAACTGGGGTACAGGCCAGAGGCTCAGGGGTGGCGAGAGGCTTCACCAGAGACAGAGTGGGGAGCAGAACAGGCAGATCGACCAAGTACACTGCTGAGGGGAGCAGCGGGCGGGCCAGGAGAGGTCTGCCACGCCATGTGGTCACCTCCGGGGCAGGCGGGGATCAAACTCATGCGGAAGCAGCTTTAGATTCTCAGTGCTGTTCTTTAACCCGCTGCGCCACCAGGGAGGGCCCCTTACACTCTTTTTACTGTAATATTTTCTTAAACTTTCCTTGGTTTTAATGACCTTAAGAGTTTTGAGGAGTACTAGTCAGATATTTTATAGAATGTGTATCAGTTGGAATTTGTCCAATGTTTTTCTCATCAGCTGGGGGAATGTGTTTTGGGAGGACGACCACAAGAATAAAGTGCCTTTCTCAACACATTATATGAAGGATGCATATTTTCATCGACTTACATTGTTGATATTAACCTTGACTATCTGGCTTGAACCTTGATTACTAGGGTTTAGTGCTTGTTAGGAATCTCCACTGTAGTTAGTACCTTCCCCCCACCTCCACGTTCCATGTATCTGCTCTTTGAAAGGAAAATCACTATCACAGCCCACACTTAAATATGAGAAGTTGTGCTCTCCCTCCTCAGGGCTAACTACATCAATTTGGAATTATTTTGCATGGAAATTTTTTTCTTCTCCCATATTATTTGCATAAAGCAGAATGATCTTATGAATATTTATTTCATACTTAGGCATGTAATCCAATATTATTCACTCATATTGTTCCAGCTTTGGCTTTTGGGTGTTCTTTTTTTTTTTTTTAATAATAGTTTATTTTTACATCATTTTGTGCTTTTTTCCCATCTCAGTTGTAATCCCTCTGGGCTTCCCATCACCAAATCACCCATGTGCCATCGCCATAATCTAGTGCACTCCCTCCACCTCCATAAAATTTCTCTGGTATATAGTTGTTCATTATTATTACTAATTTATCCCCTGGTCCTTTATACTCCTGCTATGAGTGAAACCATCCATATTTTCCCTTTTCTTTCTGGCTTATTTCACTAAGCATCATCCCTTCCAGCTCCATCCATGTTGCTACAAAAGGCATGTGTTTATCATTTTTGATTGTTGAGTAATTTTCCATTATATATATGTACCACATGGGTGTGCGGGTGTCTTTTTGAATCAGTGTTTTTGTCTCTTTTGGGTAGATACCTAGGAGTGGGATTGCTGGGTCACATAGAAGCTCCAAACAGGCTTTTGGATGTTCCTTTAGTGACTTCCTGTATGCCTGTATTATACTTCCATCACTGGTGAAGGAGGGTCATTCATTCCTTTGAGTACCGCACCAGGTTCATCCCATATGTTTTCTGTCTCAGTCCTAGTTAGCCCTTCCTCCAAGAATCCCTGGTTTTATTGGAGAATGGTATTAAAAGCCAAGATCTCGTTAGCCTGGTGTGAAAGTCCTTTGTTACCTGTCACATCCCTACACGTCCATGGATGTAAACCATTATTACCTGTCTTCCTGTGCCAGAGAAATCGGTCCTCATTGTCCAGACACTGCTGTGTATGTTGTCTACATGTGAATTGTGTTATTTAATCCTCAAAGTATGCTTGTGAGGAAGGTATTGTTATTATCTTCAAGGATATTATCCACGTGGCAAAATATCACAGGTAATTAGATTTCCAGAATAAAACTTCAGAGCAAGACCAGGACAGGACGTAAGTGTCAGGACTTTGAAAAGCAACACCTGGGCCCTCCCTGGTGGTGTAGCGGGTTACAGCACAGTACTAAGAAGCTAAAACCACTTCAGCATGAGTTTGATCCCCAGCCCCAGAGGTGACCCACATGGTGCAGCAGACCTTTCCTGACATGCCCTCTCCTCCCCTCAGCAGTGTACTTCATTGATCTGCCTGTTCTGCCCCCTACTCTGTCTCTGGTGAATCCTCTCACCGCCCCTGCTCCTCTGGCCTGTACCCCAGTTCTGTATGCATAAATAAATAAACCTTTAAAAAAAAAAAAAGGCAAAACCTTCAGGGGCACAGAGGCCCCTACTGGCTGAGCCCCAGAAAGAGTAGTGCCTAAAGGGGAAAAAACCAAAAGCCCTGAAGATGCCCCACATCTAAACTGCTCAAGTGTGATGGCATTGTGTGATAATCTGTTTTAGCTCTTTGGCACAGCAAACAAGCAGTTATTTTCCAAACCCAGTTCCATAGCCAATTGTATTGCTGTAGCTGAGTTTTCCATTGTATAATTGGTCTTTTTTTATCAGAAATCTTCATGGTCTGCACATGCCAAGAGTCTGAAACAATTTGTCTGTTGACAATGGTTTCCACTGTGAAATAGGCTCTTAATTCTTCAGAACTTTGGGGATTGCATTTTTAAAAATTAATGAAATATCGTATCTTTGAAATTTTAAAACAAAGTTTGTAAGAGTCTCTCAGGAGTACTTTTTTATGTTTGCATGAGAGATGCGCCTCCCTTAAATTCCTAACACCTAGAACAATGTCCAGCACATTGTAGGTACTTGGTAACTTTTATTGAGTGATAATAATCTCTGTTGTAGATGTGCCAACTGCTTTGACTGTCCTGGCTGCATGCACACCCTCTCCACCCGGGCAACGAGTATTTCCACACAGCTTCCTGATGATCCAGCCAAGACCACTATGAAGAAAGCCTACTACCTGGCATGTGGATTTTGCCGTTGGACCTCTAGAGATGTGGGCATGGCAGACAAATCTGTGGGTGAGTGAGATGGAGTTCAACATGAGACTGGTATTTTCAAGTCTGGTACTTTCTAAGAATCAAATATTAGTGCTTTTAATAAAAAATAAACATTCCCATCATGAAAACACACCAAGAACAAAACTAAAAGATAAGTGACAAAATGTTTGGATCATATATAACACACTGAAAATAAGTAACCTCATAAGCCAGTAAGAAAGAAACCCACTGAAACAGGAGGAAAGGATATAAACAGCAGCACTCAAAAGTGGAAATAAAAATGGTTGGTAACCAAATTGTGTGTACTGAAGGAGTGGAGTAGGGTTAAACTATCTTCACCCCTAAATTCCTCACTAATCCTTATAGATTCCATGAAAGACCCTAACCCTTATAAAGTCACAACTCAAGTCCCACCTGTTTCCCTCCTGTAATCTTATAACACTGCCTTTTTCTTGTTTCTTTATTTTAAAATATATGTTCCTCATTTTTAATTGGGGTATCGCCATAAGGTATTACCACCATAGTGCATCCACTACCAACTCATCCCTGTTCCATCACCATAGACCGTGTGTGCCTTCTTTCTCTCTGTTCTCACCCCCGCCTTTGCCCCCCACCTTCTGCCCTCTAGTGTTCTGTAGTGAGCTAAACTTTATCTGGCCTCTACTTACTTACTCTGTATTCCACATATTAGATACCATCAGTATTTATCTTTTTCCTCTGACTAGTTTCACTTAGCATTATTCCTTTCATCACAGTCATCCATGTTGTCACAAATGGTATGAATTTATCTTTCTTGACTGCTGAATAATACTCCATTGTCTTTTTTTCTTGTTTCTACTCTCTCTTTGGGTATCATGAACTACCTTGTGCTATTGCTCTTTTTTTTTTTTTTTAAAGATTTTTGTTTCTTTATTCATATAGAACTGGGGTACAGGCCAGAGATGCGGAGGGTGAGAGGATTCACCAGAGACAGAGCGGGGAGCAGAATAGGCAGATCGACGAAGTACACTGCTGAGGGGAGCAGCAGGCGGGTCAGGAGAGGTCTGCCTCTCCATGTGGTTCTCCTCCGGGGCAGGAGGGAATTGAACTCATGCGGAAGTGGCTTAAGCTTCTTAGTGCTGTGCTTTAACCCGCTGCGCCACAAGGGAGGGCCCACTATTGCTGTTTTTATATGTGGATTTGGCAGGTGTTTTCAGCTCCAGTATAAGTTCCTGGAGAACAAAGGTCTTGTTTTGAGTAATCTAAATTTTTCATAGCTTAAATATCCGGTTGATTGAATTTTTTGTTTTCACACACAACTTGGTGAGATAATATCTTAAAAAATAGTTAAGCAGTAAGATAAGTTCAACTTTACTAGTTCAGTCAGCCCTTCTGTAGCCACACTTTCTGCATCCTCATTTAACCAACTGCAGATGAAAATACTCTATCAACTATGTAATTGAGCTTATAATGGTTGAGTCCTGTACTAAGCAGACTTTTTTCTTGTAATCATTCCTTAAGTAATAACAGTATAGCAGTTATTTACATAGTATTTACATTGTGTTAAGTATTACGGAATCTGTAGATGAGTCAAAGATGCAGGAGTGTGTGCATAAATTATATGCAAACATTCTGCTAGGTTATATAAGGGATTTGAACGTCTGCAGATGTTGGAGTTCTAGACTCAATCCCCCATTGGAGTCAACCCCCCCTGGACACAACTGTCATCAGGGAAGTGCAAATTAAATCTACATCCATTGATTTGTCAAAAAAAATTTAATTTGGTAATATCAGGTGTCAGCAAAGACCTAAGAAAATATTGATAGTTCTCCCATACACTACTACCTTGGAGAGCAATTTGAGATCTCTTGCAGATTTACTTTGCTTTTTCTTTTCTGCTCAGCAAGCCCATGTACATATATTTTATCCTGAAGCATTGAAAAAGATGTGCATTATTATTTCAAGTATTTATCACGAAGCAGAAAAGGCACATACCCTTCCACTTAAAAATCACTAAAGGCTTTATTTACTTTCATCACTTAAGTGTTTCAGAGCTTACCTTTATTAGGAAACTTCCCTCTTTACATTGCACATACTCCACAGTTAACATCAAAGTGGAAAAATTACATAGGCTTCAGAGTGTTGAGTTGTTACTTATTATATAAACAGCAGCTAACTTGACTTTTTCTTTTTTTGTTCTTTCTGAAATTTCATTTACTTTTCTGAACACTTTTCAGATTTGTTCGATTCCCTTTTTGGATTTTCATAAAAAAGTTTAGCTTACCAGTTTATGAGTAAATCCATAATAAACTCATTCTGTCATTTTACATAACAAATGAAGAATTAGCTAAAAACTTTCTCTCAAATCTCAGTGCAGTTTAGAAGTAAATGTGTGTGAAGATTCAAGCTGTTTTTAACATTTTAATTCTTGATTCTGTTTGCTTTTTGTCATCAAATGCTTGACCTCTTGGTCATATTTTTGTATATTGTGTTTATAAAATATTTTGTACTTTGAGTTAATAAGTCATTGAGTTAGCAAAAAGTTAATAGCTGTATTTTATATCATAATGCCTTATAAATGTTTGTTGCACAAAGTATTAACCTGAACATGGCTTATATAAAAGTCTATAATATCTTTTTTAGATTGTTAGTAAATATTTACATATTAATGTCAATGTTGCAGATAAGTTGTTTGAATTTGTTTGCAAATTTAAGGTAAATGTTAAAAATAATCTCAAAGTAGCTTTCACGCGTTGTGAGTTGAATTATAGTTTTCCATGTTTCTTAAGTTTAAGAAACAAAATCCAGAAACTCAAATGGCATTGTTCAGTTTACTACTCCATAAATTAATGTTTTTGCTTTTTGGGTTATTGGGGTATTAGAATTATTGATCTTGTATTTCAGAGCTTTAAACTTTGTTTGCTTCTAGAAACGTACCTCCTTGAGGGTATCTTGACAGTGATACTTGAAAACTAAAAGCTCTTAAAGAGTAGAGAGAATTTCATTTCTTTCATGATGTCCTTGGTATCTGAGAAGTCCTGGAACCACTTCAATTAGAACTATTTGTTTATTTGTGTCAGTAATGTACATAGAAAAACTAATAATGAGATCATTATGTTCACCAAATTGCCATTTCGAATAAATTGCTAGCAAGTTCTAAAGATGCAATTAGATGAGACATTAAGATTTTTGAAAATATCACCACTAAAATATTTCTTTCACGCATTATTTTGTGATTGTTTTAAGTAAAGCAACCTTCCGAATACAAACAGTGCTGATATTTCTTCCAAGGGGGTGCAGTGTTACTGCAGTGAGATCCATTTTTGTTTTGAAAAGTTATTTTTAATTATACAGATAATTTGCTTTCATGTTCTTACCAACTTAAGAAATGAAACATAGTGAAAATAGCATAGGCTCTTTTTATGTCGTCCCAGCACTACATTCCCTCTGTGCCACTTAAATTTCGTGCGAACATCTGTGTGAATAGCCCCTTACAGGTAGGTTTTTAGTTTTAAACAAAAATATACTGTCTGTATCTTGCTACAACTTTTCTCTATCATGATGTTTGTGATACATGTTGTTCAGTCTCTTTGATGGACATTTAAGTTGGTTTTGATTGTTTGCTTTTGACAGCAGTGCTGTTACAAATACATTGTATGTGTTTCCTGAATCACTAGAGTTAGGACTTCTCTCCATAACTAAAAGTGATATTGCTGGTTTTAAGTTGTATACATCTTTCATTCCCCTCAGTGGTTACCGGGCTTTGTGCCCACTGATAACATGTGAGTAGGCTCTGGACCCTTAGCAGGTACTGCTATTGTTGGACTTCTTTTAAGTTTTTCCAAACTGATAGTTATGAAATGGTACCTCGTTATAGCTTACTTATTTTCTGTTAGTTATATTAAGATAACAATTTACTCATAAGCTCTCCAGTTTTAAAAATTTGACGTGTGCTGTCATGTAACCACCACCACAGTTATGATGAGGAACATTTCTGTCACCTTAAAATGTTTCCTCATGTCCCTTTGCAGTCATTTGCCCCCCACCCCTCCTGACCCTTGACTATCACTGATATTGTTTCTATCACTGATGTTTTGCTCTTCCTAGAACTTTATGTAATTGGACACTTACTTGTAGTCTTTATTTAGCATGCTTTTGAGGCTTGTCCAAGTTTTGTCTTTCTAGTCTATTGCTTGGTTTGTTTATTTATTCTTCAGTTTAAGGTCATTGGGTCTTTTCCAGGTTTTAGCCAATAGCAATAAAGCTGCTATGAACATTTGCCTGCCAGTCTTATTGTGAATGTATGGTTTCTTGCATAAACAATATCTAGGAGTTAGAATTGGGTCACAGGCTATAAGTGTATGTTTAACTTGAGTAGAAACTGCCAAACTGTTTTCCAGTTGCCTTTTTGGATCCTTACCAGCAGTGTAACTGTGTTCTGGTTCTTCAGAAGCCCTTACTACTGTCAGTTTTCATTTTAGTCATTCTGGTTAGCATTATGATTTTAATTTGCATTTTCTTACTTTATTTACCATGCGAAGAAGATATCTTCTTTAAGTGTTTATACAAATCTTTTGTCCATTTTTTAAACTGAGGCTATTTATTGTCTTTTATCATGGCATAACAGTTCTCGATTTGGACACAGCCCTTTGTTAAGCGTATGTTTTGCAGATTTTTTTCTCCCATATTGTACCTTGACTTTTCATTTTCTCAACAGGGCCTTTTGAAGAAAACAGGCTTCTAATTTGATGTAATCTTACTTGACCAGTTTTTTTCACTTTATATTTGTGTTCTAGTAAGGAAAGCTTTAAACCAGTCATTAAGATTTTCATTTATAATTTCTTATAGAAATATAACAGCTTCAGTTCTTACATGTAAACTGTGTCCATTGCAGATAAATTTTGTATACATTGTAAAGTAAGGGTCAGTGTTCATTTGATGGATGTGGGTATCTAATTCTTGTAGCACCATTTATTAAAAGTATTCTTCATGGTTTTACTTTCAGCTTTTTGGAATAATTTTTTTCTTTTGTGATTTTTGCTGATCTTCCTTATATAAGAAATTCTTCTCTACACTCAAGTCATAAAAAAATTGCAGATACCCTTGATAACACTAGAGTCTCTGGAGTCAGACTGCCTGTGATGGAAATCTGGCTTTACTACTGACTCTGTGTGACTTTGTGCATATTATTGACCTCTCTGAGCCCCTGTATCCTCTTTTGTAAAATGAAACTAGTAAAAAAATTCCTCACCAGAGAGGGTTATTATGAGAATAAAGTGAAATGTAATGTGTTCCTAGCCAGGGACAGAAACTATACATTTCTTCATTGTGGTGATGGTGATCTTCATCATTTGGTTTAAAGAAAAAATTTCATTCCCATTCTGATATGTGTGGTGATTTTATATTTTTAAAACATAAAAGTTCATTTTGTGACTTGCTGATTTTTCTATGAAAATTTTTATTTATGAAATATACTAATGTATTTATGAAAAATAATAATTTACTCATAATGAAGCTCTCTAGTTTTAAGACTTTGATGATTTTTGATAAGTGTGTATCATCATATAGCCACCACAGTCATGATGTAGATTTTTTATGTCTACATAAGTATTATGACATGTCTGTCATAAGTATTTATGGAAATCTATTAAATTGTTTAATATTCCTTTATTTTGCAGCCAGTGGTGGTTGGCAGGAACCTGAAAATCCTCACACACAGCGGGTAAGTATAAAGCTTCAGAAAGAGGATGAAATAAGGAAAGATGTAGAAAAAGACTGAAGAGTACCCATTTTATCAATGTGGTATATGCTTAGAAATCCATGCTGTATCTGTATTTTGGTATCTATTACACATAGAAAGTGCTTCTCATTGTTAGACATTAAGTCACAATGGCAGTTTTTTCCAAGTCTGAGTTAAGTCAGTAGAGAAACCAAGGTGTAGTTTTAGTTCCCATCTCAAATTGTAAATCACCAAAAGAAGAAATGGGTACTTTTGTTTTTCATAGAACTACCAACAAAATAAAGGCTCCATTTGTTCACAAATACTCTTGAAAATTATATAAACATGCTGACATCTTAAATCCTGAGAATTCCACTAATTTAGAAGATGCCCTTGGACTCAGTCATAGTAGCTTATGGAATCATGACTTCAGCATCCTTTAAATAGTTCACAGTAAATATATCTCTGGCTATAGTAAGTAGTAAACATGTAGGGTTTTGTTATTGTTTTTTCTCTAGAAGCAGAATGTAAGAAAATGATGAAATTGCTGTTGAAATGAAGTATTTACAATCAAACTGCAATTTAATAATTTGTACTTACTCACCTACATCAACAGCAAAATTAGAAATAACCAAAACTATCCCAGGTGATGCATTAGGGACTTGGACCTTCTAATATTCACTATTGTTAGTGGAAACTAGTACAGGTTTCTTGAGTTCTCAGAGGTATCTACCTCGGCTCTCACCTACAGAAATACTTGAACTCATGCATGATGATACTTTCAGTCTCCGTTTATTGAGTACTTACTGAGTGCCAGGTATTGTGCTGAACAATAGGACACATGGCTGTTACCTTCATAGAGCTTAAGTTTAATGGGAAAACAAGAATCAATCAAATAATCAAAGAATCAAAAAGTATAAATTTTTTATCTATTGTGCCCAATCCCCAAGTAAAGGTAAAACTGGTAACTAAAGTGAAGGAGAGAGAAGTTATGCTATGTTAACATGTATTGGAGGAATTTCAGCTTGTCAGCTCCACATCTGAGGATTGCACTACCATCTGAGGACAGCCAACAATAGGCAGGAATTCAAGGCAAAGGAGCATTATGTGCACAGAGCTTGTAAATGGAAGAAACAAAAAGCAAAGAGAAATGGAATATGACTATAGTGGAGTATAGGACTACGCAAATGAAGAGAAATATTTGGGATCAAACCATACAGACCATGTAGACCAAGTAAAGAAGTTTTGAGATGCCTTTTAAAATGTTTTTAAGAAAAGAAATAACACCATTAGCTTGTTTTTTCTTAAATGTAGTTAGGCTGATTTAAGAGATCCATAGTGGGGAGTAGAAGACCATCTAAGTCATTTCATAGGAAATGTTTAAATATCTTATAGGACATCTGTACATTCAATAAGATGCAGCCTTTGGAAAGAATGAGATAGATCTATTTGTACTGAATGAAAAGTTCGTGATATTTTCAGTATAAAAGAAAATTATAATTTCCTTTATATAAAAAATAAAAATTTGTATTTGTTTATAAATGGCAAAGCTATAGATCTGTTCATGGTTTGTTTTTCTTTAAATGTATGCAAAATATGACATACCTGTGTCTGAGTGTATAAGAAGATCTCTGTTGACAATAGCGGATACTTCTGCTAAGGGGAATGCTGGGCTTGGGCACAATAGATAAAAAATTTATACTTTTTGATTCTTTGTTTTTTTGAAATTTTCACAACTAGCAATTATTGCTTTTATGATGAAATATATTTTAAAAAGTGAAAATGTGTGATGGACTCAAGGCTAAAGCAGTACAAAGTATCATAGTCTTAGAAATAAATGATCCTGTAGCCTTGCCATTAAATATATATATGTGTGTGTGTGTGTGTGTGTGTGTGTGTATATATATATGTATGTTATATATATAGGGTTCTTGCCATAAGTGGCCTTAGTCATCTTTGAAAATGGTTCACTACTCAGTTGATCCAGAAAACCCTACAAAGTCATGCAAATCAAGAGGTTCAAATCTCCGAGTTCTTCTTAAAAACACATGTGAAACTACCCAGGCCTTCCAGCTAAAAGATGTCACTCTGCAAAAGCAGTTTTTGCCATTCCGACATTACAGTGGTGGCGTTGGAAGGTGTACCCATGCCAACCAGTGGGGTTGGACACAGAGTTGTTGGCCCAAAATGAGTGCTGGATTCTTACTGCACATGCTTAAAAATGCAGAGAGTAATGCCAAATTTAAGGGTTTAAGATGTGATTCTCTGGTCATTGAGCACAACCAGGTGAGCAAAGCCTCTAAGTTCTGTCACAGAATTTACAGAGCTCATGGTCAGATTAACCCATATATGAGCTCTCCCTGTAACATCAAGATGATCCTTACTGAAAATGAGCAAAGTGTCCCCTAAACCAGAAGTGGAGGTTGCACAGAAAAAAATATTCCAGAAGAAATTGAAGAAACAAAGACTTACAGCCAGGGAGTAAGTTCAGCTTAAAATAAAAGGAATAAAAGTAAAAAAAGTAAAAGGAATAAAAAAATGGTTGTCTTTTCATTACTTATTTCAGGCGTCTTTGAAATTGGATCAAATGCATTTTCCGAGTAGATTTGTCCTGTACCTTTTATTATGATTATGAAACATACTGTTTTGAGGAAGAAAAAAAAAGGAGCAGTCTGAGCTGAGGGAAAATAGTGAATTAAAAACACAATAAAACAAGCATGAAGTTGTAAAGTTAGTAAATGTTTTCATTGCACATTTCTTGTGAAACTTGATTCCATTTCAATTCTGAAAAGATGAAGTAGTGAAGGGCAAACTATTTGTCTTTTCTATTCATTTTGTCTCATCAGTGTAGTTGACTGATTTTGTCTTTCTTGTTAACTTTTCATAAAACAAGTAACTTTCTCTTTGATTTCTTACAGATGAACAAACTAATTGAGTACTACCAGCAGCTTGCCCAAAAAGAGAAGGTTGAGCGAGATCGGAAGAAATTGGCACGACGTAGAAACTATATGCCTTTGGCATTTTCGGTGAGCACTTAGTCGAAAATGGAGTTTGCAGCTTACTGATCAAGACTATGTGGCATGAGAGTCAGTGACAGTTTCAGGAAGTAGCCATGGTCCCTGTGTTCCTGACTGATGGGCAACAGAGAAAGTTCCTCCAGTTACAGGCCTTTAAGTTCAGGGGCTCAACTTTTGTTGAAATTTTGTTTGAGATTTTTAAGTTTTGAGGACATTTATGTTTATTTGTCCATCACTCCTCTGTCTCTGTTGATTATCCCCCCCCAAATGGCTACTGTTTAGCATTACATTAGAATTTGGAATATTTGTTGTTGCCCCCCATGTTCCAGAACAATTTGTTTTCTGTGTATTTGCTTTCAAGCAGAATAATACCCAACACTGAATGGCATTGATTTGTGTCGAACATTGTGCTAACCACTTTACACTTTGCATTTTGTTTTCATAAATGGTCCTGTGGGGCAGGTGATGTAGCCCTGTTTTATAAAATTTCCAAAGCATGTAAATTTACCAAAGACCTTAATGAACTCTTAGTGAGCTTTTCTGAATAGTTAAGTGATATAATTCAGCATATGCACAAGTACATTTAGGAGAACAATTGGAATTAAATGCATTCTTTCAACTTTCCCTTACAACCTGCCTGCTGTATGATTTTGCTTCTATCTTATGCTGCATTTTTTTGTCTCTGTTGCAACCTGCTGCTATTTTGGGGCCTACAGCAACACACTATTCATGTAGTGGTAAGTTCTCTTTTTGATTCTTGCCAACACTGAAGAACTTAGCAAATGACCACTGGTGTTCCAAGAAGACATTCATCATGTGTCTTAGGCACGCTATATAGTTCTAGTCTTAGCCATAACTTAGTTATTTCTACTACATAGCAGCAAATTCACATTTGGTTCAGCTTGACAGGATGAATGTAGTTTTAGTCTCCATTTTTGGTGCTTTTTTTTAGTACTTTAAGTGATGTGGGGCTATACATTATTCCAAAAGAATCAAATTAGCTAGGTTTTTTTGTTTTTGTTTTTGTTTGTTTTTGCTTATTTCCCTGAGCTTCTCATGCTGCCCCTCCCAAAGTCTTTTCTTTTGATATGTTGAGTGTATAAATACGGAATTTCTAATGGGACATTCTGGACTTTTCAGGATAAATATGGTCTTGGAACCCGACTTCAGCGACCACGAGCTGGTGCAACCATCAGTACACTTGCTGGACTTTCGTAAGTTTGGACATTAAATGACTATAGAGAAAAGGAGTTACCAGGATATTGACGGAGTAGAACTTATAAAGCAAAATAGTATCCAGTGGGGAAGATTCCCTTACTTAGAAAAGATTTAAACAGAAAGAATATCTTACAGTAGCAGAATGCTTTAATAACTGACATTATAAACCTTGAAGCTTATCAAGTGGACCCCTGAGAAATTTCTACTTTTAATCTTTCAGCCTTAAAGAAGGGGAGGACCAGAAAGAGATAAAGATTGAACCAGCTCAGGCTTTTGAGGAAGTGGAGCCTCTACCCGAAGACTATTATACAAGACCAGTAAATTTAACAGAAGGTAAGTTTATACATTATCAGCTTTGTTTCTCTCTTAGGTCTGTTAATATGAGGTCACAATAAAATGAGTTATGTAGAAAATTAAATAGATATGAGCATGAAGAACTTTAAAATGTCATTATATTACCATTTTTTGAAGAACATGCATCACAAAAGCAGTGTTTTCTCATGTGATTATTGCATGTAAGTCTCAATTTGAGCAAGCCACTGCAAACTAAGCCTGGTTTCTACTTTCCATGCCAGTGACCACTCTTCAGCAGCGCCTCTTACAGCCTGACTTCCAACCAATTTGTGCTTCACAGCTCTATCCTCGTCACAAACATCTTCTGATCAAACGGTCCTTACGCTGCCGGGTGAGTGTTCCATTCTGTCACGTTCTCACCTGTATTGGAGAAAAACAAAAACACGATTGGTACATGGCAAAAAGCGAAAGCCCTGGAATGTAGCAAATAAAATCACTAACGAGGATGTACTGAGCATCCAGACACTATTCTAAATTCTTTCCAAATAAACTGAGTCTTTATAGCTGTATGGCATGTAGGTACTATGTTACCCCTTACAGATTTGGATATGGGGCAGTTCATTGAAGGCAGTGTTCATAGCACTCACCCCTAAAAAGGTAGCTTTTAGGCTAGAAGAGAGGAAGTAAAAAGGAACAGTAAAAAATACAAAAATAATCAATTTAAAAAGAAAAATCCAGGCATGAATTTACAGAACAAAGAATTTTCTTCAATAACTAAGTTGTGAAAGAAAATCATAAAACTAAAAAGAAACATTCAGTCAGTGCTATGCAGCAGAACTTTCTGTGATGATGGACATGTTCATCATCTGCACAGTCTAGTATAGTAGCCACTAGACACGAGATTGTTGATCATGTGAAATGTGATATCATAATTGAAGTACTGAATGTCTTGTTTTAATTCATTTCAACGACCACATGTGATTACTGGCTACTGTTCTGAAATAACACAGTTTTAAGTTAGTAGAGACTTAAGAGGTATATCAATCAAGCACAGGGTACAGACTTTATTTAAATGCTGATTCAAACAAAACAGAAAAAAGGAGCTGGGGAAGAGAGAAAAGGGGGAAGTAGAAGGGGAAAAGTAAGGAAAGAAAGAAAAAGTTTTGGTGTAGAGATTTAAGCACTGCCTGGGTTTCTATTGTTGTATTCTTTTTTAAGAGTTAAGGGTAGTTTTTTTTTTTTTTTTTTTAAGAATTATTTATTTATGCATACAGAACTGGGGTACAGGTCAGAGGTGCAGGGGCGGTGAGAGGCTTCACCAGAGAAAGAGTGGGGAACAGAACAGGTGATGGACAAAGTACTCTGCTGAGGGAGCAGCGGGCGGGTCAGGAGAGGTCTTCCGGCACCATGTGAATCATCTCCAGGCGGGGAGGTGGGAATCGAACTCATGCTAAAGTGGCTTTAGCTTCTTAGTGCTGTGCTTTAACCCACTGTGCCACCAGGGAGGGCCCAAGAGTAGTTATTTTTAAAAATATATTTATCAGTAAGAAAGATGTACAAAAATATTTATGAATGAAATGTCATAATACATGATACTTGTTTTTAAATAATCAGGCCGGGGTGGGGGTGTGTGGGAAGTATAGATGAAAATAAACTTGATTATTGTTGCTAATAAGGTGCTAATTGTTGGGGGTGATGGGGATGTAGGGATTCATAATACTGCTCTGTATAATTGCATGTATAAGAAAATTTCTATAATGAAAACCTTTTTAAAAAGAAAGGCCATTTTAAACATAAAGTGCACATATAGATTAAAAGTAAATTGATGGACAAAAATAAACCATGATAACACTGATCAAAAGAAAGCAGGAGTGACTATTAATTTCAGACTGAGCAGATCTCCAAGTAAGGATAATGATCAGGGATAAAGAAATACAAGAATAAAGAATAATAACAAAAATGACATTTTAAAAGAGAACAATTCTTAATATTTGCCTAGCAAAAGAGTGTCACCTAGAGAAATGGCAGAAAATCAGTGAGGACATAGTTGAATTCAACACCAACATCAGTCACTGGAAATAATGACATCTATAGAGCCCTTCTATCAGCAGGAGAATGTACATTTTTCTCAAGATCATAGGGACATTCACCAAAATAGACTACATTCTGGGCCATATAAAATGCCTTAAAAAATCTGAAAGAGTAGGAGCCATATAGTATCTACATTCAGATCATAATGGATAAACTCAAAATCAGTAACAAACATAACTGGAATAACTCAAGGTATGTGGGGATTAAACAACACTCTTCTAAGTAACACATGGGGCAAAAACTAAATCTTTACAGAGCTACCAAATTTGTGGAGTATAGCAAAAGCCATGCTTAGAGGAAAATTTATAGCATTGAATGCATATATCAGAAAGCAGAAAGATCTAGTCAGTCATCATTAGTTTACACTTTAGGAAACTAGACAGAAAAAGTAACTCCATAGTAAACAGAAAATTAAATGACTTGGAACAGAAATCAATGAAATTGAAATAGGAGGAGAACAATAGAATCAGTGAAACCACAGCTGTCAACAAAATTAATAACCTTCTAGCCAAACAAAAAATAGGACACAAATTACAAATAACAAAAACGAAAAGAGGGCATCATGTCAGATCCCATAGAACAATAACATATTCCACATATTTGATAATCTAGATGAAATGATTCAATTCCTTAAAAAAATAATCTGTCAAGATCCACATAAGAAGAAATAGACAAGTTGAATAGGCCCATATCAAAGAATCAGTACTGAATAACCTTTCAAAACAGAGAGCATCAGACCCAGGTATATTCACTGGAAGAAATGACATCAATTTTCAGCAATTTTTCAGAAAATAGAAGGAAGCAGAGGGAATATTCCTAACTCATTTTAACTTAATAATATTCCCTAATGCCAAAGCCAGACAGACATTACAAGAAAATTCTTGACCGTGGATGCAAAATACTCAATAAAATTAGCAAATCAATTCAAAAAAATATTAAGTATGCACCATGACCCAATTGAATTTATCATCTACATTAACATTTTCAAATAACAATATAGACTATTTGAACAGTTTAGCTAGCAAACATGACTTGATGGCAGGTTTAGGAAACTACCCAGTCTGCAAATACTTATTTTCAAGTATACACAGACCACTTATAAAAATTAACTACATGTTGGCTCACCTCTTAAAAAGATAAAATTATTGTATTATGTTATTAACCACCCTACAACTATAAGTTAGAAATCAATGATTCCACTACAGGAGAATTTGTGTGCTGTGCTTATATATTTATATATTTTAAAAGAAGGAATGTTAAGAGATTGGTGATCTCAGTATCCAGTTCAGGATGTCAGAAGAACAACCAAGTAAGTCCAAAGAAGTTAGAAGAAAGTATCATTAGTGAGTGAAGTAACCAATATAAAATACAAAAACTCAACAAAACCAAAAGTTTATTCTTTTAAAAAAAAGTTAGTGACAGTAAATATTAATATAAAACAATGTAAATATATTTATAAAGTAATGTCAGTTATAGTGTATACCATTAATACACTAATTTCCAACAAAACTAAATAATAGTTTCCTGTTGACTCATTGACCACATTTAGCAATCTACTTTCAAGGGACACTTACACACATATAAACCAAAACATGCAGAGATTGTGGTACATCCACACAGTGAGTATTGTAAATCTATTTAAAAAGAATGTACTAGGATAGGGCCTTTTTAATTTTTTATTTATTTATTGGTTTATTTATGCATATAGAACTGGGGTACAGGCCAGAGGTGCAGGGCAGTGAGAAGATTCACCAGACCGAGTGGGGAGTAGAATAGGCAGATTGACAAAGTACACTGCTGAGGGGAGCAGCAGGTGAGAAAGGAGAGGTCTGCTGCACCATGTGGGTCACAGCCAGGTCCAGGGATTGAACTTGCACTGAAGTGGCTGCAACCAGCTTTCAGTACTGGATCCTAACCCATTGTGCCATCAAGGAGGGCCCACATGGGGCCTTTTTTAGTGCAAAATGTAGGTTGCATAACAGGTACACTACTTTTTGTATAAAGAAGGGAAGTGAAAACATGTGTATATAAACAAAAAAATAAGAAAAAATATATATACTTGTTAAAAGATTAATGGAATAGAATAGAGAAAACAAAAACAAGACTCATGCTTGTGAGAAAACAAGATTTACTAAATATGACCTTGCAGATCATTAGGGAAAGGAATTCCTGTTAAGTTTTGCTTGGTTAAATGATTGTTGGAAAAAATAAGATTGGGTCTCTACCTCACACTGTACACAAACTCAGTTTAGGAATACAGGAAACTTTAAAGAGCAATTACAATTGTAGGTCAAAACTTTCAGAAGGAAGTATAGGAGACTTTTGTGTAACAAGTATTCCATTAAGACAAATCAACACAGACTATAAAGGAAAAAGTTGTTGATTAGAATACATTGGAGGGGCCTCCCTGGTGGCACAGGGATTAAAGAGTGCTATCAAGCTATTGCCAGCATGCCACTGTAGTATGAGTTCAGTACCCAGCCGGCCAGCGAGCTGACCCACATGGCGCAGCAGACCTCCTCTGTCTTGCCTTCTACACTCCTCAAAGTGTATTTAGTACATCTGCCTGTTCTCCCCACTCTCTGTCTGGTGAATCATCTCACCCTCACCCCCCTGCACCTCTAGTCTATACCCCAGTTTTTATATGCATAAATAAATAAATCTGATAAAAATAGAATACATTGGAGGTAAAACTTCTACCACCACTGCAAAGAAAACCCATAAAGAGATGAAAAAGATAAGTCACACGCTGATGTAATTTGTGCAGTATCAGCATCCAGAATGTGTAAAGAACTTTTCTATGAAATCAGTAAAGAAAGATATCCTGGTATAAAAATACTCAGTGGATACTAACAAGTCATGGCAGAGAAAATCCCTGTAGCCAGTAAGTAGGAAACGTACTGAGACACAGATCAGGAGAAACTGCAGTGAGATAACCATTTCATACTCATCAAATTAGCAAAACTCAGCAATTTGGCACTGTCTGTGAAGATAGCAAGTGCAGGCAAACCTGAGGGAGATGGTTCACATGTAGTACTCATTGCTGCTGCATTTGTAGTAGCAAAATCATAAAAACATCTGACTAGCAGTCAGTTTAAATAAGTCTGGTTAAATAAGTTTTTTAAATTGTCACTATGGGGTAGAGGGGCCCCTCTTTGTGCTGGTCATGGAATTCCAAGATAAAGTGAAAAAAGCAAAGAGCTCCCCTTTGTGTTTCTGTGAAGAATAAAAGATACAGCTGCAAGGCTATCTTTGAGAAAGCACAGGAAAAACAGGTTGGCTCTGAGAAGGGAAACAAGGGGGGGGAAATGGAGTGTTTATACTGTACTATTTTTTTGGACTACTAAAAAATAATTTCAACGACGATCTGTAGTACACGTTCAAAAAAAAAAGTAAAGGGTTGTTAC
Source organism: Condylura cristata (assembly GCF_000260355.1). Lineage (NCBI taxonomy): Eukaryota > Metazoa > Chordata > Mammalia > Eulipotyphla > Talpidae > Condylura > Condylura cristata. The sequence goes on along the minus strand of NW_004567122.1, from coordinate 38,558,397 downwards.
TGAATTTTAAAGTGTATGGTCAGGGATCCCTCTACTTGGATGTAAATCCCATCTTCGATTCTTTCTGGGTGCTGTGAGGTTACACAGGTTGCTTACCTTCCTGTGCCCCTTTTCATCATTGCAAAATAGGGACAAGCAGCAATGTGGTACCCATCCCACTTGAGTCAGTGTAATGCTTACAGCCCTTTAAACTCAGGAGCACATCTTTCAGCTCACACAGTAAGAACTCATTTTGTATTGCTAGTGTGGTTGCCTATAGCTAGTCCACTATAGGTAGAGGTAGTTGTTCATAGATAGTCCAAAATACCTAAATTTTCTGTAAATTTTGGTATCAGTAGCACACACGCTTTCAAAGCATGTGTGACCTTGTAGCTGAATAAAAATTAAACTCTAGTGAATGCTGCCCTCCTGATGTAGCAGGATCTGCAGAGTGTTCTTTTCCCTGATGTATATTACAATTTTTCCTTTTTAGAAATGCGAACATAATTTGAGCAAACCAGAATTCAACCCAACATCTATCAAATTCAAAATCCAAATGGTTGCTGTGTGAGTATTCTAAGATTGGCTTTGTTACTGTTCCTTTGGTTTTTCCCAGTGTGAAATGTATTTATCTATGCTTAAGAAAAAGAAAAACTACATCAGAATAACCTTGCTATTTGCTCCCGTTTAGGAGTTCAGTTACATAGCATGACGTAGGGAAAATCTGACCTAGAATCAAGGGTGCTGATGGCATCAGGGCCACAGTGATGGTGGGGTCTGAGGTGGTGTGGCATGTTGGTCATTAAAACAGAAATCTCAAGTCACCACTTGATTTTGAAAATGATTTTTTTTATGTAAAGTAAAAATCTACAGCAAATTGAAGATAATATCCTGTAACTATGTTTATTTTACTTAGCTACGTTCTGATAAAACTTCATTGAGTGAGGTAGTGAATAAGTTAGTGTTAACTCACTGGAACTTATTACTGGAAGGGAATATTGTGCATGAAAAATCACCTATCAAACAGAAAACATTAGGAAAATATTATGTTGACCTCAGGGTGAGAAGGTTCCTCCTAAAAGTGAGGCAGGAAGCCCAGAAGCCACTAAGGAAATAGCTTTGACCTTAGCAAAATAAAAAGTGGTTTGTAAAAAGAATTAACTACAAAGTTCTGAGACAGACCACAGAGCTGGAAAGAAGGTTTGCTGTTCCATGACAAATAAGAGTTTAATATCCCTGCGATGTAGAATTTCCAGCAATTAGACAGCTAAAAAATGGGATGGGTGGCAAAGGATTTCACCAGGTAGCTTAGAGAAGATAGATTCCAAATCTCTTGTAAATATGTGAGTAGATGTTGAGAGTAGATAGGAAAACTTTAAAAATAATAGTTTCCAGTACTTTAGAGGGTAGGAATCAGCATATTTGTTTACATTGTTGGTAGCAACAATGCTAGCCTTTTCAAAGAGTATTCTAGAACACCAAGGGAAAATTTCATACACCTTTCTATTCTGTAAAAATAAAAGCAGCAACAGCTAAAAATACACAAGGATGAGTATTGCAACATTTTAATGACAAAGAAATATAAATGATTTGAATTTCGTACTTACTAGTTATGGGAAATAACTGATTAAATCAAAATATGCTCATGCTGTAGAATATTATTCTGCAGATAAAAGGAAATCGCTGGCAATTAAAAAGATTGCGATGCTAGTTTGATTAGTTAGAAGGAAGGAACCAGCAGGGCCTGAGACACAGTAAGTGCTGCCGAGTGTTCGGTAAGCATGCACCACGCTGTCACGCCTTACCGTGATTTCTTACATCAGTTGTGTTCTTCCAACAGTTATTTGTAGATTTACAAAAACAAATCAGTACGATTTTTAAAATATTTAAGAAAATATCTGCCATGATGCACACATTTATAAGCGCTCAGCCAAAAGAATATATAAAATCTCAAAACTCATCAGCAAATTGATTTCTTGAGTTGTTCTGAGTTCTTTTTGTGATGATTCTTTAAAATTCTTCTTTGACTGTTGTGGTTAATATAAAGAAATCTTTCCTTTGCTGTACTAGATGGGAAAAAATAGTAATAATTTTAAGAACTGAACATTTATAATTTTTTTTTTTAATTTATGTACAGCAATTACATCCCGGAAGTGAGAATCATGTCAATTCCCAACCTTCGCCACAATAAGGTTAGTACTGTCATTAATGGAGAAAGGATGTGTGTGTGTATTCAGTGGTGTGTGTATTTGGCATGGGCTTCAGTGAGCAAGCAATAGAAATGAAGACAGTTTGAAATAATAGAGTTGTTTTACGTTTCTTTAAACTAGAATTCTTGAAAACTGTATCATTGAAATGTGTGTAGGCATAATGGGTCCATTATTTAAAGGTGGAATCATAGGTATGGGTGGAGGGAGCAGTATCTTAAGTATTCCCTAGTCAGGAGATTCTCTGCCATCCCATGTACCTAAGTATCACATAATCAGGAATCAACTAGATTTCTTCCTTACCAAAGACCTCCTTTTGTTGGGTGTCCTCATTTATGCCACACACACATACAAGGGCACACTGCATATATATTAAAGAATGTTCTATCGCAGCCTCTTAAGTTCTTTCTGTTCATGCTGTTCATGAAGACATTTACATACTTCCTGTTCATTTTTAAACATTTTTTGCTAATTTCAAAGTATCAAGCAAGGATAATTACCATTTAAGAAAACTCTAGTTTTTGATAGTCTTGATCTGTTATTACATATGGTTAGTCTGTGGTTCCCATACATTTATGAAGACTTCCTTTTTTCTACTCCTTAAGTGCAGCCTCGTTGGGATAGGAGTCATAAACATGAAACTGTCAAGATTTACATGGAAACTGTATATTCCTCAGAATATCTCAGTCCAGTAACTGGCCCTTTCTATGGACTTTGTCCCATTTCCTCAGTGAAATAGCAACTCCAGGGAGTACATATCCATGTGAATACTAGAGTGGGCTCATAGAGCACTTTGAGAATGCAGTTACACGTGCTCCGGAGTGGTGGGGAGAAGGGGAGGCTGATGCTTTTGTGAAGTATTTCATGTAACTACTGAGACAGGGGCCCTAGGTGGCAGTAGTGGGCATGTCTGAGATGATTTTCCTGTTCCCCAGGAGAGCCAGGTCCTCCTGACGCTCACAAATCCAGTGGAGAACCTCACCCATGTAACACTGTTGGAGTGTGAGGAGGGGGACCCTGATGATATCAGCAGCACTGCAAAGGTACGAGCATTCTGTCTCATCCTGACTGGCTGACTTTTCCCGGAGGGGCTAATTTGACCTGGCTTAAAGGACACTACCTTCTCTCTTATTTTTACATCTAAACAGTCAGCAAGTTCCTTTGATTCCATCTTCTGAGTGTTTTTCACTTAATCTACAAACACACTGCAACTGTCCTGTTTTGAGGTCCCGTCATTGCGTTTTCAAACTGTGACTGTAACTATCTAGTTAACCTCATAGTTTTTTAGCCCACCCAGCTTCATTCCAGCCCATCTCTGTCTTGCCACCAGAACAGTCTTTTGAAATTTATTTTTTATCGTGGTATACCAGTTTTTTGGTCACCTCTTGGACTTTGGGATGAAGTTTTTTCTTGGCTGAGCATAAGAACTCCCCAGTGACCTCGCCTCTGTCCGTTCTTCAGGATGATCTCCCCCCAGACCCCCAAATCTAGCGTTCTACAAACTACATAGTAATTGTTGAGATTCAGGTAGCTCCAGTGAGTTGTGATGTTTCATGCTGAAGAGTGCATATATATTTTATCTACAGTGCCTTGTTCTCTCCCCACCTTGCTGACACAAATATCCACACCAGTCTTTTTCAAAACTCAAGGGAAATAACATCTTGCAAACACTGGCTTCCTCCTCAAGGTGGCCTCCACCTATATAGAATACCCATAACACTACATTATAAAAGGTGATTGCGATTCTGAAGTTCTAGTTGAAAGAATGAAAGGTGGCCTTTATACATTTTGCCTCTTGGTGACTCACCAAGTATTTGAAATTTTAGATGTAAACTTCTCTTTTATATACCATCTACTACTAACTCATAATTCAGCATGATACAACACTGCTGGAACCAGCATCCATATCTCCTTTATATTTTTCTTTTTTAAAAGAGTGATGTACTGTTTCAGATATGCCAAAACTTGTAAGTACACATAGCAAACAGCCATGTGCCCTAGTCCCCTTAAGAAAGAAAACATTATTGGCGAGGATGTGGAGAAAAAGGAACTCTCCTGGTGGGAATGCAAACTAATACAACCACTATGGAAAACTGTTTGGAGGTTCCTCAAACTGCTAAACATGGAGCTTCCCTATGACCCAGCAAT
>NW_004567122.1:38552613-38553188 GCF_000260355.1 Condylura cristata | reverse complement strand
CTCTCCAGGTGGTGGTGCCCCCCAAAGAGCTGGTCCTCGCCGGCAAGGACGCAGCTGCAGAGTATGATGAATTGGCAGAACCCCAGGACTTTCAGGACGATCCTGAGTGAGTGATCTCTTTGTGCCCTCACTAATGACTGCTAACGGAGATTTACTTTTATGTCCCAATTTTTTAGCTGTTCTTTATTTAGTTCTTTCTACATATAAAAATCATAATCATAGAATACACACAAAGCCACAAAGAATAAAATAAAATCCCACTGCCAGAGAGCGCCACCATGAGCATTTTGGTGTTTGTCCTTCTGTATATTTGTCTCATCACTGGAATCTATCAGCAAAGTTTTTTCAACCTGTTTTTCACTAAATATATTTTCCTTTATTAATAATACATTTTTCAGTACATGATTTTTAATTGTGGACAGGATAAAATATTCTCTCCCTGCAGTCCCTAGTAGACTTTCCTTTCTCAAACATAATTCCAAAAGAAAAGTCAAACATTTCCCTGGATTAGTCAGGTTTCAGTCTAAAAACAAATTACATCAGGCTATTTGCACAGAGAATTATTTTTTTTTTTT
>NW_004567122.1:38543589-38550297 GCF_000260355.1 Condylura cristata | reverse complement strand
AAAAATAAATAAATAAATAAATAAATAAAATGCCCCAGGCATCAGTGGTTGTATGTAACTTTAAGCTAGAAAATCTTTTTTCCTTTTTGCTATTTTGAAGTAATTTATTTCCAGTCTGATACAAATCATAACTTTTGTTATAACACAAAAATGTGTTAAATTAGCTCAATGTAAAATGTGTTCTCTGTAATCCGTGCCTTACATAAATCCATAAATTTCTTAATAGGGTACAGAAGTATGTCCCACCAAGGTAAACTTTTGGAAAATCATCCAAGATACCAAATTTCAGGCCAGTTCTGTTAATTGTATTTCACATCATTGTGCTATATAAGCTTTTCAGATATGTAGAAATTAATACAAGATGGTACTATCTATGTAAATGTTTTGTTCTGGTAACTTAAAGTATCATTTGTAAATTCAGTTTATTTCATTGCCCTTTACTTTTGAAATTAAGTTATTAAATCACAGACTTCAAGTACATGTCAGAGAAAATGGAAACAAACCTCAACTAAAGGCATTTTCAGTCCCCCAATTTTATTAATTACAAGTTAGTTACAAATAGCACAATGATTTATGGTTTTTCAGAAATCTCTAAAGCTCTGAGTTAGATTCCATCTCTTATCTGATAGTAACAGTACCTCTTGTACACAAAGGTAAGTGTAAAAGGATATTGGAGACACCATTCTTTGTAACAGGAAAACTGGCCATCATCTCAGCCTGTGCCAATTATGATAAATAGATAACAGAGTTCAGTTATAATGGAATGCAGAGCATATCAACAATATGGAATGTATTTGTGATAAACAGTGGAAAAGGCAAATTATTAAGTAGTGTGCTCCTTTTGTGTTGGATAAAAGAAAAGTAGAACTAAACTCAGTAAAATCTCTGGTAGGTTAAGAACCAAATTATGTAGTTTTTCTCTGTGTGCTGAAGGGGAAAATATGGAGAAAGACATGTTTTTCCATTTGGATTTTTTATAACTATATTTTACTTCTGTAATATTAACAAAGTAAAGAAAGCTACATTTTGATGAGGAACTTTTAAGCTGGATGGAGGTCATATCTTGTCATGAGAGATTTCCTGTTGGGCCATAAGATGACTGTCATTGGGCTGACTCCATGCTTATTGGGCTGACTCCATGCTAACACCATGCTTATTTCCTTCCTAGCGTTATAGCCTTCAGAAAAGCCAACAAAGTGGGTATTTTCATCAAAGTGACCCCACAACGTGAGGAGGGTGAAGTGACCGTTTGTTTTAAGATGAAACATGATTTTAAAAACCTGGCAGCCCCCATCCGCCCCATCGAAGAAGGTGACCAGGGCACCGAAGTCATCTGGCTCACCCAGCACGTGGAACTCAGCTTGGGCCCACTTCTTCCTTAAGAGGTATCCCTGGTGGGCAGACCCCAAAGGACAGTATCACCACCACCCGCGTTAAGATGTGGACGCCTCTCCTTCACCAGGCCTGTTTATAACGATGCACTACTGAGTCCTGTTCTTAGGAGGTGTGAGCACAGTCCGGCGACTGGGGACACTGCTTAACCGCCGATCCCTTTGCTCTCACTGCTGTTAGCCAGTAAGTCTGTGTCACTGAACCCTGCACGTTGAATAACAACAGCATATTTCTACCCCGGGATAGGGGATGGCTGTTCTTTGAAGTGGCCTTAGATTTGCCACCTGAGAAACTCTTAGCATACTATCGCCAAGTCTGATCTCTCAAAAGATCACAATGTCACGGATGATACTTCAGACAGTAATGAACGATGGGCCTGCTGTTCATGCTGGTCAGCACACCCACTGGTTTTTGCATTCCGCAAGATACAGCCTCATTGTCAAAACAACCCTTCACTTGCTATCATAGCTCCCATCTTGCCATAGGTTTCCATTTGATCATAAGCTAGGATCTTTAGTTTGGTGGTGTTTGGAAAAACCTGTGACACATTCTTAAGGCACTCTAATATGCCTTCTGCTAAGTGGATACAAAATGCTACTTATCAGTTCAAAAAAATCTTCCCCAGTAGAATATGGAACTAGTCTAAGAAGAATTTAAGAATTTAATCAATTATGTCATGTCAAGGGGGTGGCAAACTCTATTCTTTGTAAATGTCGCTACAGTTAACTTGGCCAGAGGGAGGCAATCTTTGTGTCTTACTCCCTATGCCTCTCATCTCTGCCTCTTTAACTCAGTAAATCGCTGAGTGTTTGGGGCTGGGAAAGAGCCCACCCAAATAAGCTGTGGTGGACAAGTTTTTTTCTGGCATGCAGAAAACATTTTTAAAGTTTGGATTTTTAGCATGATCTGAATTAATGTTCTTTCCCCTGGTTTGAAAGGGAAATTACAATGCTTATCTCTTAAATCCAAAACTAGATACTAAGAAAAATACCATGTTCCTGGGTTTAAGACTTACCATATGGTATATCAAACAACCGGTTTGATAGTAAACCATGAATTGTTAGCAAATTGCTCAGAACACTTGCCTAACAGCACACATGCTGTTTTCAGCTGGCGTCCTGGAATGGGGTTACTCACCTTAATTTCTGTGATGGTTTCTAAAATGAGACATCACAAAGAAGATTACCAAGTTGTATCACACTTTTTGTTAGTGAACTGTTAGCAAGTGGCTAACATCCTTTTGGGCAAAGGAGAAATTTCCTCGTTACCCTGATTTTGTTTTTTAAGTTCAAGCCTGTCCTCTTAAAAAGAAATATATATAATAAGCTAGAATACAGACAGAGCATAGTACTGCTCATCTCTGCTGAGAGGATAAAAATAAATAGAAAGCCTTTGAAAGACACTAAATTATACTTTTAAGGTCAGGCCAGTTTTATGAAACAATATTCCACAGATTAATATAGTTGCTGCAGTGTAAGGGAAACTAATCATATTTCTACTATTATGGAAGTAAGACGTAGGGTTAGCCTCTTAGGAGTGGGGTGGGGTGGGGGTGGGGGTTGTAGAATGATAAATTTGCAGGCTAGAAATAGTTTAATTTTTGTGACCCCACGTAGTGTCAAATTCATTTTTATTTCCTGACCTGCGAGAGCCTGTTGTGAAACCAGAATGGAGACTAGCTTCGGACGGCTATGCCTTCGCATAGTTGAAGTGACGCCTCTCATCAGCTCCACGTGATACAAAAACAGACACTTTATCGTAGGTTTTTTTTCCCTCCAGAAGCCAAATTGCAGAATAGCAGAGCCCTTGGTTTAATGTTTCCTCGAGATAGTTTTCCATGCAGGCTTACATTCTGTGTACTAGTAGAAAATGGTTTAACACCTGCAGCTGGTGGGTTTGGAATTTTACTTGTTGCTTTTTATATTAGAGTAAGTGCAAGATTTTTAATGCCTAGTCATTGTGTGCCACTGCAGGAGAATTAGATGTCATTAGCACTTGAAACTACAATTTTGGAAACTTAAGGCTAAGTTAATTTGGACTTGTCATTTGTTTAACCTACCAAAGTTTTTTGGTTCAAAGTGCTTAAAGGCATAATGAGGTAACGTCATGTATATTTGTGAAGAAATATCCTTTGACACCCCCCACCCAAAGAAATGAGAGGCATTCCTTGATCTTTATGAATGACAGGTTATTGTTTTGCCTTATTGCTTAACTTAATGTAGTGAAATAAAGCAGACAAAGCTTGAGTGTGCCTTTTGTTTGGTGTGGTGAGCAAGGTGGGAATATCACAGTCCAGATTCAGAAGCTGGGTGAAGGGACAACTGTGAGTCAGGATGGGTCACGCTCCTCCCATTTCTGTACCAAACTGAGTTGAAACCTGGCACGTTAGCTCACTGCGACATGAGATGTATGTGGATGTTGCACTCCCTGACACATTTTCTTAAAACCACTCTGGATTTTCACTTTGTTAGGCTGTCCCGCTTTCATCCTGGTCATTACTCCCAAGCTGTTTCAAATACACACAGTGTCCTAAACCCAGCAAGCGGCTCTCAGTGCCTCCTGCACTCAAGCCTCCTTTTTCCCTGTCACCGTGACACCTTCACACTCCTGTACTAGAACCCCACCACTTAACGTACTCAATCTATTCCTCCTATTCCGCACTTCTCCCGCTCCTGCATTGTTTCCATCAGCCTGCGATGATCTTTTTAGAAAGAAATAGGCAGACACCCCTCGCCCTATTATTCAGCTACTACCCAGCTTCTCTACTCTCTTTGCAGAAAAACTTCAATTGTATCTATCCTCATCTGAGCCCACCACGTCACCAGAATGCTCATCAAGGTCCCGATACATCTTTCAATTTTCAGTCCTTTCCTCTTCTGTCAGTAGCATCTGAAAGTTGATCCCTATCTTGATACTTTTCCATACTTGGTTTCTGGAACTGGCATCCTGGTTTTCCTTCTACTTTACTGATGATAGCTGTTCCATAGCCTTTGCTAGTTCCTTCCCATCTTCCCAGTTTTGGTGTGTACCATGTACCAGGTCTCTTAACATTTCTTTTCACTCTTAAAGATCTCACCTATATTTTTTAGGCCATCTCTTAAATTTACATACCAACTCTAGAATAGTCAGGGAGCCCAAACTGAGGTTTCCCACATCTTCCTCTCCTGCAGTTGTCTGTAACTAACTCCCTTTTAATTATTTATGACAAAAAACCTTCGCCTCATCGGTGCCTACTCTTACATACCACATCCAGTAATCGAACAAATCCCATTAGCTCTATCTTCACACTGTAACTGCTTCACATCCTCCCAAGTATTACTGTCTGGGTCAAATCACTATATATATTGACTCCTAGAGGATGACTGCAGTAGCATCCAAACTGGTCTTTAAACTACCCTGTTCTTTACTCCCACCCTTGAGTCAATTTTTAACACAGCACCCAGTGACTAAGTAATTTCTATCTTTAAATTCAAGCTGGCTTCTTAGCTTATAAAGCTTTAAAAGCAAAAAAGGAAAAATCCAAACTCCTTAAAATAGTTTTTTTTTTTTTTTTTTAATTTTTTTTTATTTGTGCATACAGAACTGGGGTACAGGCCAGAAGCTCAGGGGCGGTGAGAGGCTTCACCAGAGACAGAGCGGGGCGCAGAACAGGCAGATCGACGAAGTACTCTGCTGAGGGGAGCAGCGGGTGGGTCAGGAGAGGTCTGCCACGCCATATAGTCACCTCCGGGGCAGGCGGGAATCGAACTCATGCGGAAGTGGCTTTAGCTTCTCAGCGCTGTGCTTTCACCCGCTGCGCCACCGGGGAGGGCCACAATAGCTTTTTTGACCTGAAAGCCAACCCTTACTTTGGCTGCTCCCAAAATTTATCATCCTTTACCCGTTTCTTACTGCACCTCAGGCTTGATTCAGCTTTTCCTGAGTCACCATAGGAAGGCTCCTCTCGTAACCTTTGCAGTAACTGCCTCTGCCTGGAACGTCCTCTCCCAGGTATCAATAACCCATATCTACTCCAAGTATTTGGTCAAACATTTTCTTAATGAGGCTTAGCCTTTTTATTTAATGTAGACTGTTTTCTGCTAAGCACATTCCCTATACCTTAATTTTTCCTTCTATTTTTTCAAAGGAAAGGATTTTTTTTAAGATGTGTTTTATTTATGCATACAGAACTGGGGTACAGGCAGAGGTACAGGTGCAGTGAGAGGATTCACCAGAGACATAGTTGGGAGCAGAACAGGCAGATTGATGAAGTCCACTGCGGAGGGGAGCGCAGGCAAGACAGGAGAGATCTGCTGAGCTATGTGGGTTAGCTCCCTAGCCTCGGATAGAGCTTGTGCTGAAGCAGCTGTGGCTAGCTTCATGGTGCTGCGCTTTAACCCACTGCGCCACCAGGGAGGGCCCCTTTCTTTTTTACTTAAACATCACCTATCACCATCTAGCACATCATATACACCATTTGCTTATTTTCTAACAATATACTGGAACATGGGCTCCACACAACAGGGATTTTTGTCTGTCTTGTTTTTTTGTTTGTTTTTCTATTTTAAATACAAAGCCTAGAATAGTGCCTGGTAAATTATTGTTGTAGTTCTTTTGTAACCTTGAAATACAATTCCCTTTTTCTCCACCTTCTCCAGAATTACTTTTTTACTCACATTTCCCCCTTATTCCCATGTGTATTTTATCATAATCTCTAGCACTCTGTCTCTCCAGGACATTTACTCTCCTGCTGTGTACACATAGCTCCTTTACTGGATTGCAACCCACTTCATAAACCAGGCCCCTTTATCAACTGTTTTTCCCATATTTCATTCAAATGGCAATCTGGAGCAAAGTTCACAGTGTGATACACCTTTAACAAGATAGTGACTTTAAGTGTTAAATGAAAGTAACAAACTGGGATGAAAGGCAGGGGCGGCCATACTTACAGCAGATAAAATAGACTTATAACTGCAAAATACAGTAAGAGTCATTGGTGGTCATTCTATTATGCTTATAATGAATAAAGGAACAACACATCAAGAAACATAACATTCATCTGTATATATATACACACAAAATGAAGGAGCATTAAATCATATGACAAGCTGAAAACAGAGATGGAAACAACACAGTATTGTAGGAGATCATAACATTCCACTGCCGTCAGTGGACAGACCTATCTGGAAGAAAATCAACAAGGAAACAATAGCCTGAAATGAGGAATTAGACCACATGGGCTTAACATTTATAGGGCATAACAGTCCCTCCCCCCACCAAAAATAGTACACATTCCTTTCAAATATACATGGGAGGGACATTCTCAAGGAAAGACCA
>NW_004567122.1:38541635-38542837 GCF_000260355.1 Condylura cristata | reverse complement strand
CCAAGATCACTCTCTTACCAGGAGCAGAAAAGGGCATCAGAAATACACACATACACAAATCCAGATTCATAAAATTCCTCAGAATTTTAGTAAATCAATTTCAATAATGCATTAAAAGGATTATACAATATGACAAAGTGTGACACTGGATATTACAGGGATGTAAGGATGTGTCAACATACAAAAATTAATCAATGTAATTCAGCAGTAAGAATGGTAAATACCATGTGATTACATCTAGAAATTGCAGAGAAAGCAACTGATAATATTCAACATACTTTTATAGTAAAAAGCCTCAAATACAAGGGAACAAAGGGCCATCTCTAAACATAGTAAAAGTTACATATGCAAGCCCACAGTTAACATTATTCTCAGTGGTGAGAATGGGAAAGTTTTTCCTAGAAGATTTAGGTACAAAGCAAAAATACTTTTACCAGTATATTCAACGTAGCATTGGAAGTCCCAGGTAGAGCAATCAGGCAAATGAGAGATACAAAAGGAATCCAAATTGGAAAAAGAAGAACTAAAACTTTCACTATTTGCAGATGACTCAGTAATGTACATGGAAAACACAAAGGACTCCACCAAAAAAACTATTAGAAACAAATTAGTAAGTGGCAGAATGAAAATCAATCAATTGTATTCATTAAAGCAAATAAAGCAAATAATCACATCAAAAAGTATTAAATCACTAGAAAACCTAAGAGCTAAAGAAACTACAGTGAAAAAAGGCAAGATATTGTTAAAATAAATAGAAGACATAAAGAAATAGAATGATATCCCCTAATTATAGGTCACAAGAATCAATATCTTAAAATGGCCATCTTCTGCAAATCAGGATATAGATTTGATGCAATACCTATAAAAGGCTCACTGACATTCTTAAAAAAAAAAAAAAAGAAAGAAAATACTGTGTTCATGCAGAACCCAAACAGCTCAAGCAATCCTGACAAAGTAAGAATATAGATGTCACATGCCTGGGCTTCAAACTATACTACCAAGTTTTAGTAGTCAGAACAGTGTGGTATTGGAATAAAAATGGACACACAAATGTGGAATTGGATTGAGATATTAGAAATAAAGCCATGCTTATGGGCAGTTAATTTACAACAAAGAAACTACTAGTATACACTAAAAAAAGGAGTATCGGGCCCTCCCTGGTGGTGCAGCGGGTTAAAGCACAGCATTAAGAAGCTTAAGCC
>NW_004567122.1:38533822-38539710 GCF_000260355.1 Condylura cristata | reverse complement strand
GGGATTACAATCGAGATGGAAAAAAAAATGTGCAAAATGATGTAAAAATAAACTTTGTAAAAAAAAAAAAAAGGGAAGAAAGAAAGAAATAAGATAGCCCAAAGTTTCAATTGTGGTCCCTGGGAAAATCATGGACTCAGTTATTAAATAAATATGTATAGAGCAAAAAAAAAAGTGGCAAATCCTAAAAAACGACAAAAGTATAACAAAAATGGGATGAGCACTCATGTCTTAATCCCCTTAAACATAAAGGGCCTGAATTCATCAGTCAAAAGATGTAAAGTGTGACTCTCCCTGGTGGCACAGTGGGTTAAAGTGCAGGGCCATACAGCCATTCGCAATCACTGCAGCATGAGTTCAAAACCTGGCAGGGAGGTGAGCCACATGGTGTGGCAGACCTCATGATTACTTGCTACTCCACTTAGCAGTGTGTTTCAATCAGTTCACCTGTTCTGTTCCCCATTCTTGTCTCTGGTGAACCCTCTCACAGCCCCTGCACCTCTGGCCTGTACCCAGTTCTGTATGCATAAGTAAATCTTAAAAAAAAAAAAAAAAAAAGATGTAAAATGGTTGAATGTATTTCAAAACAAAATCCAACCTTCTGTTGTTTACAAGACAGTCACCTTGCCAGCAAACACTAGACTTAGAATTAAAGACTGGAACACAAGTTAAGAAATAAGAAACATAATTATATAGATACTACATGATACAAGGAACTAATACAACAAGAAGAAATAACACATCTACTGAATGATGGAGCGCCAAGATATATAAAATAATAAAGACTTTTAAAGAGCTATTGACACAATACTAAGAAACTTATACTAATTCACATACTATAATGGACGGATCAATGAGATAGCACAAGTAAGAAAACAATGGGGAGCTAAGCCAAATAAGTCTATAGACATCTAAAAACATTAAATGTAAAAACTGCTGCATATATATCTTTTTTCAAGTGCACATGGAACATCTGCAAGGATAGACCATATCTTCAAACACAAGTCAATTGTCATAAATACCACAAAAGTTGAAAGTATACCTACCACCTTCTCTGACCATAATACCATAAAATTAGAAATCAACTGAAAAAAAACAAACAAACAGGAAATAGTAAGACTACATAGACACTAAATAACATGCTGCCTAATAGCAACTTGATAAGAGAGGAATTCATAGAAGAACTTAAAAGTACCATAAGATGAATAAAAAGTAGTAATACCAGCTACCAGAATCTATGAGGATGTAGTGTCTTAAGGAAGAAGAAAATTGCAATATAGGTTCACACTGAAAAGCAAGTGAAATCCCAAGTAAACAACCTAATTACACTAAATGAAATCTGAAAAAGAAGAATAAATAAGATCCAAAGTTAGAAGGTGGAAGGAAATAAACATAAGAGCAGAAATAAATGAAATAGAGGTTTCTTTTTAAATACAATAGAAAAAAAATCAATGAAGTTAAGAGCTGGTTACTTGCAAAGATAGACTTGAGTTAGGCTAATGGGGGAAAAATACAATAAACAGAATCACAAATGAAAGATGAGAAGTCACTACAGATAGCAGGAAAATACAAAAGATCATAAGAGATTACTATGTACAATTATAAATTCAATAGCCTTGAAGAAATAGATAAATTTTTAGATCAACATAGTGTACCAAGACTAACCCAGTAAGAAACAGATAAATTGAGTAAACCAATCATAAGCATGGAAATCAAAAACTGCAATGAAAAAAAACTACCAAAACAGAAAAGCGCAGGACAGATGGATTTACAAATGAATTTTGTCTAACTTTTAAAGAGCTAATGTCCAGCTTGCTTAAATGGTTTTCAAAAATAAAACAGGGAATGTTCCTTACTATATTATATAATGCCAACATTACCTTACTACCAAAACCAGACAAAGTGAACACAAGAAAAGAAAATTCTACACTACTATTCCTGCTGAACATTGGTGCAAAAATTTTCAGCAAAATACTAGCAAATCTGTTGAATTTTCAATAGTATACAATAAGCATTACACATCATGACCACGTGGAATTCATCAAAGGGATGCAAGGATGGTTTCATATATGTACATCAAGTACGTGATATATCAACTGATTGAAAGTAAAGGTAAAAACCATGATACTATCAGTAAGTACAGAGAAAACACCTGTGTAAGATTCAGCACCCATGATAAAAACTTTTATGATAAAAATTCTAAGGGAATATAGGGAACCTATCAGTAAAATAAAGATCATATATTACAACACAATAACCAGTATAATACTCAAGGTTGGAAAACTGAAAGCTTTCCCCATAAGATTCTGTGCAAGACAACATATCCATTGTTACCATTTCTGTTTAACTTCATGCCAGAAGTTTTGGCTAGAACTATCAGACAAACACAGGAAATAAGGAAATCTAAGAAAAGAAATTATCACAATTTACAGGTATTATATACATAAACTATCATTGTTGCAGATGCTTTGGTATTATATACTGAATATCTTAAAGACTACCAAAAAGTTATTAAAAACAATAGATGAATGCAGCAAAGTTGCAGGCTACAAAATTAACATATAAAAATCCATAGAAATAGAAAAACAATAAAATAACTATACTTGCTTAAAAAGAATTATCTCAGAATCAACCTAGCATAGCAGATAAAAGGATTATACAAGAACTACCAGAGTTTTTAAAGGACTTGGATAGCAGCATAAGGAGACAGAAGGATAGCCAAGCTCATGGATGGGAAGAAGCAATATGAACAAAATGACTATCCTGCCTAAAATGATTTACAAGTTGAATGTAATATCCATCAAGAAACCAGCAATATGTTTCAAAGAACATGTTAACAAAATATATATATATTTTGCTCAGTTTGATGTGTGTCTTTGTATCTGTGTAAATGTATATAGACGGGGTCCTCCCTGGTGGCACAGCGGGTTAAAGCACAGCACTATGAAGCTAAAGCCATATCAGCATGAGCTCGATCCCTGCTCAGGAGCTGACCCACATGGCGTGGTAGACCTCTCTGCCCCACCCGCTGCTCCCCTCAGCAGTGTACTTAACTCGATCTGTCTGTTCTGCTCCCCACCCTGTCTCTGGTGAATCCTCTCACCCACCACACCTCTGGCCCCTACCCCAGTTCTGTAAGCATAAATAAATAAATCTTAAAAAAATACATATATATATATATATATATATACATGCACAATGAACACTAGCCTGCTATTTAAAAGAAAAAAATGAACACTAGCCTACTATTAAAAAAAAAGAGAGAGATACACACGCACACACAATGAACACTAGTCTGCTATTAAAAAAAAAAAAAAAGAACTTGCCTCCTGTGACAACGTGGAAAAAACTGGAGGGATAATGTTTTGAGGTAAGCCAGGATGAAAATGGCAAAGTTGTTTCAGAGAAACAAAGAATCAGATAACCCTAAAGCAAAAACAAACCCGGTAACAAACCTGACTGTAAAACTAAAGCTACTAGAGGGGAAGGAGGTGGAGCGGGACTGTGAGGACTACAGAGGCCTTGGTGGTTCGTGGTATGGTGAGCTCCCATTATTTCGGAATAATATGCTCTGTGTGAACCGTGTTGTAAATGTTACCTTATTTCAAAGAAAATAAATAGCATGGAGTCAAACAATGAGAAAGTTGCTTCCTTCAGGTTTTCCCCCATACTTCTGGTTAAATCAAGGGGAAATCATCCTAACAATGTTATTTTCATAACATCTACTATTTCCTAGTTGCTTTTAACATCAGCTTCTGGATGGGAGCTTTTTGTAAATAATAGTATCTACCAACACAAAATATTGCTCCATTATGATCATACTTTAAGGCTACTTCTAAACATGATCTACAGAAATAGATGAGGGTAAGCAAAATTAAGTAAGTTTACGAAGGAATCAAGTGTGATTCTTGGAACCTGGGAAGCAGTCTCACAGATTTTCCTCTGAGAACTGTTTTCCAACAAATACAAGTTTAAATTTACTTTATAGGTTGGAACAAGGAGTTATTCCAAGTGTATAGAATGCTAATGCTGCCCACAGTCAAGGGAGGCAAGCGCTGGAGTTGAATCACTTCCCGGATTCTAAAGAATATGCTGCAGCGTTACAGATGCCACTCACCATTAAAATCTTTATCTGGCTCTTTGGTCATTAGTGCGCATTGAAATGCTGGTTTAACCTTCATACTGCTTTGTTACGTGATGGAGCCTATTAAGTCTAAAAAGATGCTTTCCCTCTTAGAATCTGTTCATAATATGACACTAACTTTCCCTTTACAGAAGTGATAAAAACTGTCCTCTTAAGATATATTTAAGTAAAAATGAGATGACTCAGGAGTTCCATTTTTGCCTGTGATGAGTGTCATCCCCACTCAAATAGAAAAAAAATGTGTAGGTGACAAAACCATAAATTTTGCTGGATTTGCCAGAGAACTGATGTGGCAGAGTAGTCAAATAGCCTGAATTTCAACGCAGGACAGCCCCTCTAAGGAGAAATTGTCTATAGCAGGTATGGAAGGATGAAGTGTTGACCATCATACAGGCAGGTAAGAGAACAACCAAAATTATCAAAGAATTGTTAAAGGCCGAATTTGTGCTAACCTGACAATAAAAAATCCTATGAAACTGTTTTCAGGCAGCTGAGGGGTACCCTGGACCCCCAAAGTTGCATACTCTAAAGGGACTGGCTATCCATGTTCACAGAGACAAAACACTTAGCATAAACTTTAATAGGATTCGCATGCTTAGAGAGAGGAGGGAAGAAAGGATAATGGCTTCCCAATGAGACATCCGAAGTTATCCAGCCCCACCGGGTAAGTGTTCAGCCAAATAGAATCCGGCCAAAGTGGGGCCGCCGAGGCCTAAAAGCTTGCATAAGTCTAAGGCACCTCTGACAGGGAACCATAGGAGGGATCCAAAACGGGCAAGAAAGTTTGAGGTGAAAGTAAAACAGTGCCAAGATGGGGGACAGGTCTGTGGGTTCTCGCCCTGTGGGTTCTTGCCTTCGTAGTTGCAAGACACCCCTTAGGCTCAGGGTGCAACAACAAAGGGGGTTAGTGACAAAGGGGAGATTAGAGAGGAGAGAGCTTCTAAGGCTACAACTGACTGGCTGCCTCACCCCACACTGTCCACAGTGGCCAGTAATCCACAACAAAGACAACTCATGCAGTATGGCACTGTCCCTTCAATGAGGCCCTGGCATTGGTGGCATACCAGTAAGCAGTGGACCTGGTGGTGATCACAGGTGAGGCTGCTGAGGTGACACCACAGCAGCCCACAACAACAGTCGGAAAGCCAGGCTGTACAAGACCAGATGCTCCATAGGACAGTACCAGACGGTACCAGGCTGTAGTGCCAGATGATAAAAAGTGATGGACAGCTCTCAAAGGTATAGACACAGATTGCCAGTCAGCAGTCAGCACCAGTCACCAAAAGGTGGTAAGAGAGGCACCAGTGTTACAGCTTTTTGTGAGCTATAAGCTCTTTGAGACACCAGGCTAAGAACAGCAGTGTCCTTACACATGATGTCAGGGCCGGAGACAGAATAAGGTACAGCTGCAAAGGCCCACAAAGGTATGAGGTCTCTGGATGTTTCAGAGTATTTGAGGTCATCTGTTGAATCCTCCTTCTTCAGAGCCTGTCTGCTGAGTGCTCTCCACAGAAGCTTAAGGTAGAAAACTTTAGGATGGGAGGTCTCACAAGGACAAACACCAGAGGTGGTGGTAGACATGATTTAACAAGACTTAAACTAAACCTAAACCAAAGAGCTACTGAAGCATCCAGGAATCTAAGGTGAAGTTATTAAAGGTTATCAGTCAGACGTGTGGGCAGAGTATTATCGATCATTCCAACCTGATCCCAAGGCAGTAATTCCACAGTAACTTCATCAAAGG
>NW_004567122.1:38488415-38532278 GCF_000260355.1 Condylura cristata | reverse complement strand
CTTTAACCCATTGTGCCACCAGGGAGGGCCCCAAAATATTTAAAATTAAAAAAATAATAATTTTAAGGTTACTAAAAAAAAAAAAAAACCCACTAGGAGTGCAGCAGAAAATCCTGTCTCTCCAGGGTATATACACAGACTCATGGCTGCTAGAGTAAAGAAAAAACTCTACCACTGAAATGGTCAAGGTTCAATCCTAAGCCCAGGATTCTATACCAATACCATTCCAGGTTCCCTGCCAGTGCAAAAGTAATGCTAGAGGATGTAAAAATCTGTGGTACACTGAAATCAACATTCACAACCACAAAACCCAAACCCAGTTAAATTCCTAAGCAGACTGACAAATCCATATGACAAGCCTGTTAGAAGAGGCTTGCCCATTTCTATTGGAGTTCCATTCAATAAAGTAAAACTTAAGCCCAACAGGCAAGTTTGAGGAGGGAGGTCTGAACAGACAAGGAAAGCCCTAAGATTGCCAAGGGAACTGGGCCAAAACACAAGCCACTCTTACCAGAAAGACCAGCCCAGCTCCAGGAATGGAGAGGCAGAGCCAGGACATATTCTGTGTCAAAGGCCAACACTTGAGACCAGACATCCCAATGTCTAACCGGTGCAAACTGAGGCCCCAGCAAAAACAGAGTATAAAGAGCCTGAAATCCTTCCAATGCAGACCTAAATCTCCCTACTCACCGCTGTCTCTGCAGGGTATTTCAAATAAATCCACCTTTCTGTTCTCCACTCTGTCTCCCGTGAATTCTTTCACCCTCACACCTCCAACCTCACCCTGATATTAGAATGCCACAATATCCAAGCATCAATGCTATTTACCAGGCTCTGTTATATAAGCAGTAGTTGGTATTCATTTTTTTTTTTAAGATTTATTTATTTATTCATACAGAACTGGGGTACAGGCCAGAGATGCGGAGGGTGAGAGGCTTCACCAGAGACAAAGTGGGGAGCAGAACAGGCAGATCGACGAAGTACACTGCTGAGGGGAGCAGCGGGCGGGTCAGGAGAGGTCTGCCACGCCGGTATTCAATTTTTAAAAATTGAGATACACAAAGAATAAAAACCAAACCTCTTTCCATACATGAAACAATCAAAAAGAACATACACGAAATGATTGATACTGACTGGCACAGTAGGGTAGGGGTTTAAGCTCTGATTAACACGTTGAAGAATCTACTGTCTTGTCGTTAATAGTCCCTTTTCTATAAAGGATACTCATACATAAAGGAAGTAGTAGTTGCCAAATAAAATAGAACTAAATGTGTCTTTCAGGTAAACAAGTAATTTTTTAGACTAAGTGGTTTGGTATATATATATATATATATATAAATGTATTTCATTGTTTCTATGACGTTAAAATATGAATAGAAAGACTACGTTTTGACTACAGCTAACCCTGGCACCCCTGCAGACCCATTAATTACAGTGAAGTAAGACACCCAAAAGCAAGAAGATCGCCCAGAAGCCCTCAGTGAAAGCTAACGCTGCTTGCCCACCCGGCCCCTCTTTCATTCCTGGTCCCTTCTTTCCCTCACTCAATTTTTAAATTAACCAGCTGTGCTTGCGGTTCTTCATCCCAAGCGAAGTAGGATCTCTAGGGCTGGTCCAAATGCATTCCGAATTTAAGGGAAGGCAATCCAGCAGGTGACATCAAGACGCACCAGGCCTCACCCACAAGGGCGCGCGCGACGCGTAAATACGACGTCATCGGGCGCCAGCCCCCGAGCCTGACGGGATTGTGGCGGTCCTCTCTTCCTACTCGGAAGCGGCCTCTGCCTCCGGACGCTCTCAAGATGGCGACCTCTCTGGGTTCCAACACTTACAACAGGCAGAACTGGGAAGATGCGGTGAGTGTGCCTGTCGGAGGAAGACGGAAGGCGGCGGCAAGGCCGGGCGTCCTGCGGGCGGGCAGCAGCGGGCCTGCAGCGCTGCCCGGAGAATTCCGGGGACGAGCAGCGCCGCGGCCTAGCTGGGACAGAGCAGGAGCCTGGAGGGCAGCCCTCCTGCGGGTTTGGAGCAAGGGAGCTTAGTCAGGGTGCGAGACCAGCCCCGTTTACATCTCTGTCCCCTTTTGGAGCTTGCCTTCTTTTTTCTTGCCACTTGCCGGAAGTGCAGACAGCGCCGCCTCCCGCGACCGGCCCGTGCAGGCCCCCAGGTTCCTGCCCGGTTCATCACCCTCGCTCCTCGCCTCCCCTCCCCCCCGCCACAATGAGTGTGGCTGCGTTGGCAGGGTTTTCTGAGCCTGGCCCTCAACCAGATTTCCCATTTTCACCAGGACTTCCCCATTCTGTGCCAGACCTGTCTTGGAGAAAACCCATATATCCGAATGGTGAGTGCTCCAGTATGAAGTGAGTGTTATTGTTCACGTTCTATCAGGGTGGTGGTATTTGCACCCCGTGGGTGTGCCAAACAGAAGTGATGATGCTTCCTTAATCCAACGGCGACGACTTGCAAAGTACTTTCATGCTTATTCTCTCAACTTTGGGACTGGGCAACAATCCTTTGATGTAGCAATCAAAATAATAGCTAGTATTTGTTGAACATTTGCCTAAAGGGTAGATTTATTAACTGAAGCCAAAGGGAGTCTATGGCTTTTCATAAAGCACGTAAGGAGTAGGGTGGGGAATTTAAATCCAGATATCATGATTCTAGGAATCTCAGCAAATTAGCAGAACTAGTACTAGAAACTAAGCTTCCTGACTCCTAATCAAAGAGGCCTTTTGGCCTGTGAACCTTGTGGTAGTCTTTTGTGTAAGGTAACCCTATCTTTATAGATAAAGATAAAATTAGCACAGTTAACATTTCATAATTGGATTATGATTGCTTTTAAAGATATTTACATATTGAAACATTCAATGTGTTTGAATAGCTTGTGGGACCAGAGCATTTGCTGAATAGAAGGAATCAGCATAAGATGAGTCTGTAGTAGTACTTTCTGTCTAAACTTTGTGCAATGGACTGCCTGTGGCTGCATCTTCCCTGATATGGGCACTGTGAAAACAGGAATTTTAGTTCTTGGGAGAGAGGTAGAAGCCTGAAGAGTTGTGGCTGTGGAAAGACATATACTGTCCTAGAGTTAGAGCCGTACCTCAAATGTACTATTTCTCTGGCTTTCCTCTCATGTCTGTCCTCTCTCCCCCCGCCCTTACCCCCACCCCCAAAGAAAAGGTTAAGTTTTCCCCTCCTTCTTAGGATGCCAGGGATCTCCAGGCATATTTCTTAGATTTTATTTAGGGATACAACAATTTGGTTTTTCTTCCTCCGTAACTCCAGTTCTTTTCTATTTTTTCTGTTTCAGACCAAAGAAAAGTATGGGAAAGAATGCAAAGTAAGTGTCTCTGTGAAAGACCAGTGTTTTCGTTTCTTTTTCTCTGTCAGTTAGCTTCTTGCTACACTTTTGTGGTGCTCCAGTAAAAATGCTATACAACTTTTGTATATCATTTATATGTTCTTTGGCTTTGTAGCTATTAAGTGTGGGTGGTCGGAAAGTGAGTCTTTTAACATAAGAATTTTTTTTTAAGCAATTTTATTTTACTGTATTAACTTTTTTGTATAGAAGAACTGGAGTATAGGCCAGAAATGCAGGGGTGACAGGTGGTAAAAGAATTCACAGAGACAGAGTGGGAAGCAGAACAGGCAAATTGACTGAAATCCATTGCTGAGGGGGAAACTGTGTGAGACAGGAGAGGTCCTCTGCACCATATGTGGATTAGCTCCTGGCCAGGGATTGGACTGAGGTCTTAGCAGTGACAGCTCTGAGACTTAGCCCATAGGCTACCTAGGAGGCCTGACATAGGAATTTTTTTTTAAGATTCATTTATTTATGCATACAGAACTGGGCTACAGGCCAGAGGTGCAGAGGGTGAATGATTCATCAGAGGCAGTGAGGAGCAGAATAGGCAGACTGATTGAAATACACTGCTGAAATACACTGCCAAGGGGAGTAGCAGGCAGGTCAGGAGAGGTCTGCCTGCTGCACTACCAGAGAGGGCTCCCGACATAGGAATTCTTAACATGATGTCTGGATGGCCTTTGACCTGTCCCCAAGCCCCCACAGTTATATACTGGTATTTGACTGTACACATGAGCATTTTAGTTGAGGAGGTAGGTAGGTCATAGCTGTCATTAAAAGGCTATCTCCTTCCACTCTCCTTCCCTTCCAAAAATAAAACTTTTAACAGTCAGATAGGGTGGGGAGGACTTTGACTTTTGATTACTTCATTTCTGTGATTTATTTTTCTTAAACATTGTTAAGTTTGTGTCATTACTGGAGAAAGGTACTTAATGCACATGGGATTGAAGTATGAGATGATGTTTAGAGTAGATGATAGCTGAAGGCTTTTTCTAAACCCTGATTCAGGGATCCTTTCTCTGAGTCTTCCCTTGTTATTAAATTTCCTGGGTT
The DNA here is from genome assembly GCF_000260355.1 of Condylura cristata. Classification (NCBI taxonomy): domain Eukaryota; kingdom Metazoa; phylum Chordata; class Mammalia; order Eulipotyphla; family Talpidae; genus Condylura; species Condylura cristata. The sequence goes on along the minus strand of NW_004567122.1, from coordinate 38,527,864 downwards.
ATTTGTTAGGTCAGTACCATTAACACTGTGTGGCTCCTATTTTGTGTTGAAGATTTGTGCACGGCCATTCACAGTATTTCGCTGGTGCCCTGGTGTCCGCATGCGTTTCAAGAAGACTGAAGTGTGCCAAACCTGCAGTAAATTGAAGAATGTCTGTCAGACCTGCCTCTTGGACCTCGAGTACGGTAAGTTCACCCTTTCCAGTGGTTCTGAAAAACAGCAGACTTGTCTTTACATTTCTCACCCTGTTTCTGGCTCTCACTTCACATTGGACTATCTGCTGTAATCTGCTTTACCAGCAAAAGGAGAACCATTCTAATTAGGCCACTGTAGAGCCCTCCTGAACAGCAGTAGGAACTTGAGGAAAAGTTGGGAATAGTCTGAACTGGCCTAAACTTCCCTCGTGGATATCCCGCTAACAAAGGTAGAGGCAATGTAATTTCTTTGCCTGGGACTTCTCTCTGGATACAGAACTTTTCATTACAATCTCTACAAGCTCATAGACTAATTGTGTTTTAGGTTTTTGTCCCAACTATGTTAGGAATGAACTGATTTATTACTACTGTTTCAATATAACTGCTTTGGAGAACTTTTTTTAAACTGTAGATAACTTTTGATTTATGAGAAAAATACTTTTCAACAATAATGTCTATACAATAAAGTAAAAAGGAAAATATGTTTATATTGTCAGGTTTAGAAAGTTGTTCTGATAATCAGAATTCTGGTCACGTTTTTACATATTTATGTTTAGTAAAGAGACATCAAATTTCATGACAGCTCAGGAATTTGGACAATTTCTTTAGTAGTATTTGCATGATGATACTAAAGATTATTAATAAAAGCAGCCGCCATACCAAACAGAAAGTGGAGAAGGGAAGGATGATGCTGTACTTGCTGTACATGTCCAGTGTAGATATGTTCTAAAATACATCTGTATTTTTCCCCTCCTTTGTACCAGGCCTGCCCATCCAGGTTCGTGACGCAGGGTTGTCTTTTAAGGATGACATGCCAAAATCAGATGTCAACAAAGAATACTACACGCAGAATATGGAGAGAGAAGTATGCTACCACTTTCTTGATAGTGTACTTATTTGATAAAGCATTCTTGTGAACTGACAAAGTCTAAATAATTTTTCTTTGGAAATTTGCCCTCCCTGTGTAGATTTCTAACTCTGATGGAACGCGGCCAGTTGGCATGCTGGGGAAAGCCACATCTACCAGTGACATGCTACTCAAACTGGCCCGGACCACGCCCTACTACAAAAGGAATCGACCTCACATTTGTTCCTTCTGGGTGAAAGGAGAGTGTAAGAGAGGAGAGGAATGTCCTTACAGGCAAGAGCAGAATTCCATTTTTAGTATTTGCTTTCAGCTGGTTAGTCATCTAAAAAGAGGGAAATGCTAGTTTAAACTATTAGATTTTCTGCTTCAAATTCTAAGAACATGAATACACCTAGTTGGTATATCTCTCATGTCTTAGGGCTGTTAAATTCAGGAGAGTGATTAAATTGCTTTTTACATACAGAAGAGTTTTTCCTTATACCCAGGCCTTGAGAGATTTAATTGCTATGCCATTTAATAGAGATGTTAACATGAGAAGTTTCTACCTGACATGTCAGCCTTCACTGTCATAGTATACATTGAATATGAATATATAGTTGTGGTCAAATTAAGGCCAGACTTCTGAAGGGTATGTTCCTTGTGTTTTCGTCAAGACCACAAAGCATCTGGATTAAGAAAGTTTGCCTCTTTTAGGATAGGCCATAACTTTAATCAGAGTCTCAGTGGAATGCAACACTCAGATACAAAAACCATTGACCTTGAGAAGGGCTAACCTTATCTCGGTTACCTTGTGTTTGGGAGGGAATCATATAAAAGTATTTCTTTATAATGAAACCCTGCCACCCCACATGGCCACTTAAATGGGTTCTGTACTCTGGCAAGTGTGATGCAGGAAATCCCTTGCTGTCAGCTCGGTCTTGATCACTTTGTTTTGGTGTGCACGTGGTTTTCAAATCAAAGGCATTTCAGGGTATCTGTTTGATACTTAAGTAGTACCAATGGGTGATACATGTAAATGACTCCCTTAGCTTTACTTCTGCATTGTTCTTTCTTGGAAATACAGACATGAGAAGCCTACAGATCCTGATGATCCCCTTGCTGATCAGAATATTAAAGACCGATACTATGGGATCAATGACCCCGTGGCCGATAAGCTTCTAAAGCGGGCATCTACAATGCCCCGTCTAGACCCCCCGGAGGACAAGACTATCACCACACTCTATGTTGGTGGTCTGGGAGATACCATTACTGAGACAGATCTAAGGTTTGTGGATATATTTTTATGAGCTCTGCTTTTTAAAAAAAAAAAAAAAAAAAGATTTATTTGTACATAGAGAACTGGGGTACAGGCCAGAGGTGCAGGGGCGGTGAGAGCATTCACCAGAGACAGAATGGGGAGCAGAACATGCAGATCGACAACACTGCTGAGGGGAGCAGTGGGCGGGTAGGAGAGGTCTGCAGTGCCATGCAGATCACCTCCAGGGCAGGCGGAGTTTGAACTCATGCTGAAGTGGCTTTAGCTTCTTAGTGCTGTGCTTTAACCCACTGTGCCACCAGGGAAGGCCTGAACTCTTTGCTTTTAACTGCCTGGGAATAAATTCGCAAAAATACAGGCAAGCAAGGTAATTCTATACAATGCACATTATGTTTAATGTTTGTAGTTTGTATAGTGCTGACTAGATTTTTATAAAATGGTCCTTTTTGACACCATCGTTGTAATGTTTATCAACTGTGCTTATTCCATCTTTGCCTATGCTAATAATTATATTTAATTTTATTTGGCCTAATAGTCAATTAGAATTTTTAAAGGAGAACACACATCCAAGTAGGATTAAGTAGGAGAGGGAGAGTTTTGCAATTATAAAGCTTTTGGTTTAAGTTGTTGACTTTTTAAAGAGATTGATGTTAGGTGAATTTGTATTTCTCTTGCCTTGTATACTGCTTGACTAAAAGTTTGTAGTGGAAATAACTTTTTCCATCACTAGAGCAGAGAAGAAACTTCTATAAATTTATAACCTTGCCCTTCGTAGGATGTCTTCAGTAAAAACTAAGTGAGCTAGATAATCAGACTCTTCCTTCCTCCTTGTCCTCTTTTTAAAATCTTAATATATATAATTTTCAACATTGTCAGTGTGTGGGTCTTGTACATGGCTGTAATCTGCCACACCCTTACCAAGGGCTTAATGTCCAAAAGGAACTTACTGGAGTCACCCTTCCTCTAGGGGAGAAACCCTGAGATGTTCCATAACCTATCTTTTACTCACTTTTCATTCCCTCTTTTGACATATAGCAACACCTCACAGTAAGGTTAAGTATTGAGGCAACTGCCTGCAAGTCGGTAGGCAGATCATTGTGGGTCAGCATTGTGGTGAGTCAGTGGAAGAGTTAGTAATATAGCAGCCTCATAGGAATACTTGTTGTTAACTCTGGGTTTTTCTCTGCCTGTGTCCCTTTAGGAACCATTTCTACCAGTTTGGGGAGATCCGGACGATCACTGTTGTACAGAGACAGCAGTGTGCTTTCATCCAGTTTGCCACCAGGCAGGCTGCCGAAGTGGCCGCAGAGAAGTCTTTTAATAAGTTAATTGTCAATGGCCGCAGACTCAACGTGAAATGGGGCAGGTGAGAATTAGATGAATTTCAAATCAATAGTACCTTTGCAAAGAATTTTTTCATTCTCTAATATCCTGTGGTGGTTGTGAGAATCCTGCTTTGGAAACCTTTTCAGTGTTTTGGTGTAGTAATCTCTCCTTTGAAAGTTCATGTTTCCTTGTGACCAACTACTATGGCCAAGTCAAATGCCAAGGCATGAAAGGTGGATTTGAGACTTAAACGTAAGAAGCAGAGGTGTGAGAGAAGGGGAGACAAGGGCTGAGGTTGTGTCTCTCTGTGGCAGGTCCCAAGCAGCCAGAGGAAAAGAAAAGGAGAAGGATGGAACTACAGAGTCGGGGATCAAGCTAGAGCCTGTCCCAGGACTGCCAGGAGGTAAATGTAAACCAGAGGCGGGCTGACCAGATACTGGACCGCCAGCTCCATGACCCTGGTGTCAGCGGCGGCGGCAGGACTCTTGCTCCGCCACACGTCAGCTCCATTTTCCCAGCAGGACCACCCAGGTGTAAAGGGGTGGAACGGCTGCACACTTCCCCATAAGTATTGACTTTTCTCTTGTCTAGCTCTTCCACCTCCTCCTGCAGCAGCAGCAGAAGAAGAAGCCTCTGCCAACTATTTCAATCTGCCCCCAAGTGGTCCTCCAGCTGTGGTGAACATTGCCCTGCCGCCACCCCCTGGCATTGCCCCGCCCCCACCCCCAGGTAAGGCCCTCTACCTTCTTAGTCATCAGGTCTGACTTAGCACAGAAAAAGTTTCGTGAAGGTTATCTTTGCACTTCAGCATCAAGTCTAACACATTGAAATCCTCTGAGCTTGCCCCATAGATGTCTACAAGTAGACTTAATTTGTTTTGTTTTGTTTTTTTTTAAAGATTTATTTATTTGCATACAGAGCTGGGGTACAGGCCAAAGGTGCAAGGGTGGTGAGAGGATTCACCAGAGACAGAGTGGGGAGCAGAACAGGCAGATCGACGAAGTACACTGCTGAGGGGAGCAGCGGGCGGGCCAGGAGAGGTCTGCCACGCCATGTGTTCACCTCCGGGGCAGGCGGGAGTCGAACTCATGCAGAAGTGGCTTTAGCTTCTCAGTGCTGTGCTTTAACCCGCTTTGCCACTAGGGAGGGCCTTAATTTGTTTTTTATACTTAATTTGTTACGATTTCTGCTATTTAATTTTCCCTGGCCTGCCAATGAGGGCAACGTTGCTAATTTTCTAAAGGTCGAAGATCTAAGGTTTCCCCTAATATCAGAAAGCAGAATGTTCTTATTTGCTATGATGTGGTAGGTTATTTACTAGTTCTAGGAAATGAATTTTCAAAACTTTTTCTGAGTAACTTTATGGCTAATAGTGTTCCCAGGTAAGAAGAGTTTCCACATAAACAGTATAAGTAGATCATGAGTATCAGGTTCTCCTTGGCAGAATTCTCTGATGAGGTCCCTGGTTTTTGAACGCACTACACTCTGGTGGAAAGCAGCGAGTTAATAATGACAGGCTCATGAGCCTGCTTTCTTCCTCACCTCCCACATCCTGACTGAATCCTGTCTGACAGACTCAGCGTGTTTGATAGATAGCAGGAGGGTTTCCTTTTAGCTTGGACTCACAGGAAAGATTGCTAAACCCAAGGAAGTAATACAGGTCAACTTTCCTAAGCAAGTCTTACACACCAACATTTTCTGGGTCCTTTGCCAGTTTGATTTATGTATAGGTGATTTGACCTAGATGCAGAAGTTTGAACAGTTGTCAAGGGGATTGTTAAGCCTAACGCATCTGTCCTCTACCATCTGCAGGTTTTGGGCCACACATGTTCCACCCAATGGGACCACCCCCTCCTTTCATGAGGGCTCCGGGACCAATCCACTATCCTTCTCAGGACCCTCAGAGGATGGGAGCTCATGCTGGGAAACACAACAGCCCCTAGCATCTTCTCACCACCCCGTGGCTCTGCGGAAGAAAGGGCGTTTAAAAATCCCAGTAAATGAATCTTGGAATAAATATATTTCTCCTTCCTTTGTAGTTTCCATGGTAGCTGAATGTGTTCAGATGTGGGCAGTCAGAGAACGACAGCCATGCTTTCCTACACATATTCAAAGGATTGATGGACTTCATATAAGCTGCCATTAACACATCTGGTTACTACTATAACATTACTAATAAAACTTAATGCCTCTTCCCTTACCTCTATGGAGAACAAGAACTGGGTGAATTGAAATGTCCAATGGAGTTACCATCATAATTATATGTTCATTTTGTATCTTTTTTGGGGGGGCAAAATTGACCTGCGGTTAAAAAAAAAACTTGACCATTTTTATGTCCATTGGGTATATTTCTTTTTACCATCTGAACAGATTCCTGGTACTAATCATTGTAGTGGCCTGAGTGTGATGTAATGCTTCTGAAGTCACATCCTCAGAGAGACAGTAGGAAACAGCACCCAGCACAGCCCAGGTCTTTTCTTATCTCTCCTTTCCTCATTTATTACTAAAGGAATCTGCTGATAGTTTTGCTTCTCTACGATACCAAAAAAGACAAAACAGAAATTAGTTTTTATTCCTGTCAATCAAATGGAAACACAAATGTGGAGCTGTGTATCAATGAAGAGATCTGGGATGAAATGATTTCAAAGGACTTCTGGAAAACACTTTCACAATCTGTAACACAAAAAACATCGGAGTATGTTTGAGTGGAAGACTTGTGATCCACACAGAGACTTTGACCTTCAGCATTCACCTTCGTGTGTCTTCAGTGTCTCATTTTAATTCCTTGCTTCTGGGCAGGGGACTATTTGGTCTTAGGATGTTTTGGATATAACTGAACTGTAGATGGAGGGAAAATTGATGTTGTGTTGCGTTTTTGTTTTTAAAAAATTAAAACGGGTCAATTTTCCAAGTGTTGTCATTGGCTTATTGCTAGATTTGTTTATCCTTCGAGAATTTGAGGTCAAAGCAAGTCTAAAACAAGATGTATGTAAATGTAAGTTTCTGTGTAGCCTGTTGGTTTTCATCTCTCTCTACTGTGGTGGTACAAAGGCCCAGGCCTTTTGCAGTACTTTGGTCAAAGATTTGGAGGAGGTTGAGACAGGCAACAGTGTGATGGTGGACGGGTGGTGGCTGTTAAAAGTCCTCATACTGTACAAGTCATTTAAAAGGGAACATAAATGTTACCTGCAAATCCATTTTTTTTTTCCTGAAGCCAGTTTTATACCAATTTTATTTACTATTTTTATGGAAAACACTTTCACAATCTGTAACACAATTGTGTTACACCCTGTTTTAACCTCTCCAGGGGATTTTTTTTTTTTAAACATAAGTCAGCATATATCAAAAGTACAGAATAGTGCTCACTTAGTATTTGTAAATAAATCAGAATTATGCACAAGTAGGTTTGGACAAAAACTTGATGTGTTTTAACAGATTTTCCTTTTCCACTAAGGAAACCCACTGGGTTATACTTAGTGGAAAATCGTTGCTATTCTTAAGCTTGATTGTAATTACAGCAACCCTAAGAGCTCTGTCCTGCTGACTGAATGCACCAGAGGCTGATTCCTGGAAGCTGGGAGAATCACAAGGAACGAACCCAGGTTCTGCACTGCTCTGAGAGCATATGATGGGAGGAGTTTTATAGTAAGCCATTAAAATCTGCAGTTAGTTGTTACAGCAGCTAGTGATAGCTTGAATCACAGATTTAGCAAGACACATGTTTATAGATTGCCTGAGTTCAAGTCCTCAACCTGTTGAGTCAACACCTCATCTCCCAATCCTTCCATTGCCTGTAAAGCTCTACCTCTCGTGGAGAAGGCTCAGAAGGAACAACATCATGATCATTGAGATATTTGTGCCTGAGGCAAAGAGATGTAACTAATGTGACCTGAAATAAGTGGAGAGGGAAGAATCCAGTGTGACACCCTCATCGTACCCCCCAGCTTTCTGGCTTGGACACTAGATAGGATACCTTTTCCTGAAATTGGAGGCTGGGAGAGATAAGATTGGAAGTAAAGCTAGGAAAATAGTTCCAGTGTGGGATCTGGTGAGTTTAAGGTACCTATGCAAAAGACCAGTGGGTATTCCCAGCTTAAAGGGCATTGGAGCTTAGAAGAGATCGGGGTGTATGAGTTGGAATGAAGCAGAATTTGAAGCCCTGTCTATGGAGTGAAATCCTGCAAGGGAGGGAAACAGGACATAGTTCTGAAGTTTCTGTGGATCTAAGTAAGCATCTAGGTGGTTTTTATGTCAGTGAAGCAAACATTACCCTTTGAATCTAGTCTAGAATGAGATTTATCCTAAGATTAGAAAATGCTACCCTCACCAGAAGTCTTATAGGCTCCATTATTTCTTCCCAACGTAGTATAAAAAATTTGGACATACAAAAAACTGAAAGACATTTACTGTGAACATGCATATATTTACATATATTGAAATTCACACATTTGAATGTCATAAGAGTGTTGACAAATGTCAACCAATGTGACCCAACCCAAAGCCAAGATGCAGGACATTATGATTCAGAAAATTTCTTTAGTCAGTACTCACATCTCACCAATCTCTAGAGGCAACTACAATTCTGATTTTTTTTGCCATAATTAGTTTTATTTTATAACTTAATATAAGTGGAACTATACAACAAACTTGTGATTAGCTTTTCAAATTCGTGCTGCTGGGGATTTTGTTATTTTTATTAAGGTGATGTCGGTTTAATCATTGTGTTTCAGTTGTATTGGTTGACAGCATACAACACCACGCCCACCACCACAGCACCAACAACCCTCCTCCACAGTGGCTGGCCTCCAGCTCTTTGATAAGCCCAGTTCTGCAGTCAGAGTCCAAGGGTCTACTTTGTTTTGGCTTTGCCTATTTCTTTGGTTTTGTGTCTTTGTATTCCACATGTGAATAGCATCAGTATTTGTCCTACTCCTTCTGGATTATTTCAATTAGGACAATCCCTTCCAGTTCCATCCATGTTACTACAAAGTACAAGATTTCATATGTTGTTTTTCTTTGTTTTCAATATATATTGCTGAGTATTGTGTTTATACACCATACCTTAATCCATCACTGGGCACTTAAGTTTTTTCCATATCTTGATATTGTAAATAATGCTGCAATGAACATAGAAGTGAATGTGCTTTTTCAAATTAGTGGGGTTTTTTTCTCTAGATGGACACCTAAAAGTGGAATTGCTGAATCGCAAAGTAATTACAATTTTTTTAAGGTAGAAAAGCAATGTATTCCATTATAAGCATTTACATAAGTTAACCATGGAGAGTAACAGGCCTGCAGGTGAAACAGACCACCCAAAATAGAGATTGTATCAAACTAGTGCCCAAGGACCAAGTCCTAAAATAGAAATTCCTATCTAGGATTAATTTAATTTTAAAAACAAGTCGAAACTATGAACTCACTCTTCTCAACCTGACAGTCTTCCTGCAGTATAGCTGTCAGGTAAAAACATATTTTCACAATATGGTGGCCCCATAGTTTTTTTTTTTTTTTTTAAAAAAAACCATTTGGGCCCTCCCTGGTGGTGCAGTGGGTTAAGGATGTAACACTGCACGTTAGCCACAGCTGCCTTAATTCAAGTTTGATCCCCTGCCCCAGAGGTGACCCACATGGCACAGCAGACCTCTCCTGATCCGCCCGCTGCTCCCCTCAGCAGTGTATTTTGTCAACCTGCCTGTTCTGCTCCCCACTCTGTCTCTGATGAATCCTCTTGCCACCCTTGCACCTCTGGCTTGTACCCCAGCTCTGTATGCATAAATAAATAAATCTTTAAAAGAAAGAGTATTCCCTCTCTTGTTTGAACTAATTTGTTGACAGTACCTCACGTAGAAGTTTAGCTGAACAAAATCTGTGTTCAAAACAGTGATAAACTCAAGGCTGACAAAATAAAGTGGGGAGTCTAAAGTCACAAAAATCATGGACATAATGCCTGTACTTGTCCTTTTCCTGGTCCTGCCTTCAGGATCCTCAACATAAATGTTCTCTGTCCTTTGTGTTCTGATACAAAACAAATCACCAAGGGTTCCCTGGAGTTCCCAGAGAAATCAGGTCTTTTAGTGAGTCCTAGGGAAAGTTGTTGATTAGGCAGCTTTGGGGACAGGGCGGGCAGGGACTTCAGAAGAGTTAGCGTCTCCGTCTGAGGTAAGGACAGTGCATTCTAAAAAGTGCTAACCAAAATATACCCCAGAGATGAGGTCAGGACGTCAAAGAGGACTAAACAAAGATAGTAAAAATTGAGAGAATAAGACCTTGGACAGGAGAAGTAAACTCAGAGCTGGGAAATGGGCACTTCTCCCTGGAGGAATGTAGCCACTGGGAGAAAAAAGCTAATCACAAAGTAGGTGATAAGGTTTTTGCACAGAGGGCAAGAAAAGGCTTAAGTGCCCCTAGACACACCCCACGATGGTTTCATTGCTCCTCCGAAGTGCTGCAAACCTGGGAATCCTTACTTCCTTCCTTTAAGTAAACTTTACTTTCTTAACGTTTGTTTCTCTCTGATTGTCTACTTGTCTAAAATGTCTGAATTCCTTTCTATGGCTTCCTAGGACAAGACCCTTGTGGTTCAAGGAGTAAATGAACAACACACACGGGCATCATTAGCAGTGTGACCCCCATCAGCAACTCTGGTGGCCCATCTTCTGGGATTAGTCCTCTCCAATTTTACTTTAATCCTAGATCAGTACCACTGGAAGCCAAAACATCCACTGAACTTGGAATATCTTCCTTACTGCCACTTATGTCTCATCTCCAGATTCCACAAGCCAACACTCTTGTCATCCAACCCTGTGGGCAGAGCAACTCACTAGGAGGATTGAAAGTGGCTCACTTCAGCGCTGAGAGAGCACCAGCTGAGGGGCTTGGTTGGAAGTCTTGTTTGGCAATGGATCCCAATCTTAAATATGAAGTTTCTGGCTAAGTAGAGACTCAAGGAGCAGACACCAAGAAACATTCTGCTACTGCTCTATATTCCATAAAGATGGTCTTCACAACCCCAACGTTCCCTTCCTTTGAAACAGCACTGATGTCCCATGAGCAGCTCCTGTGGCTACCTGATGCATAAAGTAAATGCCCACTGAGATCGGAGTTCCAGGTAACCCCACAGCCTTCCTCCTGATATGCACACAGATGCACATCTCGATTGCCTTCTCCAGAAGGCTCTGATTTAGAAAGATGTTTCCAATAGTCAAAACGATATCGCTGGGTGGAGTCTTTGTTGCAATGAAGCAAGGGCCCTGGGAACTTATTTGGATCCCATTTGCTTTTCTTTCATAGCTTATCTTGATTTCTACTTCAAGATTTCTACGAACTGAGCCAAAGCCTTCAAATTCTCCTTTCTCACTGTCATAGCATGAAGCAGCTGAGCATCATTGTTAGAGAACTGCACCGTGGCTATAGTGCATAGGTGATTTTGTTCACCTGGTGTGTGTGTCCCAGGACAAATAGGTGAATGTTGAAATCTTTTCTGTCTAGTCACATGTGGAAGTCACCCTGCAGTTAGGCTGGGGCATTTCAAAACATGGGTCAACACCAAATCATAAAGAAAAGTGACGTCTTTTGTATTTTGTACTCTGTTGATCACATGTTCTTCTGCGGTGTCATCAAATGCCCCTGCCTTTCTGGCTCTGGTGAGCAGGCAAGCGGGGGTGGTGCTGGGGTCCAGGAGGATCCTGGGGTTCAGGTGTAGGAGGGGCAGGGAGGCTACCTTTCTTTAACATTTTAAAGGTCCTCCATGCTATTTCAATAGAAGTCCATAGAAACTGGACTAATCTTCATCCCACCAGTTTGCTTTTCTCCAAACACTCATCAACGTTTCCTGTTTCCAGGGTATTTTTCTATGCGAGTCATTCTCACAGGTCTCACACCAGAGCCAGCAAGGGAGGGACATTTGATGACACAGCAGAAGAACGTGTGATCAACAAAGAGCACAAAATACAAAAGACGTCACTTTTCCTAATGATTTGGTGATGACCCATGCTCTGAAATGGCACAGCCTAACTGCAGGGCTTGATTTGCATTTCACTGACAAGTGATGGTGCTGTTGGAGAGTTCCAGGAGAAGTGATGCAGAGGTGAGACAACTGTCTTGAGCCTGAAGCTTCTAGAGAACAGCTGGAGTCTGAATGGTCAGGAGACACAGGTCAATACAACGGTGTCTCCTTGGGAAAAGGGCCACTCAAAGCGGAAGCTAGGGTATTCAAACACCTGCCACTTCCTACCACGGGACTAAAACCAAAACAAAGAATGCTTGAACAAACTTCAGGTCAAGAACTATTCACTAACAGGAACAAACACTGCAGGATAAGGATCTGTGCTGGAAAAGAGAATTCCTGGCCTGTGACTTAATATAAACTGTACTCCTTGTCCATTGCTATATTGAGTATTAAAAATAGCTAGAGTGGAAGCAGACATAGACTGTGAGACACAGAGGCCAAAGTTGGCTTAGTGAGGGGACCACAGTAGGAAGCTTGAATTCCTCGGTCTATTGGAGATGATACATTAGTGCCCTACAGTGCTGTTCTTCTTTTATACGTACCTCACCCGTACCAATAATAATAATATTTCAACAGGTGCAAAGACAGCAGTCTGAAAACCTATCCTTATCACAAACCACAAAAGAAAAAAAATTTAAACAAGGAGACAAAAGAACACATTACATTATATCAGAACAAGAAACCCTGAAAGGAGACCCAACCCAGCAGAACTGCAGAACAAATAGAGTCCAAGGTAATAGTTCTAACAATGGTTATGGTACTAAAAAAAAATGAATACGTAAAACAAGAAGAAGACAAAAATAGAGAAAATGTGAGGCAGCTGCAATTAAAAATAATGGAACTCGGAAAAACAAAAACTGGTTTTTTTTTAAAGATTTATTTATTCGTACAGAACTGGGGTACAGGTCAGAGATGCGGAGGGTGAGAAGATTCACCAAAGAAAGAGTGGGGAGCAGAACAGGCAGATCAACGAAGTACACTGGAGGGGAGCAGCGGGCGGGTCAGGAGAGGTCTGCCTTGCCATTTGGATCTCCTGCGGGGCAGGCGGGGATCGAACTCATGTGGAAGTGGCTTAAGCTTCTTAGTGCAGTGCTTTGACCTGCTGCGCCACCAGGGAAGGCCAACAAAAACTGTTTTTAAAAATACAATTGAGGAGCTCAACAGAAGGCAGTGAAGAAAGTAAGAAAGCTTAAAAGCACACTGTTGGAGAAAACACAAATAAAACTTCATGTAGAAAAAAGAATTTTAAAAAATTAAAATAGAATAAGTGTCCTTTGGGACAACTTAGAGAAATAATATCCATGTTATGAGGATCCCAGGAGGAGAAGGAAAGGGGATACAAAATTTACTTAAAGAAATACTTGTTGAAATTCATCTCCATCCGGGAAACAAACCAGACATTCTGAGAGATCCAAAGAGTTCCAAACAGAATAATGCCAGGCAGACACCCCAGGGAAAGTTATAGCAAAGCTGTTGAAAACCAGTGACGAGAATAGAATATAGAAGACATTGAGCAGCCAAAGGATAACCTATAGGGAGACACCAGTTAGACTGTTGGGGGTTTTAGTAGAAACATTACAAGCACGAAGGAACTAGGAGATATTTAAAGTACTTAAGAAAAAAGAATAAGGAAAGCAAAACTAAAACAAACACCAATATCAACACCAAGTCACACGTGAAATAAATTCTAAGGAATTTACTATAGAGCAACAGAACAGGAGTATTAAGGCAATAGACATCTCAATCACTTAACATGGAAAAAGAGGGAAGTAACAATGAACAATGGGCCCATCAAAATTACCAAAACCATACTATCCTACAATCAACTCACCATATACTAATCTTAGTAGAAACATCAAGCAAAAATTAATCAAAGACAACAGAAATATAACTTAAACAAAACAGTGTGAAATCCTCAAGAAATAAAGCAAGCCAAATCCCAAAACACAAAAAACAAGCACCTAACAAAATGGATGAGTATACTTTATGTCTCAAAAAATCACTTTAGGGCCCTCCCTGGTGGCACAGCAGGTTAAAGCACAGCACTAGGAAGCTAAAGCCACATCAGCATGAGTTCAATCCCTGCTCCGGAGGTGACCCACATGGCGCAGCAGACCTCTCCTGACCCACCCGCTGCTCTCCTCAGCAGTGTACTTCATCAGTTCTGCCTGTTCTGTTCCCCACTCTGTCTCTGGTGAATCTTCTCATTGCACCTGCACCTCTGGTCTGTACCCCAGTTCTGTATGCATAAATAAATAAATCTTAAAAAAAATCACTTTAAATGTAAATGGCCTGAATTCACCAGTCAAAAGATGGACTGCGGCTGAATGCATTCAGTAGAAAATCAGACCTTCTGTTTACAAGAAAACCACATTAACAACAAAGACTCATAGGCTTAGCGGCTGGAAGCAAGTAATACAAGCAAATGGCAACACACAAAAAAATCAGGAACACCTATAACTGATAAAATAGACTTCCAGTTAAGAAATATAAAAGAAGAAAGAGATGGACGCTATATTATGATTAAAAATCTAATACAATAAGATCAAATAACATTGATAAATATATAGTCACCAAATGATGGGACAATGAGAAGCCTAGGACAGTAACAGAACTAAAGAGAGATAATGACAAAAACACAACCATGTTAGGGAATTTTAACACCCATTCACAACAATGGACAGATCAACAAGACAAAGAATAAATGAGAAAAATTAGTCTTAAATGAAGAGGTAGACCGTATAGATCTAACATTCATCTACAGTACACTTGGCCCAAAAACCATTGCATACACAATTTTTTTAAATTATAATAGTTTATTTTTACATCATTTTGTGTCTTTTCCCATCTCAGGTGTAATCCCCGTGGGTTTCCCATCACCAATTCACCCTTGTGCCATCACCAGAGTCCAGTGCATTCCCCCCCCCCTTTTTGATCCCGTAAAAATGTCTTTGGTATCTAGTTGTTCATTATTATTTCCTTCCCCCAACCCCGTCCTTCATGCTCCTGCTATGAGTGAAACCATCTGGTATTTTTCTTTTTCTTTCTAGCTTACTTCACTGAGCATGATCCTTCCCACTCCATCCATGTTGCTGCAAAAGGCATGAGTTTATCTTTCTTGATTGCTGAGTAATATTCCATTGGCATGCACAGTTTTATTAAAAAATACATATAAAATATTTTAAATACCAGGTATAAATTATACTTAGTATATTCTCCCTGACCATAATGTCACAAAGTTAGAAATCAGCTATAAGGGGGGAAATACGAATAGATGGAGAATAAATAACATACTGTATAACAGCTACTTGACAAAAGAGGAAATCAAAACAAAAGTTAAAGACCATCTTGAGAATGAAAATAATGATAAGTTACCAGAATCCATGGGATGCAGTCTTAATGGTAGGATATAACTGAATTAGAACTACATTCAAAAGCAAGAGAAATCCTAAGTAAACCATTTAATATTACACCTAATACAACTTGAAAAAAAGGAAGAACCAAAATCCAGTCAGTAGAAGGAAGAAATAAAAATAAGTGGTAATAAATGAAATAGAGATAGAAAAGCCAGTACCAAAAAAAAGAAAAAAGAAAAGAAATCAATGAATCTAAGAGCTATGTACTTGAGAAAAATAAGCAAAACAGATAAACCTCTAGTTAGGCAAACAAAAGAAGAAGAGGAGGCTGAGGCGGGCAGGTGGAGAAGAGGAGTTGGGGAAACACTAACAAATAGAATCACAAGTAAAGAGGACAAATCACCACAGATAGTACAAGCATTCAAACTGTCATATTACTGTGCACAACTAAATATCAATAAATTAAATAACCTTGAAACAATGGACACATTTCTACCAAATCTACCAAGATAAACTCAGTAAAAATCAGATGAGTTGAAAAAACTTATCACAAGTATAAGAACTGAAACATTAATAAAAACTCTTTAAGAAAATAAAAACCCAGTATTATGTTTTTGCAGATGAATTTTATCAAATCTTAAAGACCTAATGCTAATTTTGCTCAAATTTTTAAAAAATACAAGAAGGAGTATTCCCTAATGCATTTCACAATGCCAACATCGGCCTAATATGATAGCAAAGACAGAACAAAAAAATCATAGACCAAAATCCCTAATGCAAAAATCTTCAACAAAATACTGCCCAAGTCTAATACAACATTTTATCACAAGAATTATATACCATGATCACACGGCAACCGGTGGCTGCAGCCAAAGACAGTTACAGGTGGTGCCCCCCTTGAGGGTTGCTAGATAGATAGGATAGATAGCCCCAGGGGAAAATGCTATAAATTATCATATTATGGGGTGGTAATAATAATAAAGTACTGCAGAGCAGCCCTGAATTCATTCAGAGCCAAAAACTGAAACCAAGGGCTATAGCAATATAACCCAAACAATAGGCAATTATTGTGCTACAGTTTGCAAAGGGCAGTGCTCAATAAGAGGCCAGGTCACTGAAAGTGGACTGTCATGTGTGTGCACAATTGCAGGAGACCTCAGGCTCCAAGAACAAGTCATGGGGTTTATTTTACAAACAAGGGAAACTAGAAGTTCACTGTATCCACAGGTGGTCGGCCATCTCACCCAGATAGATCAGTGATGGTCACCACTGGTCACAGGAGTGCTAGACAGCACTGGCCAGTGCACCCATCCCTGAAAGGCGGTATGAGTGACACCAAGTGTTAACAGCTCTTTGTGAGTTGTTGGGTGATACCAACAACAAGTAGTTCTTTGAGACACCAGGCCCAGGGCCTTTGGTGCTCCCTTCAGGCAATGTCTGAGACAAGAGTGGAGGCCCAGTCTCCGATAGAGTCCCCTGGCTTCTCTTCCCTCCTCAGAGGGTGGCTACTGGATGCTTCTTTTCTTCTTTCTTCTTTGTAGAAGACCCCAGGCATGGGGTCTTCCCTTCTTTCTCCTTCTGTCATCTCTTCTTGAGGGCCCTCTTCTCCTTTCTTGGTCTTTCTTCAAGAGCTCTCCTTCTCTTCGGGGTGCTCCTCTTTTCTTTTTTTTCAGGGGCCTCCTCAGCTCCCTCTGACCCTGGATTATAGGCTTTTTCACCCACACATCTGGTTGGACCAATCAACACCAATCAGCTAGCTCATAGCTCAGACCTGATTGGTTCATTACAAAATGGCGGTTATTGAGCTCAGAAACAACTGCCACAACTGACCACTGTTCCTGCCAGCTCCCACCACTGAGGCAGCTGGGACCAGTAACAATTCAGCCATAAACTTTAAAACTTTTTATTTTTGAATAATTTGTATTTACAGAAAAGTTGCAAAGATAATGCAGGGCGGGGGAGGGGGGCTTGTACATTCTTCACTCAGCTTCTCCTAACATTGACATCTTACATGGCCATAGTACATTCATCACAGCTAAGAAATTAACATTGGTACAATACTATCAACAAAACTTTATTTTGATTTCACCATTCCCTTTCTTCCTGTCTCTCCTTCCTCCCCACATTTTCTGTCCTAGAATCCAGAATCAAGCTACCACATTACATTTAATTGTAATGTTTCTGTTACCAGAATCCAGCTGCCTGAGCAGTGGGAGCCACCTCAGCTGTGGGAGCTGGCAGGAGCAGGGTGTTTCCTCACCCTACTACTCCACCACAAATCAGTTGTGGCAGTTGCTTCTCAGAACCCAGCAATGAACCTTTTACTTCCTGGATTGTGGAATAGACCAATCAGGTGTGAGCTATGAGCTGATTGTTGTTAAATGGTCCAATCAACCGCAGGATTACAAAATGGTCCAATCAGACTTGTGGGTATGGCACCCTGAAAAAGAATATAACCCAGGGTCAGAGGGGAAAAGGAACAGACTGTTCCAGCCTCTGAAGAAAGAAGGGAAAGACTTCATTCCTGGCCTCTGAAGAAAGGAGAGGCTGAGAAAAGAAAAAAAGAAACATCTAGCAGCCGACCTCTGAGGAAGAAAGAGAAGCCGAAGAGCTTTGTTAGAGACACTCAGTCTCTGACATCACCTGAAAGGAGCACGGAAGGCCCCAGGGCTGGTGTCACAAAGAGCTGTTAACAGTTGGTGTCTCTAAGTGCCTCAGGGGACTAGTAGTGACCATCACTACTAACCAGTGCTGTCTGTCCAGCAGCCTAGTGACTGGTATTCTGCTTGTAATTCTGTTGGACACTATCTGGATGAGATAGCTGGCCACTAGTGGCTACACTAAGATTTTTGTCTCCCTTGTTTGTAAAATAAACCCAATAGTTCTCAGAGCTTGAGGTCTGATGAATTTGTGCACATGCATGAGCACCCACAGTGATCAGGCACTGTCTTTTGTTAAGCTATTCCCCATAGCCCCCCACTGTGTGGGTGTTGTGTTGCGATAGCTCTTGGTTTTGGTTTTTGGCCTTTTGGGCAGGTCTCTTGTCTTAAAGGCCAGGAAATTGGTGGCCATTTCAACCTCTTGCTTGAATTCCAACCTCTTGGAGGTGGTATTCCAACCTCTTGCCCAATCACTACTGATTCAGTGTTCACATCTCACATGGCCATAGTGTATTTTGTCAAAACTAATAAACTAACATTGGTACAATACTATTAACTAAACTTCATTAGTCTAGAAGGACTAAGATATTGTTAATGGTTACTCTGGCATGTGGGATAGGCTGAATGCAGAAAGGTTATATGGAAGGAGCTATGTAGACAATTTCAGATTTTACTTCGTTTATTATTTTTTAAATTTTGCAGTAAATGTTTTTTAACAACATCAGCAAAAGTCACATCCCAGGCTCTCTCCTGTACCTGGTGGATGCTATTACCCTCCAGAGCAAAGCAAGGCCATCTTAGGACAGTCCGAGTTTTCCCTTCCTTTCCAGACACTTTTTTCACTCACTTTAGTGGTGAGTTTGCAGACCAGGGAAACATGACTTTAAAGGATAGCCTCCAAATGAAAGACTACATATCAACTGCAAACAATGTTAATAGTCACAACCCTTAAGACTGCGTGGGGCACAGTGAAGCCAGAGCAAAATGAAAAGACAACTGCAATTCCTTGTGCCCTGGGATTCCTGACCCTCTCATCACCCCTGGAGGAGACAGACAGGACATGAGGAAGAGGGTGATTCATGTCTGAAGGGAGCCTTGCAGAGACCATGGACTTTCCTTCAGACTTTTCTGTTCCAGTGACAGCTGACAGTTTGCTATCAAGCTTCATCCACTGAGCGATCATCTTTTCCAGTCAAAGGCAGTTGTTGCGGTTAATCATGACCAAGCACTTACTGTATATGTGCTGTTACCGTGCAGACAACCCTATTCAGGGACATTTTGTCTTCGCCTTATAGGTGAGGAAAGAGAGGCCCACAGGTGAGAAGTGACTTGCTTAGTTTCCATGGTTAGCAGTGGTATTTAGAAGTCATCCATCCAGGTTGACACCCTGCCTGACTTCTTAACATCTAAACTCTAAGCAGGATACCATGACTTGGTTCCATAGTGTGTAGGAACTGGCTTGGTTGGCCTCCAGTGCAGTGAGAGAGATGCCCAATGGAAGTAGACAGATTCCCATTTGGCTCTTTCCTGGACAAGCCATATCCCCCTTCTGAGCCTGTATATCCACTGCTCATAGAGCTATACTTTCCTCTTGGTGTTGTACTGGAAATTAGAACCAGTATATGTAGAACAACTAAGATCAGTCCAAGCATAGGGGTTCCCAATAAAAAGCTATCACCATCATATTTATCACCATCACCATCTTCATCATCACCACCATCACCATCAACACCATCACCACTTGAACTAGGAGACATTCTTTTTTCTCCTTTTCCTAATGACCAGAGTATAGCACCAAACTACTTGTGGTAGGGACTAGAATGGACCTACCCCAGCACCCACTTACGATGGAGAGTAGGGAGAGGTAGAAAGGACTCCTTGCAAGCCCCTACTTTGTAACCTGTCCTGTAAGGTGCTCAATGAAGTGCCTTTCTTTCCAGTCCCATGGTCACCACCCTAGTTCCGGCCTAATTTGTGTAGGAGTTCTGCCTTCTCTCCAATCTGTTCCACATAAAAACAAGCAGAGAGACCAACATTCCCTGGCTTAAATTCACTACCCATTTCCTTAGCAAAGCCTAACCCACTCTGGCCCTCACCAGTTCTTCTAACAAAACCCTCCTCACAACACCCCACACCTAGGACAACTCTGTGTCTTTGCACATGCTGATCCACCCTCCACATCAGCCCCTCTTCCTGCTCAAAGCCTCTGTGAAGCTTCCAAGATCTCTACCCCATATCCTGGGTTAAAGCCTTAGCTCACTGCCTCTTGGTGCTTTGTTCTTCAGGTCAGTGAGCATACAGGGAAAATGCAGTGATTTACTGCTGTCTACCTCATCCAGACGAGGGCCTGGTCTTACTCGCCACATACTCTCTGGGGCTGGCACAGCATCTAGTATAAAGTAAGTACCGGTAAATGTTTACAGCAAGAACAGATTCAACTTCATCTCAATAAGAGGAAAACCTTTCTAATCATCAGCATTATTCATAGGTAGATGGCTGCTAGTAAGCTTGCCATCACTGGGAGAGTATAAGCTGGAATCATGGAGCAGAAAATACAGCAGGGGCAATGTGGTTTAAATTCCTAAAGATACAAACCAGCAACAAATTACAGTGGAATCACCTGGGCCTATGGACTAGGCATAGAGAACCCTTAGCCCCTCTGGGCCAGCCTAGAAATCTGTGCTAGGAATAATGTCCCAGGTAATTCCGCAGCACACCCACACTTGGGAACTACTTAACATGGTAACCATTGAGGCCATTTGCAATGACTTGGTGCCTGAAAGCCCTTCTTAAACTGTGAGGTGACATCCACACGTTTTGGCTTCTGATGTTACCCAGACTCCGGGATCAGTGAATCCAAGATTCAGGTAGGAGCTACAGCTCCTCAGACTCCGGAAGGTTGCGGACCCAGCCCTGGGCCACTCTGTTGAAGTTGGGTCTGAGGCGGAGGAGTTCCAAGCCACTGGTGAACTCCTGCAAGAAGAGGGTCCCTGTTTTGGGCATGGCCTCTCCTGCCAGAGGTCCTCCAAAGGGCATCGGTGTCCTGGGGAGAGAAGAGCAGTAGAGAGGAGGGCACTGGCATGGAGGTCACCATGTGGAGTGCCTCTCTGTGGGCCTCAGTTTCCCCTTTTACACAATAAAATTCTGAACTATTGTGAACAGGTTTCTTCCTCCCAGCCTGCCTCCAGTAAGGATAATTTATTGCTTAGGAACAGAAGTGATATTTTCTGAGCTAGCACTGGCTCTCTTAGCAAAACTCAAGATTCCTCTTAGCTAAGCTCCAGAAGAGTAGACTGGGAAAATGTTTTTTCCCTCCTCTTGTCATCAACCTTAGAACAGTATACCCATAAACTTGAAACAGAAGGGGAGATTTGAAAGAACACTGAGACTTAGAGAAATGCAGATTACAATAGAGACATGCCATTTCTCACCCACAAGACTCACAAGAAGAAATAACCTGAGAATGGGGTAGAGTTGGTAAGGTGGTAGAGGCATAATTTCACTTATGTGGAAGGGTAATTGGTGCTGCTACCTTAGAGGATATTTTGGCAGCATCTTTAAAAAAAAAAAAAGATTACTTATTTATTCATACAGAAATGGGGGATAAGCCAGAGGTGCGGGGGTGTGAGAGACTTCACCAGAGACAGAGTGGGAAACAGAACAGGCAGATTGATGAAGTACACTGCTGAGGGGAGCAGCAGGCAGGTCAAGAGAGGTCTGCCGCACCTTGTGGGTCACCTCTGGGGCGGGATTGAACTCGCACTGAAGCTGCTGCACTAGCTTGCAGTGCTACATCCTAACCCACTGTGCCACCAGGGAGGGCCCTGGCAGCATCTTTTTTTTTTTTAAGATTTATTTATTTATTCATACAGAACTGGGGTACAGGCCAGAGATGCGGAGGGTGAGAGGCTTCACCAGAGACAGAGTGGAGAGCAGAACAGGCAGATCAATGAAGTACACTGCTGAGGAGAGCAGCGGGCGGGTCAGGAGAGGTCTGCCACAACATGTGGATCTCCTCCGGGGCAGGCGGGGATCGAACTCATGCGGAAGTAGCTTTTGATTCTTAGTACAGTGCTTTAACCCACTGTGCCACCAGGGAGGGCCCCCCTGGCAGCATCTTTTAACCTGAAAATGTGTAAACTGTCAGCCAGCAGCCCTGCCTGTAAGCACACAGTCTAGGGAAGCACAAGCATGTGTGTATGAGGAAGCAGACATGAGCAATGCATTAGTTACAAGCTAGAAACAACCCAATGGCTACCAACAGAGGAATGAAAAAGACAGAGGTCTACTCATGTGGTGGAATATTATACAGGAGCAAAAATGGAATGAAAAGCTCCATATGTATTAAGTAGGATAGATTTCAAATGCATAGTATTGAGTGAATGAAGCAAGCAAGTTATCAACAGAGATGCAAAGTATTAAAGTATACACACATAACAATGTTGTGCTCCCTAAATGTATGTAGCCACTCCCAGAAATTGTTCTGA
Source organism: Condylura cristata (assembly GCF_000260355.1). NCBI lineage: Eukaryota > Metazoa > Chordata > Mammalia > Eulipotyphla > Talpidae > Condylura > Condylura cristata. The sequence goes on along the minus strand of NW_004567122.1, from coordinate 38,505,710 downwards.
AAAGGTACACACAACCTGGGAGGAGTGATGCCTTTGGGAAGGGAACTGGGACTGGAGGATGGTCAGCAAAGTGATGCTACTCTTACTTGTAGTTATATGGCTATTTGATTTTTTAAATACAAGCCTTAAAACTATTTTTTAATTTTAAGAATAAAAAGCATTGTTCATATACTTTCTTCCCCTCAGCCAGTGACCAGTAGGAAGAGGGGAGTGATTGCTCCAGGGTGGAAAGGCAAGCCCTGGACCAGGGCCTGTGTTCCAGCCAGAAAACCATTTCTGCCTGGACCACCCCAGCAGTGGCAGCCACAGACAGGCCCCATGAGAACCTACTGGGCAGTTTCCAGGCCCAGTCAGCCTCACAGGTGGGCCCTTGACAAGGAATCCAGAGAATCCAGAGTCCTGGATTGTCAGCACATCTTGACCATCAACACTCACTAAACCTCAGTGGCCCTTCCTGTCCCAGAAAGGACCTGGGCTCAGAGTCCCTAATTCTCTCTTCTTGGAGGGATGGCCTTGACCTGTGATACCTGAGGGAGGACATGGGTGGGGGCTGAGACCTGAGCTGGTCAGCCTGGAAGCTGGCTATCATGACTGAATATCTGCTGAGAGTTTAGGCAGGGTCTAAGGGTCCTAGGAGGAGAGAGAATGGTCTTGCCTGGTGAGAACCCCAGAATACCTGCCAATGGTCCGTGGCTCACATGGAGATCCTCTCATCAAGGCCCTCCTCAGCTATTTGAGGAAAATCACAACTTTCCATCCCTTCTGAAAGTCTCTTGTCAAGGCCAGTCATCTTTAATTCCCAGCACTCCCCCAGAAGGTCTGGTCTCTAAGCACGGCAGGCCCTGGCACCCATGTGTCTCTCTGTCAGACAGGCACGGGCTCCTTGTGTGGTCTGAGCAGATGCCAAAAGAGCTGGACTGAGGCCTCCTTTCTGTGGATCCTCTGCTTTCTCACTGACTACAGCCCAAGCCAGAGGAGCATTTTTCAGAAATAGCATCAGACAAGGAAGCCAATGGCAGTTGAAATGCCTCCCTAGTAGTCTGAGGCCTTCCTTTGGTGCCAAACTCCTGTCTTGACTCCTATGATTTGTTTCAAGTCCACAGGGGAGTATTAAATTTATCCCTCCCAAGTTCTCTCCTGTTAGCCTTCCAACCATCATCTTGGCCTGCAATAATCACAATAATAATCACATTTATTTTATTGTCAGAAAATTTGACAATAGCTGCTCATGTCATCCTCATAGCAATCTGAGGAAGTAGGTACTTTACAGATGGGGAAACAGAGGCTCAGAAAGGTTAAGTCACTTGCCAAGGTCACACAGCCAAGCGTGAAGTCCGCATCTCAGCGCACACTGAGGCCTCATGCTCCAAACAGTGTAAATCACTCCTCTGTGGCTCTCTTCCCTGGTGTCCAGCATTTCTCAGCCACACCCCATTTTGGTACAACCGCAAAACTAGTTCAGAGGCTCCTTCCAGACCAGTGTTGAAAATAAGGAAAAGGGCCAGCTGTCCTAGGCCTAGTAAGAGGTGGGGGTTGGGGGGTAAGGAAAGATAAGCAACTTTCCATCCATTAAAGAGACACAGCAGTGATGGAGAATAAGGACCTGCCTCTGGGTCAGACAGACAGGGACTTGGGTGTCAACCCTGCTGCGCTGCGCTTGCTGGGCAGGTGTTGGAGTTCACCACCCTTGTTCTTCATCTGGAGAAAGGGGGAAATTGTAGCACCTGCCCCACCCTGTTATGCGGAAGGTGCAGCAAAACTGGGGTACTTCCACCCATTCCTTCCCTGGGTATTTCCTGAGCATTACTGTGCAGAGTGGATTTCAAACACAGCTCAGGGAACGCAGGGTCTGCCGCGCGAGCCTTGCTCCCTGGCCTTTCCCACATCTCCCAAGCCGTCACCTTACTTGTTGAAATTTCGATAATCCGCCAGGCGGGGTGTGAGACTTCGGCCAAGACTCTGGCGGTCCCAGGAGCTGCCCGACTCCTGCCACGGGCAGCGGTAGCCCTTGGGGATGGCCGTGTGGTTGAACTTCTCCGGTGGGACGCTCTTCAGGGGTTCTGCATAGCCTAAGCACAGAGCGGGGCGCGTGGAGGTGGTCGGAGGGATTCCTGGGGCCCAACTTCTGCTTACTCTCAAGTCCAGCTGGCAGACATCCTTGGGGAGCCAAGACCCAAGCTGGGAAAAGTGAGTGTGGCGCCGTGGTCGGGGACTCCACAGTTGCTTCAGCAAAGAAACAAGAAGCAAGGAGGATGGGTACAGGGACTTGCTGTTCCGAGTACAGAATCAATTCTTGCTAAATTCTGGCCAGCTGTGAGACGTTGGCCTCATAAGGGCACTTCTCTGCGGATGCGTGTGTGTGGGGGGGGGGGGGGGACGAAGGGGGGCATGCACTGAGCCCACACCCCCCAAGCCCCTAGCCATGGTCCTGAGTCCAGGGAATCCCGCTCACCTGGTGCCAGAGTGCTGGAGCTGGGGGCACACTCCGCTCCGGCTGCTGTTGATGGGTCAAGCTCAGGGCCCCCGGGGGAAGCCTGGAGGATGTGGCCATCTGAGGGGCAGTTCTGCCCCTTGGGTCCATTGGCAGCCTGTGTGGAGTGGCACGCTCAGAAACCACGTCCCAGCTGCCCAGTTCCACCCCAAGAGCTTCTGCTCCGATCCAGGCCGCCTCCACACTCACCGTCCCCATCTGCTCTGCGCCGGTCACCACCATCCCCTGGGCACTCTGGCTCCCACTGCCACTCCCGGATGTGATCTGGTGGGGTGGAGGAGGCAATTCAATCTCCGAGGCTCAGTGGGGCATGGGACCTGGGACCTCCAGGCACCAAAAAAAAAAAAAAAAAAAAAAAAAAAGTGGGTGGGGGAGGGTGGAAGGCAAAAATTCTATCGGGGGGTGATGTTGGCGGGAAGGCGGGAATGAGTTAATAGTGTAGAGCGCTAAACCTGGTGACCTGGGCAGAGAAAGGCTCTGTAGTTAGTTGCTATTATGACACAGGCCCGGGGCAGATACTTACCCTCCCTGAGCCTCAGTTTCCTCTCTATAAAATCAGAATGATAATGATGATCAAACTCTTAGGACTCTATGAACATTGAATGAGATACACAAAAAGGGCTTTGCTAACATTGTCTTAGCTACATAGCAAAGGTGGGTGCTCTGTCTTTATTATGTTGCTACAGGGCTCCCTCTCAATTGCTCCTGTCTAATTTGGAAATGGAGTGAGGTATGGAAGAAAATGTTCCTCATTTGGAAGCAGCTGAAAGTGCCTGAAACCCCAAGGTATACCTTTCTTGCCTTCTTTCTCTGCCAGCCTGCTGATCCATGCCCTTTTACTTCTTCCAGTGTGAAGAAGAGAAAAAAGCATTCAGCATTTTCTCCTTTAGCTCAAGTCTAATCTAAATCCTACTTGCTGCAGTCAGCCAGAGCACGTGACTTCCCTCCAGCACTTCCTCTAGGAGCCCTGCTGTCTACAGCTCTTCCTGTCCGCCTTAGAGTTTGTATCTGGGGAGAGATGGCTGAAAGGCCAAACAACCTTCTAGGATCACAGAGGAAGGAGGGGCTCAATCTCATGAAGCATCACAGCCTTTCCCAGCTCCAACTTGAGGGACACCCCAGGGGCCAGAGGGCCTCACCTGACTCACTGTTTGACTTTGATCTCAGCACAGGCCCTCTTGCCTCAGTTTCCCCCCTGAACCGCAACCTGCCAATTTCCAGAAACACACACATACAAAAATAAAGAGTACAAGTCTCCAAGGCCCTCCTTCTATACCTGAAGCCCAAAGTAAATCCCAAAGGTCATGGGGACTTACTGACTGTTGGCTGGATGCAAGCTCAAAGGTGAATTTCTGCACACGGCGCTGTCTCCTCTGGAAGAGGAGGGATCCCGGGTTGCTGCTGTTGCGTAGAGAGAGCTCCTCCATCATCAAGTCCTGCGGCACACTCAGCTTCTTGCCCAAGTCCAGCAGGGGGACTACCGCGGAGAGGCCAGAGCAGGCGGTTACTCCAGAGCCCTCTCGACTTGGGCCATGCTGAGGGAAGCCCTCCCAGTTAGGTGCAATGTGGATGAGCCCTGTGAGAAGGCCCGGGCTTCCCCTTTGCTGATGTGGGGTGTCATCACTCTGTGAAATCTTTGCTTGCCTCATGGGCAAAAGTAATAGCTCCAAGATTAATTTGCATGAGCTTGGCAATGAAACTGAGCACCATTTCAGAGAGTCTTTGACCATTTGTATTTATTCTATCAATTTCCCCATGTAGCTGTTTAGCCACAGTGGCACAGTGAGATAATGATCAGATTCTAGATGTCTTTTAAAGGTAAGCATGGTTGGGCCCTCCCTGGTGTGACTCAGCGGGTTAGGACGCAGCACTGCAAGCTAGCTGCAGCAGCTTCAGTGTGAGCTCGATCCCCGGCCCTGGAGACTCACATGGTACCGCAGATCTCTCCTGTCTTGCCCACTGCTCCCCTCAGCAGTGTACTTCTTTGACCTGCCTGTTCTGCTCCTTACTTTGTCTCTGGTGAATCCTCTCACCAGCCCTGTACCCCAGTTCTATATGCATAAATAAGTCTTTTTAAAAAAAAATGGTAAGCATGGTTATGAGCTTAGACATACATAGATGAGTCTGTCTGTCTAGAGAGAGAAAGGGAAGCTGAGCCACAGGCAGGACAGGGAAGCTGTTCTAACACCCTTTAGAAGCCTGGGTCTGAGTCCTGAGTTCTTTTGCTTTTTTCTTTTCTTTTTACTGTACTGTTCTTTTAGCTTTTAAATAGCCTTTTACTAATTATAAAAATAACATAGGTGAAGAAAGAAAATAGAGAGATCATTAACAATATGACTCCTACCAGGATATTAATAGCTAGCCAATTTCACTTAGGGAAAAAAGAAGAAATCACCATTTCTACCACTCAGAGCTTGCCACAGCTCACACCTTAGTGTATATCCTTCCATATTTTTCACTGATTACATAAACATATGTGAGATTTTTAAATTTTTTTAAATAATATTATAGTTTATTTTTACATCATTTTGTGCATTTTTCCATCTCAGTTGCAATCCCCTTGGGTTTCCCATCACCAAATCACCCATGTGCCATCACCATAGTCCAGTACACTTTCCTCCTCTTCCCCCCCCCCATTTTTGATCCCATTCCCCACTCCACCCCCATAAAATGTCTCTGGTATATAGCTGTTCATTATTATTATTATTTTCTCCCCTGGCCCTTTATACTCCTGCTATGAGTGAAACTATCTGGCATTTTTCCTTTTCTTTCTGGCTTATCTCACTAAGCATGATCTTTTCCAGCTCTATCCATATTGCTGCAAAAGGCATGTGTTTTTTTTTTTTTTTTGGTTGCTGAGTAATATTCTATTATGTATATGTTTTTTTTTTTTTTTTTTTGGTTGCTGAGTAATATTCTATTATGTATATGTACTACATCTTTTTTTTTAAGATTTATTTATTTATTCATACAGAACTGGAGTACAAGCCAGAGATGCAGAGGGTGAGAGGATTCACCAGAGACAGAGTGGGGAGCAGAACAGGTAGATCGACGAAGTACACTGCTGAGGGGAGCAGCAGGCAGGTCAGGAGAGGTCTACCTCACCATGTGGTCACCTCCGGGGCAGGCGGGGATCGAACTCATGCAGAAGTGGCCTTAGCTTCTTAGTGCTGTGCTTTAACCTGCTGCGCCACCAAGGAGGGCCCCCACTTATTTCTTTTCTCATGGTTAGGTCTAGTTATTAGAGTCATTTAGAGGATTTTCAGGGCTGACAAATGTCCCTAGTAGTTTGGGGCCCAGTCCTGCTTTGTGCTTCCCCAATAGCAAAGTGGCATCCTTTTACACTAGTCCAACATGAGGCCTTTGGAGGAAAGGAGTGACAGAATGGTGAGGACACTGGTAGGGGAGGGACACGAATGGGCAGCATGACTAAGGTGTCCATCTCTACAATTGGGTACACATAGGGTCATATTCTGCTCTATAAGTGGAATTTTAAGCTAAGAGGCTAACTGAAATCTCCCAGGATATGAGAACAGGCTGAGCCCCGAGACCAAAGGACTAACACAAAAGGAGTGTAGAACCCAGACCTAGAGCCTGGGAAGGAGCACTCAGAGAGGTAGGAAAAAACCTGAGGAGTGTGCTGTCCTAAAGCTTAAAAGATGAAGGTATTTCTGAGAAGACACTTAACAATGGAGCCCTGTGCTCTGATCCGTTAAGTCAGGTGGGGCAACTGGAAAGTGACTGTATATTTAGTAACTCGGGGTTACTGGTAAACCTACAAAGGCAGTTTCTATGGAACATCTGGGTGCGAAAGCCCTACTGGAAAGGGTTCAAGAGAAAATGGACAGAAGGACATGTTTAAGCAGCCAACAGGGAAGCGACAAACCAAATTTAGGATGTGGGACATTCTACAGGCAACAGGCCCGGGGTTTTTTATTTGTTGGTTTTAATGAGTGAATGACATGGGAAAGGAGGAGTGTTTTATATTAAAGGAGATTATTAGACAAAACGACCAAACAAAAACAACAACCCTTATTTGGATTCTCATTAAAACAAACTGGAAAACTGGAGAAAGTTGACTATGGGATGGATTATTAGATGGCTTTAAATCATTCTTGCTAATTTTGTCTTTGTGGTATGTGAATAAATGTTCTTTTTATTACTTTTGCTCCCTTGTGAAGTACTTGGGGGGTGAAATGACATACTCTTTGGGATTTACTTTGGACTCCAGTAATTAAAGGGGGGCCTTGGAGACCTGCACTCTATTTTTATATGTGTGTGTCTGGAAATTGGCATAATAACATGTTTAAAAGAAAGAGACACAGTGAGAGAGAGAAAAAACTGGAGGCAGATGTGTGATCAAGAGGGGGTTGCTTGTTTTTCTCATTTTTAAAGAAGGTGAAACTAGAGCTTCTCTTTTAGCTGCTGGGAAAATCTGACCATGCAATAGTGAGAGGAAAATCTTCCTGTAAGAGTGTCCTGAAGCAGGCGCCAGGGGTGTGTGTCTGGGTTGGCTCAGACAGGTGCAAGTAGATCTCATGGACCAAGTCTGGCAGGAAAACTCAGATTATGGCACAGAGCAAGTGAGTGGACAGTTGTGGAGGAGGGCCTCGCAACTGTGGTCTCTTAGTTACTTCACTTTCTTCAGTGATATTAGAAGCAAGGTCATTAGTGAAGAAGGGGGAGGTTTGTTGGAGGCTGGGGGAGAGTAGAGAGAGGTTGTCCAAGTCTCTCAGAGACTAGTAGGGGCAGCGGGTGGACCAGGCTCGGCCATTCAGGTGCTGCAATTCATTCTATTCAGTGGAGTCCTCAACAGGGATTTTTTTTTTAAAGATTTATTTATTTATTCATACAGAACTGGGGTACAGGCCAGAGATGTGGAGGGTGAGAGGATTCACCAGAAACAGAGTGGGGAGCAGAACAGGCAGATCGACGAAGTACACTGCTGAGGGGAGCAGCGGGCAGGCAGGAGAGGTCTGCCTCGCCATGTGGATCTCCTCCGGGGCAGGCGGGGATCGAACTCATGTGGAAGTGGCTTAAGCTTCTTAGTGCAGTGCTTTAACCCGCTGCGCCACCAGGGAGGGCCCTCAACAGGGATTTTAAAAAAGTTTTTATTATTCTTGAACAACCATATACCAGAGACATTTTGTGGGAGTGGAGTGGGGATCAAAAACGGGGGGGGTGGGGAGGGAAGTGCACGGGACTATGGTGATGGCACACGGGTGATTTGGTGATGGGAAACCCGCAAGGATTACAATTGAGATGAAAAAAAAAGTACAAAATGATGTAAAAATAAACTGTTATAAAATAAAAAAAAGTTTCTATTCTTTCAGAAAATATAGAAAACACCTTCTACATTTTTGAAGAAAGAAATCGCTATCGTTTAAAAGGTGGGGATGGGGTTGGGGGGAGCAAGTTTCAGAAGAATATGTATCCTAACATCCCACTCATGTATTTTAAAAACAAGGATATGCTTATTTACTTGGTGGTTGTTAGGTGAGGGAGTCAAAAGCTGCGAACTCCCTGTTACAAATTAAATAAGTCCCGGAGGTACAGTGCACATGGAGCCACAGTTCATAACCCCGTCTATACTGCATATCTGAACGTGCTAGGAGACTAGATTCAGCATTCTCATCACAGGGGGAAAAACCGTAACTCTAAGCAGAGGTGGTCAACTGGACTTACTGGGGTGATCATTGTGCAACGTGTACAAATACAGAGTCAATATGTCACGCACCTGAAACTGGTGTCATGCTGTCCTTATGCTTTTTCACGTTGGGGCTAAGAGAGTAAGGAGGAAGAACAAGGCGGAAAGAAACATGAGGGACTGTGGTGCTGGAGTATGTGTGCATGAGTGGTGGGTGCACTGTTGTGGTAATAGCTAAATGGGGGTACCCCAATATTACCTCAGTTAAAACTAACTAAATAAATTTATATAAACAACAGGATACATAGCTTTAGGAATATATACTTATACTTTCATTAAAAAAATCTGCAAGGAGGCCCTCCCTGGTGGCGCAGCGGGTTAAAGCACAGCACTAAGAAGCTAAAGCCACTTCTGCATGAGTTCGATCCCTGCCCCGGAGGTGACCCACATGGTGCGGCAGACCTCTCCTGACCTGCCCGCTGCTCCCCTCAGCAGTGTGCATCACCAGTCGGCCTGTTCTGCTCCCCACTCTGTCTCTAGTGAAACCTCTCACCACCCCTGCACCTCTCGCCTGTACCGCAGTTCTGTATGCATAAATAAATAAATTGTTAAGAAAATCTGCAAGGAGATATGGTAGCAAATATTAGTGTGGATTCTTATGGGATGGGGGAAGAAGGGGACTACTTGCAGGGTTTTTTTTTAACAAGAACTTGTACTGCATATTTAAAAATAGCAAAGGCTATTTTTACCTAAATATATAACATAAAGTCCCCTGGCATCATATCTTCAAATACTACCCAGATAAGCTATGTTTGATATTATTTTTTAAAAAAATGTATTTAAAAAAAAAGTCTGTTTTACTAATCAATTCTATTTCTAGACATTTATCTTTGGGATGGGGGTAGGAGCGTGTTGCATAAATATACCCAAAGGTATACACAAGATGTTTTCTCCAGTGGGGTTTCTGTGAAACCTGGAGGCCTGGTGATGGGGCTGCCCAGACACCTCTTAGGGGTGAAGAATTCATCACCACCCCCTTCTGCAGAGTGCAGCCAGAAAAATAGAAGTGCCCCTTGTTCTGGGAGGAAGAACTCCTTGCGGCTATTCACAGGCCCACCCTGCAGCCCCCTCCTACCCTGTCATGGTATCAGAAACTGCCTGGGATACCACAGCCCCCACAGCCTAGTTTAGCACCCTGTCCTGACCTGCCCTGCTCCTCCTCAATCACTTGGTCTACTCCTACAGGTGCCAATGTAAGGGGGTTGTTTGCCCACTTTTTTTTTTTTTTAAGATTTATTTATTTGTGCATACAGAACTGGGGTACAGGCCAGAGGTGCAGGGGCGGTGAGAGGATTCACCAGAGACAGAGTGGGGAGCAGAACAGGCAGATCAATGAAGTACACTGCTGAGGGGAGCAGCGGGCGGGCCAGGAGAGGTCTGCCACGCCATGCGGTCACCTCCGGGGCAGGGATTGAACTCATGCTGAAGTGGCTTTAGCTTCTTAGTGCTGTGCTTTAACCCGCTGCACCACCAGGGAAGGCCAAGTGTTTGCCCACTTTTAAAGAAGGTGAACCTAAAACTTGACTTTTAGCTGCTGGGAAAATCTGACAATACAATATTGAGAGGAGTACCCTACAGCATTGTGACCATTAAGAGGAAGTGCACATAATTATTATATTCCCTATGTTGGGGGAGCAAGGGTGATGGGGGTTGGGGAGTGAGATAAACCATACCAGGATAGAAAGATGTCATATCTACTGCTAAATAAAAAAAAAAAAAAAAAAAAAAAAAAAAAACAAACAGCCAAAGGGCACGTAGCCCACGTGTGTATGCATTTATATAATTATGTAAACACATGAACAGAAGGTTTACACAAATATGTTAACGGTGATTATCTCCAGATGGTTCCATTATGAGGAACTCTTACTTTCAGTCACTCATGTATGTCTCGGTTGAATATTTTAGCAAATGGGTATATAATTTGTGGAACCACTCTAGCAAAGAAGTCTCTCTGGAAACCAAGAGCTCTGGAGTCCAACTGCAGCTTCACTTCTTGCCAGATGTGTGAGCATCTAGCTTCTCTGAGCAAAATGTGCAAAATGGGATAATGACATCTAACGTGTGGAGATGTTGTGAGGGTTGTGTAACACGAAGGAAAAGCACTGGCCCAGCATCTGATACCATAGCAGAGCTTTATTGTGACTTCACAAAGGCTGTCTTTCGGTGGGGAACTTAGTTCTGAAGTGGTTCATCAACACTGTAAAATGATCCACAAGTCCCACATCTCCAGTCTGGGGTAAATGGTGTGTGTCTGCTTTTGGGGGTCTGAAATGAATTAATTCCCTAGACTAAAGAATACCTTGCCTGTCTTGTTAGAACATCTCCTCGTTTGAATATCTCAACCCAAAAATTCATGGAACAAACAAAGATGCTTGCCATCAACAGGAGGAGTCCAGAACACACAAAAGAGGCCACAGGATGACCCACGCAGGCAGTCACATAGCTTGTTTAAACACTTCTCAGAGCCATGGAGGCAAAGCATGGCAGTGGCCTCTGCTGTGGGTCTGGGTCGCTGTCTACCTGCATCAGGATCATATGGGAAGTTCTAAATCGAGTGTGTGCCTGCCACCCTGCCGGTTGGGTCAGAACCCCTGGGGGAGATGCTGGGAACCTGTATTTTGATCCAACAGGTCACTTCGCTGTGGTTCTCACTGACGTTTGAGAGAGACTTATTTGAAGTCGTTTTAAAAATAATTATATTGCTCTAAAATGGGTCAAATAAGCAGATTTCTAATGTGAGGCCAAGAGTTCCGGGAGAGGTCTTAAATAGTTGATAAGCATGTATTTTTAATGACTTAGTTTTGGTTTGATTTTTTTTTAAAGATTTATTTATTTATGCTCACAGAACTGGGATACAGGCCAGAACTGTGGTGGGTGAGAGGATTCACCAGAGACAGAGCGGGGAGCAGAACAGGCAGATCGACGAAGTACACTGCTGAGGGGGGCAGCGGGGAGACAGGAGAGGTCTGCCACGCCATGTGGTCACCTCCAGGGCCAGGATGGAACTCGTGTTACAGTGGCTTCAAGGACCTTCATAAAGCGGTGCTTTAACCCATTGTGCCACCAGGGAGAGCCCTGATGACTTAGTTTTTAAGCGAAAAGGGTCGAGTCAGATTGGGTAGCCTGCTTTTGCCCCCATCCCACTGTCCCCACATCCTTTGTCTCAAGTCAGGAGCCACGGTCACAAAGAGCAAGAGTTAGTGCTGGAGGAGCAGGGAGCCATAGTGAGGACTGGAGCTGGGCACAGAGCCCTCACCTCCAAATGCGGCTGAGCTAAGGACTCTGCTGGGCCTTGGCCAGTCTCGGGCCATGAACCTCAGTTCCTGGGTGTGTGGACATTAGAGCATGATGCTCTCCCTCAACCATACATCTGAAGCTCCCCAGCCTAGAAGGCAGATTCCAGAGGCTCCTCGTGGGACCTGGAACTCATACCTGTTTGCCCACACTTGGGGTTAGCAGGCTCAAGTAGCTGCAGTCTGGGACTGACAAAAGATGCAGCGCATGCAACACGCAGGTTGGGTTCCCTTACCTTGTCCAGCAAGGTCTCCCACAGCAGCCATTTCTGGCCCCTTCTGTTCCTTGGGGATCATCCTGTGGAGGAGAGACTCCTGCTGATCAATCAAGCTGCCCAGGTTCTTCCCCAGATCTTCTCCAAGTTCCTAGTCCACAGAAGCCCAGCCCTGGATGGTCTTGGACAAGCCCCAAATTTGCCCAAGCAAGAAGGGTCTTGAAACTCTGTCCAGAGGAGGACTTGGTTGCCGAAGAAACGTGGTCGGGATGCTGGAATTCACACAAATCAGCTCCCCTGTGGCTAGGGAAGACTGTCTCACTGCGCATGGTCTCAGGGACCTGGGCCTGACTCTTCATGTGGGGGAGAACAGGGGCCTGGGATGTTGGGGCACAAGAGATAAGGACCTCAGTCTCTTGCCATGTACCAACTCAGGAGACCTCAAACCAGTGTCTGGAAGAGATTGGAGGCTTAAGTCATAGGAAGAGGGGTGTGGGGGTTAGGCTGGGATTGCCCTGAGGTCTGCAAAGTTGGGCCTCATTTTTCTGTCCCCAGTACTTAGCCCTAGAGCTTGGGGTCACAGGCTGGTCCAAAGAAACTGAGAGAACCATCCTTTCTCAATTCTCCATCCTTCAGGTAATGTACTCCCTCATCCTCCCCTCCTTCTTCCCTTTTATTCCTCTCCGCTTCCCACCCCCCACCCCTACCCCCAGGCATCTCATTTGTTTTCCAGGAATCTTGGAGATTTACAAATAAAATGATCTCTATAACCCTCAGGAACATCCACAGACCCCAAATCCAGATGCCCTAAGTCACCCCCAGGAAAGAAGCCTAAACCTTTGAGCCCCTGGCAGGTTACCCACCCCAGCGCTCCTTTCCTTTGCTTCCAGATTTCCTTCTGCTCCTGCAGAAGAAGCAGAGAAGCCGCCTGCCCCCATCCGTGTCCTCAATAACCACCCCAGCAACCTGCAGCCTGATCCCGAGCAAACCTGGAGTTCCCCAACTGCCTGTGTGAATGTGAGCAAGAGGTTCTCCAATTCTGTGCTTCAGGGGTCAGCTTGATCATGGGGATCCATGGAAGGGCTTCCGTGCATCCCCAAACCCTCTAAAAGAGATGGCAAAGAGAAGCACATCTGCATGCATTTGGGGCAGGAGGTGTGTGATAACTGCGCATGCTCTGACCACTCTGTTTCAGAGTTCACAGGCCTGTTTCTTGATAAACATCCCTTATAGAAATGTGCAGTCATTGAGAAGCGCCTTGCTTAGGAAACCTGCTTCCCCTCCTGCCTAGAGAGCCTAGAGTCCTCACAGAGCTATTGCCTCTCCGCACCTTGAATCCTAGCCATCACCTCCCCCTCCACTAAGCCACCCAGAGCTCAGAACCCTCCCTTCCTGCTCAGGAGTCAGGCTTCTGTGAGGCCCCATTCCCCCAGGGCCTGCACAGGGCCCTGTCTCTGCCTGGTGGGGGTGGGGGATCAGCTCATCTCCTCTGCCCACTCCCCACAGGTTCCCGAGCACCCCTGGGATCCTGGTACCTGAGAGATGGGACCCCAGTGGGGAGAAGAGCGTGCCAGGCCCTCAAGATTAACACCTCAGTTGGGGAGCTGGGAGTTGAGTGGTGTGTCCCTGTTGGTGGTCAGCAGTCAGCGCCGCCGCCCGGCGTGCCTGAAGCCGGCTGGCCTCAGCTGACGAGAATCCTTCTTGCCTCTCGTGGCTCACAGCCTTATTTCGGGCTGCAACAAGATCCAGGGCCAGAGGCTAAAAGCACCAGGCCCCAGGGAGGACAGGTGCCCGGCAGCAGGCCCTTGCAGAGAGAGGGGCTTGCACACATGTGAGCAGCATACACATATGCACACCCCAAAGTCCACTGGGAATGCTGAGTCAGTGCCTGTCACTTGAGGTGGATATTTGTGTTCTTAGTGCCTTATGGGAACACAGTGGGTATTTGCCAAAAGAATGAAAGATGGGTGCATGGGTTTGTTGTTTTGCTTAGTTTACTCTGTCCTCTCCTCCTCTCGATCCCGCCACTGTCTCACACCCTCTGTGCCTCTAACTATGAAGTGAAAGTGAATAAGGAAGATCTCTGTTCTAAAAGAACTCATCCAGGGAGTCAGAACCATCCAAAGCTTTCTGATCCATCATGGGAAAGGCTGGGAAGTGCTGGAAAGGCTCTGGCTTCCCAGAGGAGGTGTCTGACATCTGAGCCCGGCCTGGGTAGCTGAGCGGAGTTCAATGGGCTGAGCCAAGGGATCACAGGAACAAGCCACATGGCATTTGAAGATGTAGGGGTGACTGAGTATTTCCAGACCCGAGGGGGACAGAGTAGTGCTGACAGATGAGGCTAGACAGGGAGGCCCAGGCCCCAGAGGCTTTTCAAACTAATGTGTACTTTATAAATGGACACTGAACAACTTAAAGAGATGCACAGAGAGGTCAGACTGGCGTTTTCCAGTGGTATTCCTGGTTGTGTGTGGGTCCAGAGCGGGTTGGTAGGGTCCAGACTGGAGGCAGAAGGGTTTCATTGTAACCAGGTGAGAGATCCTATGGATGGCTGAACAGAGCAGTTCCAGGGATGGTGAGGAGAGGCAGAGGCACCTGAGGGATGCTGAGGGACCGCCAGCTCCAGGTGAGAGGCTGGATGTGGAGAATCGGGAGAGGCCACTCCTGATTCTAATGATGGAGGAAGGGAATAGGTTGGGCTGGAGGGCAGAAACTGAGTGCAATTTGGCATGAACTCAGCTTGGGGCATCCCGGGCCCCCAACAGGCAGAAGGTAATGTTCTAAGAAGTTCAGCTGAAAATGCATATTGGGTCAGAGGTGCCAGGACCACATCCAGGGAGATATTTGCAGGTTTGGGGGGGCGGGGGGGGACATCTGTGCCTGTATGCCAGGCAAGACAGCCCAAGGTCTGCCTCACAGGGAGGTGCAGTTCTGATGCCTGGACTCAGAAGTGACTTCTCCTAGGGCTTCTTCTACCAGCCTGGAGCCCTGACCTGACCCTGGAAGCAGCCTCAGCACACTGGGTCTGACCCAGCTTGGCCTTGCCCACTCTGGTGACAGCGCCCTGTGACAGCACCTAAGCCAGCCACTCATTACCCTGGTAGGGGAGCTTAGGCCTGGAGGAGTGTCACCCCAGTTAAGGGGTGACAAGACTGGGGCTCTAACTAAGAAAATTCTCCTTTGATCCTGAGTTTTCTGAGGTTCCCGATCTCCCCTCACAGGTTACTGCTTCCTAGGTTCCCATCTCATGTATCTCAAATATGCACATTCACCCCAATTCCATGGACTATCCCATGATTGGGGAAAGAGGAAGGCTTTACACACAGCTGAAAATCACACAGGAAGGCAGAAGGATGCAGAAAGCATTTATTGAGGGCCAGAGCTGAATTCTACAGAAGGCTAGAGACAGTACAAAAGCAAGCTTCATGAACTGGGAAGGGGACAGGGGTGGTGAGGAGGTAGAAGGCTTTGTGGCCTGAAAAGACTAGCCAGCTAGTATGGCAGCTGCTCAAGGCTGCCTCCTGCTGGCGTTTTAGGGGAAATGCAGGTAGAAGTGGATTTTCTAAAGCCATTGCATCACCAGATGCCAGACAGCAGGTCTTCTCTAGAAGAAGCCCCTTAGCTCCCATCTCCTCAGCTGCAAGGGACAGAAGCAGATGGGACCCTGGTTTAATGTGGTCACTCACCCTTGACTAAGCAGTAGTGAGTGCCCTCTTGTGTTGACACAACAGAGCCTATACCCCCAGTCCTTAGGCTTTAGGTATACTTTGTTCCAAAGCACCCCAGACTCTCCTTATCTCCTTATCATCCTTATCTCAGCTTTCCCCGGCCTCAATTAATGTTCCAGGCTTCATATCACTTAGATGCATGGGGCAATCTAGCTCTAACTCCAAATCACACTCTGTTCCTCACCTTTAGCAACATCCTGGTATGCTTTTTTCCCTATACATCTTTGATCCTTGGGCAATTCCAAGTCCCTCCACCCAGTATCCTAAAGCTGATATTCTGAACCTCTAGACGGTACCAGTCAATTCTGGGTACTATAGAACTCAGCTCCATTCCTGCCCATGTCTGTCCTGGGGTTGAATCAGAGCCACCAAGGCTTAAGGGGCGCCAGGCACTAGCTAGGCCAGAGCGTGTGCAGAGGGAGATGGGACAAGTCAGTGTCCTCTCATCTGGGCATGATATGGACATTCGCTGGGATATGAAACTGAAGAATGGGGTACTTCTTGAGGAAGCAGAAACACGGCCAGACGCTTCTATCACCTGCCAAGCTCATCTGCCCACCCAACACTCCACTGTTACCTCCCTCCTTTCCTAATGCCATGAAATCCATTTAAGGACTGGAAGGACGCTCAGAGGTCATCTAAGCTTGTCCCTGCCCTACTAGAATCTCCTCTATGCATCCTGGCCACTCTCCACTTAATTCCCCTGAAAAGGAACACTTTGCCTTCCTCCTTGCAAACGAACAACCTCAAGCTCAGGGTCATCAGGCAAAGCCACATGATAGCTCCAGATCAACTCCTTTCTCCTCCACTCAGCTTTGAAAGGGCCAGCACTGAATTCTAAGAAGGCTAGAGGCAAGAAAGGGCCCAGAAAGAGCAGATTGGGTTGAATGCACCTAGAGCTTTTCTGAAGGCCCAAGCCTGGGCCTGGGGGTATCTTGCAGCTTTCTTCTCTGGCTGTAGATGAGATGTCTTGGATGGTCTGAGCTGGGGTGGCCAAAGGCATGAAGAGGGCTCTGGGAAGAGGAATCTTATGCTTTTCTCTGAAGGGGCCAGCAGGGCACCTTGGGCTGGCCTGGGAGACCTCTCTAAAGGTCACTGTGGTAAAAATAGATCTTGTTTGGAAAGGGGTGGAAAACAACTGCTCCTGCCCAGGACTTAGTGCCAGGGAGGCGGATGGTCAAGCCAGGACCTGGACAAGGACTTAGGCCTGGGATTTCTGAACACACCCCTTACTTGCCAAACTCCAGAGAGCAGAGGTTGGAGGGGAGAGGCTGGAACCCTGGAATGCAGCAAGTCCAGGGGTGCATATACATAACGCCTGCCTCTTCCAAGGCATGTTGATGTGTGTGCGTGTGTGTATGTGCTTTTGTAGATGGGAGGAGAAATATAGAAGTTTGGAGACTGCCTTGACCACGGTCCCATTAAACAGATGGATAAGCTGTAGGTCAGACAGAAGGTTTTTCCCAGGGCCAGAACAGCTGGATGACAGGGGGGGGGTGGAGGGGGGCGAAACCCCAAACCCAGCCTACTGCTCCACCGCAAGCCCAGAGCTCTCCTTCCCTTATCTTTATGGCTGTGTAAAGAGACCAAACCCCTTGGGACTTGTTGCCAACGTCACCCGAGCCCACGGACCCTCCTGGCTGGGCTGTCGAGGGTAGGTGGGTGGGGAGGAGCGGGCTTTAGGAGGTGCAGGAGGCCTCGGCCGGGAGGCTGCCTCGCTTGAGCCTCAGGCTGCCGTTCCAGCCGCGAGGGCAGATGTTGTAGCCGAGGATGCCCGGCGACTTGGCTCCGGAGTCCTCGGAGTCGAGGGACACATCGGAGTCCGTGGGCGAGCGGCGGCAGGGGAAGGGCCGGGGCGGGA
>NW_004567122.1:38472412-38487991 GCF_000260355.1 Condylura cristata | reverse complement strand
CGCCGGGCGTCCAGGGCGGGGAGGTGGCTAGGCTCTCCCGGCGTTCCTGGGGAGAGAGCAGAGGGCGGGGCAGGCGTTAGTGCTGGGGCCCTCCAGAGCGGGGGCTCTAGAGGGTCCGAGTGGGTTCGGCCTTCGCACAGCGGGGTTAGCCGGGGACCAAGGTAGGGGGAACTTGCAGTGTCCTGCTTTCAAGCCTGGGGCTTTCACAAGCCCGTGCTGACTGCCCCTGCGCAGTAACAGGGAGCAGATGACGGGGTTGTAGAACGATCACTCCAGGGACCAACCCCGGGATGCACTGAGTAAACCTGAGCAAGTTGCTCCTGCAACGGAAGCAACTCATTTTCCTCCAGGGTTAAATGGGGTGTGGCATCAGCATGGGCTACTTACTGGGTGCTTGTGAGGATTCAGGGAAGTAACTCATGTAAAAGGGCATTACACGGAGTAGATGTCTTGGAAGCGAGTAAGTGTTCAAATGATTACTTACCTCAAAAACATGCTGAAAGAATAGACATGAAACTAACCAAAGTGGCTACCTGTTAAGAAAATGGGGTGAACCTGGACAGGATCCACAGCCTGGGGTCAGAATCAGGTTTTTAATGTACTACTTTTATATGTTCTTTGAACCACCTGCATGTATTCTCTATTCAAAAATGTAAAGCTAAAAAATACTGAAGATCAGACCCTTCATCCCTGGCCTCTGGCTAATGTGACCATGATCACTCCTAATTTTCCCTTGGACACTGGCAGATGGAAACGTAAGGGGGAACTGTTCTTCCTCCCTAGGCCAGCACATTCCCTCACAGACTTCTTGCCTTCCATAGGGTGGAGAATGTGGTCTCAGTGAAGCCAGGTTAGTGAAATTTTTGAAGTTATAAAGCAGCACACCTCTGCTAACACCACCATAGCTGCCTCCTACCTATTAGGGACTTGCCAGTTTGCAAGGTTCAGACTCATCCTTTCTCTCTCAATAGAGCCTCATAGTCAACTGATGAGCAGCTGACATTATCACCGTTTTTTACTAGATGATGGAAATGCAGTTCATAGGTATAAATAACTATTCAGTGTTCGGCCCCATTAGGAAGTGTGTGTGTGTGTGTGTGAGAGAGAGAGAGAGAGAAAGAGAAAGAGTTTGAGAGAGGAGACTACTGCTTACTGGCTACACCATACCTAACTCGACTGGCTGGGAAGTGCAGGGCTTGGGGACCCATATCCAGTGCAGATATGCTAAATCATCCAAGTGTCCATGCAGTCAGATTTCCAGCATTCACCCCAGTCAGCCTCCAATTCAATCCAGATTCACAGTAGCCATCCCTCAGAATCCAGAGCTAGCCGGCCCATTCAGTGTCTCCTTCCCAAGCAAGATGTAGACCCACCCACAGACCCATTCTCTCATCCAATCAGAAATCAACCACAGCAAAGCCAGGCGACCTCTATCTAATCAGAATCTAAATATCCTGATTAAAAGGAAGCAAGAGCCATAAAGTATATGTCTACTAGGTGAATCCATACTCTGAAGTGGAATCTTTCAACCTAAAGAGGAATGCTGTATAGCAATGTGAACAGGAGATTCTCCATGGGATGACAATACTGGCCTGACCCCTAGAGACATCCCAGGACATGCAAGACCCCAGTTGTTATGTAGGAGAGTTAAAACTCAGTGTGAAAGTCACTGTTTTACTCCTAGGGTTGACTTGTGTATACGTGAGCACCAGACCTTGGGATCTGCTGACATCCCTGGGGGCTCTGGGTGCAGGCATGTGGCCAGGAGGCTGACCCAATCCTGCACAAGCATAGAGGCCAAGGAACCAGGGCTCCTCAGCCTAAAGAGAATGCTGGGAGGGGAGCCTCCCGGAGCTGTGTGAAAGGTCTCTAACGGGTGGTCTCCACCCTCAGTAGCCACAAAGAGAGACTAGAGTGAGCAAGTGGAAAGGGTACAGTTTCCTTCTCAAGTCTGCGTTGAAAGCTGGGAGCAGTGGTAAACAGCGCCTTACTGCTTGGAGGTGGGCTAGGGCCTGAGCTCATCAGACTACCAGGTCTGTATCCCAACTCCGTGTGCAGGGAAGAGGTGGGATACAAGACACAGAAAGACTGTGGGAATTGGAGCTGTTCACTTTCTGACAAAGGTCTTGATAACCAGAACCCTTTGGGAGTGCACATGGGTGAGAATTCAGAAAGCAGCCCCCACTTCACCCAGGACCATCACCAGTGCCAGGCCTTGAGTAGGGTAAAGGTGTGAGCAGCGCAGGGTCAGAAAGGAACTAGCAGGCCAAGCAACTCCTAGTTAAGGAGCCGAGTTTCCTCAGAAAGGGAAACTGAGGTCTAGAAGTAAGAGAGGGGTTGTCTAGATTCACGCAAGGATTCGGGTGCAGATCTGGGTGTAGAACCCAACTCCTGACAATGAGTGGCAGTCTGTTCCATCCCCTGGGGCAGAAACCAATTGCTTTTGGGAGCCAGACAAGGAACATGACGAATAGGATGAATGTGATATAGCCAGATTTAGATAGCACAGAGAGGGGAAGGAACCAGACTGTATATGCTTGGACTCAAGGCATTTAAAAGTCCATTAAAAAAAAAACAAAAAACAGGGCTCTCCCTGGTGGCGTAGCAGGTTGAAGCACCACACTGGGGAGCAAAGGTCACATCAGCATGAGTTCGATCCCTGCCCCGGAGCTGACCCACATGGTGCAGCAGACCTCTCCTGACCCGCCCGCTGCTCCCCTCAGCAGTGCACTTCGTCAGTTGGCCTGTTCTGCTCGCCATTTTGTGGTGAATCCTCTCATCCCCTGCCCACTGCACCTCTGGCCTGTACCCCTGTTCTGTATGCATAAATAAATAAATAATCAATCTTTAAAACAAACCACCAACCCTGGGCCATAAAGGGCTGTGGGTTTTCTCTGTGTTCTACAGTCTTTTTGGCCAAACTACAAAGTCAGAAGCCATGAGTTCCAAGGACTGATTCCCTAAGTGCTGACCTGGGCAGAGTCACAGCCCCCACCTCCCAGCCAGCCGTCCTGGCACCACCAGACCCACCGCAGGCTGATGACTCGCCTTCACACAGCCACCTGCAGTCCCAGATCCGAGAGGGAGAAGGGGCCCCATCAGTATCCAGACCACCAGCCAGCGAGCGCGGAAGAAAGAAGCAAGACAGATTTGAGGCAGAGTGTATTGAGGACAGGAGAGAAAACAAAGTCAGGGAAGCCTTCTGCCAGCTTGGCCGGGGAGCTGCAGGATGGAGGTGGGCTTTTCCTTGGCTGGCCCTGGAGGAACTTGGCAACCCAGGGTTCAGGACAGGGACCCCACTCGTGCTGGGAGGGGCTGGCATGGAGGAACTGAGCTCACTCACAACTCCCCCACGCACGCCCCCGAGTTCTGGGCAGAATGAGCTCACTGGGAAGGCACCCCTGTTCCCATGGAGACGCGCCCAGAGCTCACGAAAACTGCAGGCTCAGCCCAGCATGGGGACCGCCTCCACCACCCCTTGCCCCACTAGGGAGCCCAGAAATAGGCCTGGGAAAGAGGAAGTGGGTGGTGCTCAGCCCCCCCACCTTGGGAAGCTTCCATCTGAATCCTGCCTCAAGAGTCTGTAATTCTCACACCCCAACCCCCACAAAACCTGGTTTGGGGGTGGGGGGCTGTATCACATCAAAGGTGTCAGAGGTGGTAAAGATCTCAGACAAGCTGATTCAACACCCTCACTGTAGAAATGGAGCAACTGAGTCCCAAAGATACACATAGGGACTGTTAGCATCCAGATCTCCTTAGTCCAGTCTTCTCCTCAGCACCTGAAGAACTCCTTCATCCCTTCCCACAGAGCTGCTGAGCTCCTGCCCTGGACCTCACCTGTTCCCACTGTCTGCAGACAACCCTGCGTGGAGCCCCTCCAGCCTAGGCTTTCTGTTTCTCGGCCTCCTGCCACAGCCCATCCCAGCCACACCCTCCCAGGAATAAACAAGCCCTAAGACATCTAATCTCCAGCTCTCCTAGGGCAACAGCCCATTTCCTTTCCTGTCTTACCAGGGTTTATCACTTACAAGGCCTTTCTCCCGAAGCACCAGCCTGTCTTCCCACTCCTCACACACTGTTAGGGCCTGGAAGGGCCCTCACTGTATACATGAAAAAACTGAGCTCCAGGAAGGGAAGGGGACTTGGCCAAGGCCACAAAGCAAATGGGAGGTTGAGACAGGACCAGACCCTTCCTCGTGCTCCTCTCTCCCTGTGGCCCTTTCCACTGTGCAGAGAAGCTGCACTTAGTCCAGCAGATCTTGGGTCAAGCTGCAGCCAACACAGGCAGCAATATACTGCTGGGAGCCCCTAACGAGCCGCACCCTCACGCTTGCACACCCTCCTCCAGTGATGGCCTCTCGGAGGTCCCCTGGGCCCTCCCACACTCCGGAACCACGAGGGCCAGCCAGGTGGAGTCAGGGTGGAGTCTAGGGAGCTTTAGCTGTCCCTAGAGTGGAGCCAGATGTTTACAGAGGGCACTGAGGCAGCGGAGCAGAAGGGGCAGAAAGAAAAGCGTCGGACAGCAGTAACGGGCTGAGTCCTCATCCAGCAGAAGAACACAGGGGAGGAGAAAACGTGGAGGCCGAGGCAAAGTTCTCTGAAGCAGCCGAGAGGAATATCCACAGGCAGAGGCGGAAGAGACAGACCCATGGTGGTGAGAATCCAACGACAGGCAGAAAGATGCCAGGAGCAGGACCACGATGAGGAGGCTGCCCTGGAGCAGCTGAGAGGCAGACCCCTTCCTTGGCTGGCTGGGTCACAGGTTCTGGCGGGCTCTGTGGGCTCTAGAAACTGGTCAGATCCCCTTTTGGCCACTCCCCAGCAAGATGCTGGCATCCCCACAGCTCACAAAGGCCAGAGGGAGTCACTCAGCCCCACTTGGGCCTGCCAAGGATGTTCTCTCCCATGATGCCCCTCCCCACCTGGCCTAAGACTTCAGATCCCAAATACGGAGCTCAGTTCGCAGTTGGGAAGGGGCAGCTACAGCTCAGAGAGGGGAGGTGACTGGCCCCATGTCACAAAGCTAGCTAGTGTCCCCTCAGATCTGAAGTTCTGAGT
This sequence comes from Condylura cristata, assembly GCF_000260355.1. Taxonomy (NCBI): domain Eukaryota; kingdom Metazoa; phylum Chordata; class Mammalia; order Eulipotyphla; family Talpidae; genus Condylura; species Condylura cristata. The sequence goes on along the minus strand of NW_004567122.1, from coordinate 38,482,930 downwards.
CCCCCTTCTCCTGCCTCTCAGCCCTGTGCCACTTTCTGCCACATCTGCTCTACATCCAGGCCCGGAGGGGGGCACTGACGGGCAGTGGGGTCTCTATGGGGTGCGTTACTTGAAGCAGAAGGAAGGCTTCCACACCTGAGCCTCGATCCCTGCATTCCGAGTGGAGAAGGAAGGCCTGGGGGCCTGCTTGGCTCGGGGAGACCACGCCCTGGAGGGAGACACTGGGGAGATATCACTGCTGTAGGTGGGGCTCACGGTGGCTGGCTGCAGGCCGTCCTGGCTGGGCAGCGAGTAGAGGCTGGGCGAGGAGCGGGAGGGCCGAGGCAGGGCTGGAGACGGAGGAAGCGCTGCCTTGGGCAGGCTGGGCGCCAGGTCCAGGGAGCTCGGCTTGGATGGGGAGGCGGCTCTGGACAAGGCCGCTCTTGGGGAGGCCTTGGCAGGCTCCTTGAGGGGAGACAGGACAAAGAGCGAGGACCGCAGCTGGTAGGGTGGCTGCTTGGTGGGCTCTGGACGCAGGACCCCATTCTCAGGCAGGTAGCCGTGGTAGAGGGAGGCAGGCGGAGTCCGAGCTGGACTTAGGGATGCCACTCGGAAGCCGCCCTGGGCACTGGTAGAGTATTTCCAGGATGAAGGCAAGGACATAGTGGGTGAAGGGCAGCGGGCCAGTTCGGTGTGACCAGAAGACTCAATGACATACTTCTCCATGCGGGATTGGCGGCGGGCATAGAGCTCAGCCCCCTTCCCGGAGGCCTCAGAGAGGTTCTGGTTGGGTTTGGGCTTCGGCTTGGCCTGGATGCGTGGTGACTTGAGGCATGAGGCCCACTCCGGCACAGCCTCCTCGGCCGCTGCAGGGCTGGCCCTGTCCCTCGGCGCAGGCTCCTGCTGGAAGTTCGAGGCCTCGGCCCCCAGCGCAAAGGGCTCTTCCTCCCCGGCTGCCTCCCCCTGGTCCCTCTGTCTCCGCTTCTCATCGGCTGTCTGCACCAGATCCAGCAGGTCTGGATTCGGGGTCACCTTGGGTTTCTCCACAAAGGTGAACATTGACTTGCGGCTGCCCCTGCGGGCCATCGACTCCTCCAAGATGCCCGTCTTGCTGGTGGGCACTGCCTGGCCTTTCAGATGAGAATGCTTGGGGTCAGAGCTGGGGTACAGAGCAGAATAAGAGGGGGGAGACCTAACTCGGGAAGCTGGGGGGGCTGTGGACAAGGTCTCAGCATAGGTGGGGGGCGGGGTGAAGTTCCCCAAGGGGCGTCTCTCCAAGGCAGGGCTTCGCTGAGCCACTGGCCTCCTTTCCACCATGGGGCTGTGGGATGACATGACGTGTCTCTGTGGCCGAGGGCTCCTATCTGGCACAGTGGAGGGATGGGGGGCTGGGGCTACCACATGTTTTCTCTCTACCATGGGGCTCCGCTCCATCTGGCTGGGGGCCCCCGGTGCTTGCACGCCAAAGGGGCGGGCTGTCCTGTTGACCACTGATTGGGGCTTGGCCAGAGTGAGGTGGACCTCACTGTACAGCCTGGTGGGTGTGGTGGCAGCTGTCCGCCCAGATGTCTCTTGTTCTGCAGACACCACTGGGGCGTTGGGCTGCACATCGATAAGCAGGGAACTGGTCATGTAATCTGGAACTGGGGTCCCGAAGCTGGAGATGGGAGTGGCTTCTTTGGCGAAGGTGCTGGTGGCACTAAGCGGTGTGGAGACCTTATCCACAAGGAGTGTGCTTGATCTCACCTCTGCACCCAGCTCCTGGGGCTGCCCGCTAGCACATAGGGTGCTGGACTTGGAGTCTGGAATCATGCCATTTGGAGGGAGTTGTGCCCCTGCAGAATTCTGTGGGGTACTGGAAAGCGGGGTGACAGTCACTGGTGGGTTCTGGTTGACATCAGTGGCTGGCAGGCCATGGCTGCTGTTAGAAGCCAGTGTGATGACTGTGTCATGGTGTGAGGAAAGGTTCTGGTTGACATCTGCAACCGGGCTGGGGACCTCAGCCTCAGGTGGGGTTGCTGGGGCCTGTTGGGGCTCCCGGTTCTGGGACAGGTGGAGCCCATTGGCCGTCAGCAGGGCCGCATTCTCCTTTAAGTAAACCACCAGTGGCACCTCTTCTTCCTCACTGGCTACCTTCTCCAGGTGCCGCAGCAAGCTGGCCTCCTCTGAACACCCCTCCATGCTGGAGTCAAGGACCTGTATGTCAGGGCTCAGGCAGTCGGGGCGGCGTGGAGGGCCTGGCTCCGGGAGTGAAGTGGGATTCAGGCTGAGACCTGGGGCATGGCTGGCAGGGTGAGCAGGGGGCACTCGGAAGGACTCCTGGCTGGGCTTCTGTCCCCTGCGACCGTGGCTCTCCAAGGTGAACTCGTTCACCCTCTGCCGGCGCCTGTTGAAAAGCTGGACACCACGGGAGTTGGAGCTGGGAGGGGTGGTGAGCTGTGCAGCTATCTGCTGACTCCAGGCTTTGGCCTCTTTCAGATCCTTCTCAGTGAAGCTGGTGCTCCGGCCCAGGGCTACAGGGAAGGACAGAGGGCTTGTTAGCACACCCATAGGGATATACAGACAGACAGACGGATGGCCATCTGGGCTATCCGACAGATGATCCCACAGATGATCTTTCCTTCTGGAATTTGATTGTTACACACTTATTTCCTAGACCCCTCTTCTTATGAAGATCTCTGACCCAACCATTATCGCCCAACTATCCTTTCAGGACTCCACCAGCCCTTCTTCTGGCTTCCCCCTGAGGGTTGCTGACCCTGCACTTGAGCAAATTCACTCTAGCAGATAAGGTTTCACTATACCCCCAGCTTATCTCCTACACCCATCTCCTCCTACTGGGCTCTGTCTTGCTGACTCCCTTTCTGTTCCATGAAAATTCCAAGTTTGTTCCTACCCCAGGGTCTTTGCACTTGCTACTCCGTCTGCATGATCTTTCCCCGGTGGCATTCCCTGCTGGTTCCTTATTGTCCATTCAGGGCTCCCTTGAATGTCACCTCTGGAGCAGCCTTCCTTTACAATGAGCCCTCTCCTCTACTATACCATATCTTTCCCTTTCTTTTTTTTTTTTAAGATTTATTTATTTATGCATACAAGAGCCAGAGTGCAGGCCAGAGGTGTGTGTTGGGGGGGCGGGGCGGGGGCAGTATGAGAGGATTCACCAGAGACAGAGCAGGGAGCAGTGCAGGCAGATCGACTGAAATACACTGCTGAGGGGAGCAGCAGGCGGGTCAGGAGAGGTCTGCCGCGCCATGTGGGTCAGCCGTCCCACTGGGGATTGAACTCATGTTGCAGTGACTGTGGAGCACTCCACCATGTTGTGCTCTTACCCGTTGCTCCAGCAGGAAGGGCCCTGTTTTATTTTCTTCATGGCGTTCACCACAATTCAGAATTATCTTTTTTACACATTTCCTTATCTTCTTTACACATTTCTGTTTGCCCATTTAGGCCATCAGCTCTGAGGGGGTAACTTGAGCCTTGCTCACGTTTTATCAATCTAATTCTGGCCCTAGAATCATGCCTGGCATAAAGTGGGCACTCAGTAAATATTTTTGAATGTGTGAGTAAACTATCAGGACATGTTTTACATGCTTTCCTTCGGAACCCTTCGGATTTTCAAATTCATAGTGTAGTCATTTATTTGGACACTAACATTTCCCCCTTTTAGAATACCTTCACATGGTCTAAAAATAAAATCAAAAAAGATAAACAGTGAAAGTGTGCTCTAGGCCTGAATGCCTACACCACGTTCAGGTAAGAGGTGTATTAGTTTTTCTATGTCCTTGCAGACTTTCTTTCCATCTATATTTTTGAATGATTGTTAAAAGCAGTCGTTTACGGGCCCTCCCTGGTGGTTCAGCAGGTTAAAATACAGCACTAAGAAGCTAAAGCCACTTCTGCATGAGTTCGATCCCCACCCCAGAGGTGACCCACATGGCACAGCAGACCTCTCCTGACCCACCCGCTGCTCCCTTCATTTGTGGACTTTGTCAATCTGCCTGTTCTGCTCCCCACTCTGTCTGGTGAATCCTCTCACCTCCTCTGCACTTCTGGCCCATACCCCATTTCTGTATGTATAAATAAATAAATCTTTTTTAAAATAACAGTCATTTAAAATTGCTCACATTGTAACACTAGAAAGGTGTCACAAATTGGGGTAGTATCAACAGCAACGATACTAGAACATTGCATTATTTCACTTTATCCTTCAGGAACACCAGAAGACAAGCATTACTTGCCCATTATACAGAAGTGACAAAGGAAGCCCAGAGCTTAGAAAACCTAAATCACATCGTAAAGGGGCAGAGGTGGGAGGACAGCAAAGCTGGAGTCAGAACAAGCTCACGCTCATGGTGTGAGCTCGTCTCAAAAGATTTCTTTGGGCTATGCAAGGGACAGAGTCAGTAGGAGATTGAGGTTCAATATGGGCCTGGAATCTGGGGTCTGAGATCAGGGGTCAAGCCCCTATTAATCTGTGAATTCACTGTAGGCAACCATTTCTCTTTATCACCACAGTTCCTAGCTGGCACATATTTGGCACTTAAATTATGCTTATTGAACAAAGAATGAACAAATGGACATATGAATGGGCGAGCCTGTGCCTGGGATTAGCAGGAAAATTCCTCTCCCCCTCTCCCTTTTTTTCCTTCTCCCCCTCACGAGGGAAGCTAATTAGTTCTGAGGAACCTGACCCGGCCTCTTTCTACCTTGCCCTCATTAGCACTGGCCATTAGCACTGGCACTCCAAATGGGTCTCCAGGGACAGTTTTTCTAGGCGTCCTGCCAGTGAGGCTCAGAATTCATGGACTGTCTGAGATGGAAGAGCCATGATAGAGAAGCTAGGTCAGTCCCACACCCATTTCACAGATGGGGAAACTGAGGCCCAAAGGGGGTGCCTTTGGGCTGGGGTCAGACCCAGCAGCCAGAGGCACTCTGGTACCAATCTCCTTCCACTTGGACAGGGCTCCTCACGCACATACACAAAGCTGTGCCCATCTGCCCGAAATAGTAAGAACACAGGCCTGTCCATGAACAACAATGTCTACTTCTTTCTGGGGCTCCTTTCCTGCCTGCATCATCCCAGATAAAGGATCTGGGGAGCTGGCCAGCCTGCTCCCCAGGGGCCAGCTGAAGTAGAGGAGAGCTAGCCTCTCAGCTTATGTACTGTCACTCCCTGCTGCTCTGGACAGAACCAGGCCTCTTGCCCCACTCTGGGCTTAGCATTTGCTAGCTGTATGACCTTGGCAAGTCACAGCCCTCTCAGAGCCAGTTTCCTTGCCTCAGTGTGACAGTAGGTTTGGGAGGCTACAGTGAAGTCATAAATGTTGGGGCCAAGATGCTCCCCTGAAATAGGCAGGCACTTCACCTCACTGCTCGCTGGAAGAGGTCAGAGCTGCTTCTAGCAAAAGACATTCACCCCACAGATCTGGGCCTAGAGAGAGGATGTGACTCACAGCAGGGGATTCCAGAGTTGTGGGAAGACAGTGATTACTGTCCTAAATCACAACCTCAGATTTTCAGAGATGCCTGTCACAGGATCCAGTTCCCTGCACAGTCCCTGCATACCTGAAGCCACACCACCCTGAGTGTACCAGCCTGCCGACACACTCAGCTTGCAGGGCCCCACTGCAGCTAACTGCCATTCTGCAGCTGTGAAGGTGGCTCTCACACAGCCTTCTGACATGGTTCTGCCCCCTCTTACCACTCCTGGTGGAGCAAGGGGTGAGAGTGCAGCACTGTGAAGCGATCTGCAGCTACTGTAGCTCTCCCAGCCAGGGAGCTGACCCACATGGCGCAGCAGACCTCTCCTGTTTTGCCTGCTGCTCCCCTCAGCAGCATATTTCAGTAGATCTGCCTGTTGTGCTCACCACCCTGTCTCTGGTGAATTCTCTCACCCCCCGCTCCCCTTACCTCTGGCCTGTACCCCAGTTCTTCCATGCATAAATCTTTAAAAAAGCTTTCTTTGCCAACCTGACAGCCCTGCAGAGCTTCAGACAGACATCGTATTCCCCCCGGGATGCAGCCGGATAAACACCTGGGTCTCGTGGTGTTTCTGACACCACAGTAGCAGCAGCTGCACGCTCAGCAGTGACCATGTGCCCAGAACGGGCTCTCCACCATCTCTTCTTTAATCCTCACAACAGCCATATGAAGTACAAACTCTATGATCCACTTTACCAGTGAGGCTTTGAGGGGTTCAGCAAGCAGCCCCAGGTCACAGAAGCAGAAAGCTCCTGTCAGGCTGTGGAATCCCAGGGAGCACAGAGCTGCTAACCGGGTCCCAAGGCCAAGGGCAAGCAGAGTGCTTTAGTGTCCGAGTAATCCAGACCTCCAAAGTCCCTGCTTTTATCTGCTTTTCTCCTTACTGCTCTGCCTCGAACTGTTCCTGAAAGCTATGGATTTAAAAAAATCCTCAAATGTGGGATCATGAGCGCCCTCAGAGATAAACTAGCCCAAAGGAGAGAAGGGGCACAGAGAAGCCCTGGGGCCCAGCCCCAACCAGCGGCTGAACTTTCCCAAGGGAGCTCTGTTCTGAGACAAGAGCAGGAGGCAGAAGGCCAGGGCATGAGCCCTGCACTTGAGGAGCGCTCCTGTGCCCCCAGCCCAGCCCACAGTGACTCCATGGAAAAGGAATTCGGCAGGAGGCTTGGACCAGACTCCATCAGCGATCCAGACAACTTTTACCACCCTGCACAAAGATGAGAGAAGGGGGCTGGGCCAACTCTGGCCACTCAGAGCCCCCATTACAGGCATCAGGAGAAGCAATGTCATCTGCAGACTAGGAAACTGCCAGCCAGTGATGCCTGAGCCAGCTGGGCCCCACAGCAGTGCTCTCTGGTGTCAGGGAGGTGGCCAAGGGCCCTGGGGATGGGCCCCCAAACTGCTTGCTCACAGCCTGCACCTATGCAAGTCGGAACACTCTTCCATGCCTCTGCAGAGTCAGGAGGGGCGCTGGCCCTTTAAAAACCCAGCACCTTCAAGAGAGGAGGGAGAGAGGACAGAAGCACACAGAAGAGCTTCCTGAGGTCAGAGGACCTAGGTCCCTAACTGGGGGAGGGGAAAAGGTCCTGAATGTAGCCTGGGATATGGGTTGTGGGGATTGCTGTAACTATTGAGCCGTCATGGCTATGTGTCAAACACACCATCTTGTTCAATCACCCCAACAACCCTGAGATAGAATTCTGGGGGTAACCTAGTTTGCAGGTGACACCGGAACTCAGAGACACCTCTCCAGGGTCCTACAACTTGTCAGTTGGGATTCAAAACTCAAGTCTGATTTCTTGGTTTCACCTCTTAGCCACCCTGCCTCCCTGATCCTGGCTCTGGAGGGAGGGTGCAGACAGGGGCCGCGGGGCGCCTGGACAAGGGTCTGCAGAGCCCTCTGTCTCTTCATCTCATGAACAAGGCCCCCCATAGTGCCCTCTCACTGAATACTTGGCTGCCTAGAACAATTCATGCTTTCTCTCCCTTCTCAGAAGAACATTTCTACTTACTAAGATAGAAATGACAGGACATGAAAGACTAGTGGAGTGGAATGAGCACAGTATTGGGAGTCAGGAGTCAGGACAACCAAGTTTTAGTTGTATTCAGGCAGGGAAAAGCCCTTTCTTCTACCCCCATCACCTCTCCAGCCTGCTGCCTATTCTGCAGACTACCAAACCAGCCAGAAGGGACGGAGGATCTGAAGGAGGAAGGTGGGGCAGGGGAGGGAGGCCAAAGCAGGTCAGGGCAGGGAGAGAATGCCAGGAAATGCTTCTTTATAAGACGCTGTCCATGGGCGTCCAGGCCGGGGAGGGTGGAGTAGGTCGGGAGCCAGAGGCAGGGATAGGAGATAGCGGAGGGCAGCCTGACTGCGGCCTCTGGGGGTCTTGGCAAAGAGACAGGTAAACAGGCAGGGTAAAGGGCTCCCCTGGTGGGGTCAGGAAGGAACCAAGGGCTGGCCTCTGCACAACCTCTGGCTACACTGGGGCAGGAAGATGAATCGGGCCTGAGGAATGACCTGGCTACCTTGCCTGCCCCTGCCCTGCATCCTCCCCACACGAAAGGAGGAAATGACACAGCGGCCCTTCCCTGGGGTGTTCTCCATCCACACCAGCGTCCTGGTGAATGCAGCCTAACTGACCCCCAAGACTGAGCGCCTCTCAGGAGAGTAATTTAGACTATGGTGGGAAGGACTGCCAGGACAGGGAGATGCACAGGAACAGGAACCCCACATCTAGTTGCAACCTTGTCGCCCTGTCTTGCCACTAACAGGCTGGCAGAAGTAACTAGTATGCCTCTCCTTGGATGCCCAGAAGGGAAACTGAGGCCAGAAGGGATACTACAAGCCCTAAGTCACACATCCTGAACCGCAAAGGCACCGCCAAATGCTCATCTTACTCACTCTGGCTGGGTCCTCTCTGCTACCCAGCTCCCCGTGGATGCTGAGCCGGCCTCAGTTCTCAAAGCCTCCAGAAAAGGCAGCCAATCGCCTCTCTGACAAGAGAGGAAAATCCAACATCGATGGCAACGCAAAGGAGCTGGATGTGACTTCTCTCCTCCACGGATGACTCAGCTCAGCTCTTTATCAGGAAAACCGATTTTGCAACAGCCTTTTAAATGGCCTCTCCACCCCCAGCTTCTCCCCCGCCAATCTACCCGCCCCAAGCTGCCAGATTCATCTTCCTCCCGCCTGGCTCCACTTGAGTCTCTCTCCTGACTCTCCAGGACATAGAGGCTCAGGCAGGGAGTCTTCACCCCACCCTGCAGAGCCCCTGGCAGCAGGGCCAGCCTGAGAGCCTGAGACCCCACTCTCTGAGCCTCAGCATGGTCAGAGGGAGCCCAGTAGCCTGTGGTTACCTCACCTGTCCTTTGAGTTCTAACCTCACTGTGGGGTGTGCACAGACCCACCCCCCAGAACCCCTCTCACATCCTACTCCAGTACCACAATCCACCCCTGGTCCACCTGTCGGCAACCTGCACCACCTTGCTCATTATTCACTGTAGGACACACCTGTAGGGAGTCTCATCACGCCCAGCATCTGCTCCACAGCAACCCACAGGCCAGCAGCACCCTCAACTCCATGTTGGAAAAGAGATGGGCCCACAGGGCTACAGTGACTTGTTCAGGGCAGCACCACTGGTCGGAGGAAGAGTCAGGGTTCAGGCCCAGTCCAGGGCTGGGCCTCCTGCCATGCTGCCTCCTTCCACCCCCTTGCTTTGCAGCAGCCAGGGTCTGGGTTTTATCCCCCTCCCCCCCGCCCAGGCTGCAAAAGAGTGCTTCAGTTCTGTTCTGCCCTCCTCTGTCCCCCACACCTTCCACAGGAGCCTAGAGAACAGTGATGAAGCTTGGGGAAGCTGACAGCAGCCAACATGTGGGGAGTACCGGATGCTGCCATCTAAGGGGCTGACATATAATTTCTTATTAAATCCTCATACAACTCATCCAGGAGGCCCCCTTGCCTCCATGTTACTGATGAAGAAAATGGCACCCCAAAAAATAGCAACTCAGCAGGTCTCAACCTGTAAGGGGGGCCCAGGAGCAGAGTGAGGATGGAGCAGGAGTCTGACAGGCCCCAATCAAGCCCAAGCACCTCCTCTGCCCATTCTTTCAGGTCCAACGCAACTGCCACTTCCTCCAGGAAGTCCTCCTCAATCCATCTAGACTCCCAGACCAACGCTCCTCCCCTGCTCAGCTTGTCAAGGGACCACAAGCAACAAGTAGAGAATGAAGAAACTAAGGCCTAGGGGAAGGAGGCTGACCAGGCCTCACTCCTGCTATCTCCCTGCTCTCAGAGGGCAGGGTGGATGGGTGGGAGCAGTCTAAGAGGAAGGCTCCCAAGTCAGCAGGCTGGCAGGAGCCCGCAGATCACAAGTACTCTCACTGCTGCTTGAGCAGGGCCCTGCTGTAGGGTTCTCCTCTGCCAGGAACCAGAGGAACCTTCCTCCTGTACTCTATTGGCCTAATCACTAAGGTAGGGTCAATAGATCTTCAGAGACACGGAAGCAGTGACCAAAGAGAGACAGACTCAGTTCAAGGCCCCCTACTTCCAGTGCAGCCCTGGTGAAGCATGCCTGCCATCGAGCCCTCTGCTACATCAGCCTCCATCCCCCCAGTACAGAAACACAGTCACACCCAGGCCTTCCAGAAAAAAAAAAAAAAAAAAAAACACGTAATCCAGGAGACAAAAAGGTGGCGAGTCAGGGCAGGGGACAGATGGCTTCTCCTAAACTGTGCCTCTGTTGGAAGCAGGCTGGGCCTGGGTCACCCTTCGGTCCCCAGTGCCCAACCCAGGGCCTGGCACTCTGGGTGCTCCATATGGCCCCATACCAACCTCCAGAGTTGGTCTCTATCCTCTCAGCAGTGGTCATCACCTGTGAGGAATTCAGTATATGTTGACTAAAGACAGCTCAAGAATGAGCACACCCACAGTCCAAATCCACCTTCACTTTCTGTTCCACCATTCCTCCCTGAAGGCAAATTCTAGATTCACCTAGAGCCTAGAGAGAGCTCTAGAGCGATTAGCTCTGGAGTGGGGTAAGGGAGGAAGGAGAGGAGAG
>NW_004567122.1:38471020-38472312 GCF_000260355.1 Condylura cristata | reverse complement strand
ACTGTCTCTGGGCTTCCATTTTTCTACCCACATGTTCCCAGAAGAGCCCGCATTGGAACTGTGATTCCCTAGTGTGATGCCCTGAGGGTTAAACTGAGCTCTAGAGCGATTAGCTCTGGAGTGGGGTAAGGGAGGAAGGAGAGGAGAGTACCACCAGCCTATAGGTGGTGAGAGAGGTGAAAATTCCAATCATTAGACTTAAGTGTTAGGACAATACAGAACCCAAAAGAGATGATTTAGAATGAAGCAATTCAGGAAGACTTCCTGGTGGGGGTGGTATGTGACATAAGTCTTGAAAGATGGAGATGCATTCCAGTACAGAATGGCTCAGCAGAAGCTGGAAAGTTCAAGGCAATCCCCACTCTACTTCCACCCCATGCCAACTCCAAATCAAGACCTGAAGAGGAAAGCTGTTTTGAAGAACACTCCCCTTGGTCTTGCCCTGAGACGCAGGCTGATTCAAGTGGAGGTCCACCGGAGCCACGCAAGTAACAAGCCCCTTGCTCTCAGAAGTGCCGTAACATCTGCCTCCAATTGTGGGTGGGTTATATAAGTGCCCCACTCTCCTGGGCTCCAGATTCAGCCTGGCTCTCTCCTTTACCCTTCTCCCCTCAGTCATCTAGCCTGGCTTTTTCCCTCTTACAGAAGAGGCTGCAGTGCCACGGAAAGTGAAGCCCAGCACCCTGTGGTAAATTCCCCACATTCCTTCCTTTCAGAAAAATAAATAACCCGGGAGTGAAAAAGCAGGAGGAATGATAACCACAGCCAAGCACGCTGGTGTCGCAGCACAGGGGAAACAGCCAGAGAGCTGGTATGCCCGGTGCCACCCTGGGCGGAGACTGTAGCCTCCTGCTGGCCCCCAGAGGGCGCCCTCAGCAGCCCCCTACCCCACCCCCCCACACCCAACCGCATCTGCCTAGGCTGTGCTGACCATCTTAGGGTCTTGGCTGGCTCACATCTGCCAGGAGGGCTCTGGAGTCCCGGGTCAGGGCAGGTGGCCACCAGGCAAGCTTGCCTTGCATTACTCACACTGCTATTTACTGAGCTGTTGACTGCCACTTACGTTCCAGGCCTTCGGTGTACATATCATCCATGTTTTACTGTGGTTTTATCTTACCTTCCTAGCTGTGAATTGTGTTACTCCCACTTGATAGATGAGGAAACTGAAGCTCAGAAAGGTTTTGCGATTTGCCACGTCACCTGGCCAGAGAGTGGCCTACTGTCACCATCCCCATGCTGCCCCCACATCCATGGCCCCCATCCTCCCCTAGCCAGCCGTCCTCACCCTCAGC
>NW_004567122.1:38460052-38470820 GCF_000260355.1 Condylura cristata | reverse complement strand
AGAATGATAATACCTGCTTTATAGAGTCACCGCTGCCGGAAATGAGATGCAGAAACCATTTTTGCATGCTCAGGATGCCTGAGGGGGCTGAACTTCCGCCTTTTACACAAAGCCGCCTCTGCATCACTCTTCCAGGCCCAGCTCTCCCTGCCTCCCTTCCCCAGCCCTGGGTGGCTTCTTGCTTTCTAAACCACTCATAATTGGCACAACCCAGCTTCCCCTTTACCCCCATACTTCATGCTAGTCCTCTGACAGGCGACCACTAGCCAGCGTGCTGTAGCAGAGACCTGGGTCTGAATCCCAGAGCTACGACTGACTAGTGAGAGCCAGGTCCCCTTGAAGCAATCCCAGGCCCAAGACGCTTGGGAGGAAAGGTGTAGCTCACGCTGGCCTCTTGCGCTCGGCACACAGCCCTGCAGCCAGGTGGGCACCATGAGTCTGGATGCCCGCTGCCATGCCCCCATGCCATTCACCAGCTACCAGGCCCATCTGGCTCCCCTCAGGCTGGAAGACAGGCTGAATCATCCAGCCCCACCCTCCCCTTAGCCCTCAAACTGCCAAAAAAAAAAAAAAAAAAAAAACAAGACTAGAGGTCAGAAGATTTGGTTCCAGACACTGGACTAGTTCCCAACTGTCTCTGGGCTTCCATTTTTCTACCCACATGTTCCCAGAAGAGCCCGCATTGGAACTGTGATTCCCTAGTGTGATGCCCTGAGGGTTAAACTCTGAGTTGTTCTGTAAATTTCAAATGTATATCTGAAAAGGAGTGTAATAAGCACACCAAACCTGTGAAAGGTTTATTACTGCTTAGGGAGAGATTGAATGTGGGTATTTCAATAACCAATTTAAAGAAAATAAGTAAGTATAGATGCTGCGTGGACCCACACATCCAACTGATTTATTGCACACCAAACGAAGGCCAGGCGCTGTTCACGGCCACAAAAAGAAAACAGGCAAAAAATCCCACTTGCGTTCTCTTGAGAGAGCAAGGTTAACCTGTGAGGAAATACACCGGTAAGTCAAATTAAGCAGAAACAGAAGTATGGACTGCGCATGGTGAAGAGTGGTGAAGAACTGAAGAAGCGACCAAGTGAGAGGCACACACGTGTTTAGGGAACAGCCAGTGCTAAGGCCCTGAGGCTAATTTACAACAAGTAGATTTGAAGATGGCGCCCAAAATTTAGAGGCCAGACACAAAGTTCTTAATTACCCTTCTGTTACAGGGCTACCCAGTGCGACCTGTAACACTTCGGCCTCTGCTCCTTGGGATCTCAAGGATCCCACTACGTGGCATGCACATGTAGCCCCTCCTCTCACCCTCACCCCCCAGCTCCTAGACCCCCTCCCCCCACAATCCCCCCCAACTCCCGCAAAGCACTTGCGTCTCTCCAGTCTCCTGATGCTGCAGGACCTAGCTGGCAGCAGCACGTCCTCCCCCACGTATGCCCACACACAGAGGCGCTGCTCGCTTCACGCCTGCACCACACGAAAGAGCGTGTGAGCAGGCTGCTCGAGCACCCACGGCCAGAGCGGCCCCAGCACCAGGGTGCCCACACGAAGCATCCACACGTGCAGACACACAAGTCCTCAGGCGGCGGATGGCACAGATGCAGAGGCCGCAGATACGCAGCCTTTGGGAAGGCACACGCGTCTCCCTTCTACCAAGCTACCCAGTCCGCACGCAGGCAACTCACTACCTGACAACCTCTGCCGGAAGGGGTGGCCACTGGAGAATGGTAAGTGAACCGATGGGGTGGTTGCAAGGTCACTGCTCCAGCCCTCTGCATCTCTGTCGTGGCTTCCCTTTCCAGGAGCACATTAAAGGCTGCCACCCAATACTCAAATGTCCCAGAGGATCGTGTTGCCGTGGAGAGTGTCCCCTGTTCTACCTCTACTGCAATAAATAAATGTACAGGACAGGTGTGTGAAATCCTGGCCCCACACTGTGGACATCACCAGCTGCCACCAGCACCTGGCTCATCATGGTCACCTGTACTTTGGACTTTACAGCCTCTTATGGTGGCCAGGGTAGGGGCATGTGGACAGTGGGGAGAAAGGGCCAGGCTGGAAGCTGAAGGCCTGGGTTTAGTTTCCATCGCTTCTCCAGCTTGCCAGGAGTCCCCTCTTTGATTGAGGATGCAAACCATCAGGTACTGCAGAGCCCCAAAGAAAAAGTGTCCAAAACACAGCCTCCTAGCCCTGCCCCCACAGATGGACCAGGGAAATGTACATTAACAGTCTCCCTCCCTGGGGGCTCTGAGTGGCCAGACTGGGACCCCACTGGGCTTTAGGGCACATAGTTTTATGAAAGTATTTAAAATGCTCAGTACATGGCCTGGCACATGGTGAGTGCCCATATTGTTTACAAAATCCACCTAAGAAAATAGATGCATACACATACTGATAGACATCCCAATGAAGTACAGGCAGGACTCTATGCCATGCCTTGAATATGCAGGACATTTTCAGTTTTCCTTCACATCCATGAGAGACGAGGGGAGCAGAGATTGTACACTATCTTACAGACTAGAAAACGGCAGTGGAGATGGCCAAGGTATATGGCTTCCCTGACATGTGTCCTGAGGGGCCTTATCTCATCTCATGTGATTCTGACCCAGCCTACACTGTACCTGTCCTTCCACCTGAGATCACAAAAACTCTGAGCCAGTCAATAAGTTGGATTGACCAAGAGCAGAACAATCTCAACTGGTCCACTTCCTTTCAGTCCTAGGACCCCCTCACTGGGCCTGACAGTAAGGGCAAAGCCCCACAGCCACGTGCCACATTTGATCTGAAGTCCTCATTCTGCTCTCAGCAACCTGAGTTGAGACCCCAGCTGAATTGATCACTAGCTTCAGCAAGCCCTGTAAATGCAGAGCCTCAGCTTCCCTTCCTGCTAAGGGGCCTCCTAATTCCTGATGAATTAGGAGCCAGCCCCGCTCCATGAACTGGCCGGCTAAAGCGTGAGCTCCCTCCAGGTTGGAATCCTGTCCCCTGCAGCAGGCACCTACGTCTAGTGCAGGTAAGAAGCGCTCAACAAGTATGTGCTGAGTAAATGAAGAAATGGGCTATCCAAGAACCCCCTCTTCATCCTAGCTAACTGTTCTTTTGTCACCCACATCCCAGCCTGTGGGCTAGAGGCACGGAGCAGGGATGGTCAAGGCCGGAAGGGATGGGCTGTGGGTCCCCAGGAAGTGCCCTCCCGTGTGCCCCACCGGAAGGCAGGCCATCAAGGAGACCATTCCCACAGCCCAGTGTAATCCTGGGCTCATAGGGAGAAGCAATTCGCCAGCGTGTTGTCTCCTCACCACCCTGCCGCGCTAAGAATAGCAACACCACCCTGTCAGGGATCCGCAGGGCAGAGAGCAGGACACCGAGATGGGACAAGCAGGGAAAGACATCACTGGGCCTTGACCCTCCTCCAAGTCCACCTTTCCAACCCATAGGACAGAAGACCCTGGGCAGTCTGCGCTGAAAGAAGTGCCGGTGCAGGGGCGATGGGTTTGTCCTTTGCTTCTCCCTTCTGATGCCATCCTAACAAAGCCGATGCTCTCAACCCACCCCCTCAGCCCTCCCCGACTCATGCAATGAGTTATTACAGAGTGGGCCCTTCCCCTTTTATGTGTATTGTATGTAAAACTAGAGAGAATGATTCTCCAGCTTTTAATTTAAAATATTGTTTTAAGTTTAAAAATCACTGACCTGGAATAGTCTTCTCACACATTTAATGCAATTGCTCAGAGATGTTAAAATACAGACCAGAGTCACAAGGTCTGGGGTGAAGCCTGAGCTTCTGCATTTCCCAGAAGCTGCAGGATGACACTGAGATTGTGCCTGTGGGCCACAGGTTGAGAGTAAAGTAAAACTGGGAGAATTCCCCATAACACAGACAGGTACTGAAGCCCAGCGAGGGAACTTAGTGCACACCCCTCGTGACGCCTCCTGGTGGGGCTCAATCCTGTGGAGGTTCTGGGTTAGAATGCCCAGGCATAGGCCTTCATTCAGCCAAAAGCTGAACCCGTTGACGCCCATAAGGAATAAAAAGAAATGTGAATTAACTTCAACAATTAAGCTCAGGTGACTGCTATCCCCTGCCCAAGGGCCCACACCAGGTCACATTTTCAGATAAACCACCAGAACCTCCCAGAAGGCAGGATGCATCAGGTGGTCATTAAACTGCAAAGTGCTGTCTCACTTCTTGATATTTATCTAAAAAATAATGAAAACACTAGTTAGAAGATATATCTGCATGCCTGGGTTCATTGCAGCATCACTGACAATAACCAAGAGTTGGAAACCACCTAAGTCCTGAGTGGTGGATGCTCAGATGAGGAAATTGTAATATACATACACAAGGGAATACTACTCAGCCATAACAAAGATAAAACCCTGCCAGTTATAACATGACAGACCTAGAAGGCATTATGCTTACTGAAATGCCAGATGGAAAAAGATAAACATAGAACGTTTTCACCTATCTATGGTAGAGAAACAAAATAAACAAGTGAACTAAATAGAACAAAAATAAACTTTAAGACTATAAGATCAAATTGGTGATAACCAAGAAGGAAATGTAGGAGGACATGGAAAAATCAGATGAAAGGGATCAACTGTATGGTGAAAGGTAGAATGGGACGTTTATCAATGAGTTTTGGTTTAGTGACACAATACAAACACATGTTAATAAATAACAGTACACATCTGAAACCTGAAGATTGTTGTAAATCAATATTATTTCAATTAAAACATATAGGTATATATTTTAAAAATCAAAGCAAAACAATAAGAGTAAAGCGCAAACAAGATCCAGGGAACAGAAAAGGCCTCATTCAATCATGAGGTGGCCAGAGGAATGCAGAGGGGCCTTGCATCAGAGTAAATAAACGAGGGAAAGAGCAGAGGCCAGATGTCCCTGCCAGACCAGCACTGAGCCTACACTCCCTCCCAGGATCAGTCTCAGACCGTGCAGGGTGGATGCCACCCCCTAAAACTCCCAGCTGCAGCCCCTCTTGGTGCCTCACCCACCTCACACTCCAGCCCTCCTCAAAATGCTCAGACAGGGCCAAGCCCATGCCTCACCCCAGGGCCTTTGCACCGGCTGCTGCTTTACTAAGAACTTTTTCTCCCCTGCCCCCCGCAGTTGCCCCTTTCTGACCAAACTTCTCATTCTCTAGATCTGTTTACAGGTCTCAGGGAGGGCCCGCCTGCCCTGGGAGGTCACATTCCTTTGCCATAGCACCCTCTGCCTCTCCTCCAGACTCTCAGACTTGTAATTCATCATTATTTGCCTTGACGTCAGTCTGCACTGTCCTGTGGTATGCAGCCCCCGACGGGCAGGGACCTTGGCTGTCATCTCTGCTATGTCACTTCCCCCTTGCCAAGGCCAAGCCTGAGGCTCAAAACACAGTTACTGACTGAATGAAGGGATCACCAAGTATAAATACTGCTCACATCACTACTGCAAAGCCTGCTTCCTCCTTGGAGCTGTGACCTCACTCCCCTAGGGGGCTGCAGGGAGCAGCTCTCTGTCCTCTGCTCCAGCTACATGGTCTTCGCAGGATCCATACTCTCGAAAATGGCATCTCCATCTTTGTTTGACAGGTTAAAAACTAGATGGAACTTGGCAAAGGTTCTCTGAAAGGAGCATTATTCTGTCCATGTTCAAGGCCCAGGGCGTGAAGGGCCACATTTAAGGCCACACAGTCTGGGGATGCCAGGACCCAGGCACAGCTTAAAGCCAACAGCTGAGCTTCAGGCCCACCCAGGCTTAGCGGGGCACCATCCCTCTGGACTGTGTGGGTGTAGAGTGAGGAGAAGTGAGATGAGTGGGTAGTATTCAGCCGCAGGCCCGGAGCCAGGGGAGGGTAGGAAGGGGTCCAAGCAGGAGTTCTGACCAGGCACAGGGAGCCAACTGGCACAGGCTGGGCGGTGGCATGCTTGTCTCATGCATGTGACAGTCTATTTTTTAATCAGCACACTCCCTGTCCCCCAACTCCATGTGTCCTCCCAGAGGGTCCCATATCAGGACTGTGGGCCACCAGGGGGATCAGTGGGAGACTTTCCAGTTGAGATGGAGCCCATAAGCACAAAGCAGGAGGCAAGACCAGAGGTCCAGGAAGGAAGGAACCTCCTACCTGTGTGAACTTCAGCAGGTCCCTGAACTCTACGACCTCAGTTTCCCCCATCTGTACAGCGATGGGAGGCAAGCCAACCTCTGGGGGAGTCCATTTCAGCTCAGGCCTTGGGATCCGCACAAACTCCATGACCTGATGATGCCCACTGGTCAGGCCCTGGCAAGAGCCCCTGTGCCCACAGCTCTCCCAGGGCACACTTGATCCTCCCTGACCTACTCCCAGAGGTGGGGGGAAGGGAAGAGAAGAGGCTAAGCTGCTGGGGGCCAACCTTCAAGTCCCAGACCCCAGGCTCAATGAGGATCCTCCTTCCGGGGCCTGAGGGACAGAGCTGACAAAGATCTAAGAGGAGTAAGGCACATTCTTGCCCCTGAGCAGACGGGACTGTCATGTGCAGTAGTTACACACACAGGCTTTGAGGCCAGACTGCCTGGGTTTGAATCTGGCCACTTACTAGCTGTGCAACCATGGAAAACTCACCTAACCTTTCTGTGCCAGTTTCCTATCTGGAACAGGCTGATTGATAATAATAATACTGACCTCATGGAATTGTTTACATGTAAAGAACTTAGAACACCACTGGCACATAGTGAGTAAACATAAACATTCTGTTTTGCAAGAACTCTGGCTTTTATCTACTCTTAGTGTCAAGAGATTTTAGTCCAGCGCATTAGATGTTGGGGTCCCATAACTGGCCTATCTGTAGGGCTCATAACTGCCCGCTCCTTCCTGATGTACCACAGTGACAGCCCCTCCTGTCGACCCCACATTTTTGGTGTCTTCTGAGATCTTTCACAACTACAATTCCCTCCTGTCCTTCTGAGCCATTTCACAGAAGCCCAGAAGTAAAGCCTGAGGCCAGTCTGGCTCTTTCTATAGTGCCCATGCCCATCCTCCCACCATCAAAACTTGTTCCTGGCCAAACATCAGCAAGTAGTTTGTATCAAAATATGCCAAGTCTGGAGTGAGTATCCATATGATCAAAACTGTCCATATGGTAGTGCTATTAACAAGTAATTTCTTTCAGCATTTAACCTCATTTAATTTTCAGAACAACAGTACAAGTTGGAATCTGTTATTTTATCTGTTTTACAGATGAACAAAAGCCTCCAGAGGTACCATAACACCTCAAGATCTCCCAGCTAGCAGAAGGAGAGCCTGGGGTCCGCCCTCAGAATCTATGCATGGGCCACCAAGGAAGCAGGTTAGTCCAGGAAGACTGATTTTGCCCCTGCGGCAGCCCTGGGAGGCTGGGCATGTGGGATATGGTCAGCACAGCGCTCTCCTATCAGGCTGACCAAGTGGAAAAGATGAAGCTAGGATGGTGGAATTTCAGGCAGTGGCCAGTTGGTAAGGATTTCCCTCCCGAGAGAGAGGACTTTTGTGAGCCTCTGGAATTACAGAGCGCACTGACTCCTCCTCCGGCCACACTGGTAGTGACTGCGCCCCAGTGTCCTGGGACCGATCACAAAAGATTCTGAGCTCACGCCCACACTCACACAACTCAGGGCCTGGATTCCTTTGGGTCTACAGTCTGAAGCCCTGAGGGATGAAGACATTTTCATGACCTACAGCCAACAGCTTCCCCATCCTCCACCCCCAGCTCCTAGTTTTAGAACATTTACCATCCTCTGACCTAAATCCCTCCCAGACCTCTCAGATTCTTCTAGACTCTTTATCCAGACACACAACTTTTCACTATGAAGATCACTGTGACCACCCCAAATAGAGGCCTTCCCTGACCAGCAACACAGAGTTACCTCTCTGGTTGCTCCGCATCTTAGGAGCGTGATTTTTAAAAAATACTACTTGTTGGGCCTTCCCTGGTGGCGCAACGGGTAAGGACACAGCACTCAAGCTGGCCACAGCCACTTCAGTATGAGTTCGATCCCCCCTTCAGGAGCTGACCCACATGGCAGCAACAGATCTCTCCTGACCCGCCCACTGCTTCTCAGCACTGTACTTCATTGATCTGCCTGTTCTGCTCCCCACTCTGTCTCTGGTGAATCCTCTCACTGCCCCTGAACCTCTGGCTTGTACCCCAGTTCTGTATGCATAAATAGATTAATATTTTTTTTAAAAAATACTACTTGTTGACATACTTTCCCTTTTTCTTGTCTATCTCCCCCAAATAAAACACAAGCTCCTTGAGGGCAGGTGCTTATCTATCTTGTTCATTACTGTCACCTCAGCGTCTAAGGACCCTCCCCACCCCCTTACTAACCAGGGCCACTGAGGTCCATGCAGAAAAAGGGATTTGCCCAAGGTCACACAGCAAGCAAGTAGCATGGCCAGCCTGGCACCTAGATTTCTGGACTGCAACCCAGGGCACTGATCCCGCCCCACCCCCATTGACCCTCTGCTGGCTTATCTCCACCCTGTCGTCACAGTACAATGAGGGCTAGAGCCTGCATGACCTGACAACAGTGGCCCTCCACTTCCCCAGGGCCGCCGTGCCCCAATCTGGGCAGCCCTGCCTGCTTCCCCCAGTCCCTCCCTTCCTGGCACCAGCAACTCAGATGAGCTCATGTCTGGAAGCCTGGGAGCTGCCTGGAGGAAAAGGTACCTCCCAGGCCAGGGCCTGAGGCCTTGGGGAGGTCAGAGGGGCAGGTGGACAGAGTGCTGACCCCTGCCCGAACCACTGCCCCCCTGCCCGAACCACTGCCCAGAGCTGTGCAGTGGGCTCAGACAATAAATGTCAGCATGGAGATGGGGGAAGACCATGGGTGGAGATGAGATGGAGAGGGCACTCATCCTTGCTTGGGCCCCTCCCACTCATCCAGGAGCGTCCCCTTTCTAAAGAAAGAGGGCCTGGCCTCCTCTACTCACAGAATTGCCGCAAGCAGATCTCTTTCTCTACTCAGCCTCAGCCTCCCCAACTCTGAAATGGGGAGACTAGGTAAAAATGCTGCTGAAGAGGCTGGGGATCCATTGGGAACCAGATACCTGAATGCCATTGGGCTATTTTTCTTTTTGTTGCCGCTGGGGAAGAAGTTAAAGGCTTTATTTTACCAGGTAAATGCTGATTCCAATCACAGATTAATTTAGGTGCCAGCTGGGGTGGAGGGGAGCTGGTCTCTGGCCTGAAAAGTGGGGGGGGGGGGAGCAGGGAGGGTGAGGGAGCAAGATAGCACAGCAGCAAACAATTTACCTTAGGGAAGTTCTCTGACTCCCAAACTAGAATGATCCTAGTCCATTCCCCTCACACAGACAGGGAAACAGAGGACCAAAGAGGAGAAGGAGCCAACTCAGTATTTCTTATGGAGACAACGGTAGGGGACCTTACTCCCCTCTTCTTCTACCTTGAGGAGACCCCTCCCACAGCTTGAAATGATATGGCAAGTAACTGAGGAGATCATCAGTTTCAGTGTGTGGCTCTGCCTGGCAACACAGCAGGGGGCCCTGCCCCGGTAAGGTTTCCATTCCGCATGCCCCTTGATCCCTGTCCTAGCCTATCCCATACTTGCAACATGGCGGGGTTAGGGCACCCTCTGACTGCCCCACAGATCCCACCAGCACTGCTGTCTCCAACACAGCGTCCCCTCTGGGGTCACCCTGCCCACCCTCTCCTTGGTGCCATCAGTCACTTAGGAGAGGGTAAGCAGTGTGACGTGCTGCCGGCCCATTCAACTCCTGCCCCTTTCAGGTAATCCAGATAAGGGACAGGGGGAGTTCCCTGTGCCCATCTAGAATAAGCCCATAACTTGGGGTGGGAGCAGGGAGGAGAGGGAACCTTCCTTCCAGATTCTTTAAAATGATCCGTGAGAGGATGGATGGAGAGGCTCCAGAATCTGCGGCACAGGGCTTAGAAAGGAGCCGTCCACACATCCATTCACTTCACCTCTAGGGCCTCCTTTCTCCACTTGGCAAACGCTATGGTATTAGGCGCGTTTTGGGAAAGTGATGTGGAGCCCTTAGCATAATTCCTTCTTCCTTTTAGCGCTCTCGGAAGGCATCGGTGTCACCAGGTGAGGCTTGGGTAGGAGGTGTTGGGTCTTAAGAGTGGGTGCCCTTTGGGCGCCCGCCCTGCCGACTCTGGCACCCCGCCCACGGTAAGGGGAGGAGAGGCGAAGACCCAGGACACTACGTTCCTGCTGCCCCGAAGGCGCGTTTGTTGGTCAATCCAGGCTGAGCCGGACCTGCTGTTCCTGGGTCGAGCCTGAACGAGCTTTCCCAGAGGAATGCGGGGGCGCAGCCCTGCGGTGGGTGCCCACCCATGAACCCGGGGTTGCTTGGCCCGGAATATGCCCGAGAGTTGGGGCTCGACGAGTGGATCCCCACACACAGCCCCAGAGTGCAGTTTCCCCAAGTCGGGGCGTTCCCTGTGTGCGGAGCTGCTCCTGATTTCTCCCACCCCCTCACCACACAGATGGGGAAACTGAGGCCCACAGGGTAGCAGCGACCGGGTCGCCGCAGGTGCGGGGACTGGAAGCCCGATGTGCCATTCCACCTGCGCCACGCCGGGAACAGCACCAGTGGGCAGGGCGAGGATCGCTGCACGCTCGCACCCCTCGGAGCCAGCGCCCCCTACTCACCTCCAGCCGCCGCTCACCGCTGCGGAGTTCACTGCCACCGCCTCAGCGCACCTGGCCGCGTCCGTCAGTGCGCCCGGCCCCGAGACGCCCGCCGCCCCGGCC
>NW_004567122.1:38428393-38459929 GCF_000260355.1 Condylura cristata | reverse complement strand
GCCGGCAGCGCTTCTGCAGCCGCTCCCCGGGGCCCTAGCGCCGCCCACCCGCTGCCCCGCCTACCCTCGGAGGTGCGCGCCCTCCCCCCAGGCGCGGCCTGCGGTCTCCCTTTTCTACCCCTCCCACTGCCCCCTCACCCCCACGTCTCTGTGCCGCCCTCCCCATAACTGACACCACCGCCCCACCTGTTTTCTTGCAGACCCACGTGCAGTAAGTCCACCCTCAGCCCAGCTCTCCCCTTTCTCAGTCTCATTGCCTAGAATAACTGTCAACCTGGGTAGCGCTTAGTCACCCGGGGTTGAAGAGAGTGGCCACCCCCGGGGCAGCCAGGCTTTATTACTCCCGACTTAACTCGTGGGCCAGCAACTGGGCAGTGATGCTCTGGTTCCTTGGGCTTAGTGGCCCATGCAACTCGGTGCCCTTTGAGTTGAGCGCAGAGAGCTCAGCTGAGCACCATAATCCTATAAGGATGCTGTTCAAAGTGGAGATTCCCACCTTAGGCGGTGGGGTGGGGGCGGCAGGCAGTGGGCTTGGAAACAAGACTCTAACAAGAACCCTTCATTTTCCCAAGAATTTGGAAACAGAACCACATTTGGAAGAAACGCCGGCTGTGTTTTCACCCAAGTTCCCCTGGGTTCCAAGCACACTACCTTCCACCGGGTGGTTCCACTTTCATCTTGATAGCAAGCGTTTGTGTTTGGCTTTCCGCTGAAGGAATTAGAAATGTGCTGATGTAAGCCCACCCCATGAGCCCTTGAGAAGCTGAGCCACAGGTAGTTTGGGTTGGGGAGCAGCCCTCTTGTCCTTGGGAGGGTTCAGCAGGAGGTCAGATGGCCCCTCCCATCCCTTGGCTGGGCCTCCTGGGCTGCAGAGAATTCATCTGACAGCTTGGTTGCCCTGGTGCTGAAGTTGCCCAGGTAGGGCCACTGTGGGGTCTGGGGAAGGGGGTGGCATGGGGAGTATGTGTGCTGTGAAAGTGGCTGCAGCCCATGTGGGAAACCAGAAAATAAACTGTGGGAGAGAGAGAGGCTAGGATGGCTGCGTGGGTGGATATGAAAGGCAAAGAGATGGGAAAAGGAAAGGAAGGAGGACAGAAAGTGGTTGGCACTGTACATAGGTGTGTGGTGGTGGGTGTGCAAGAGTGGATATGCCTGTAGGGGAGAAATGTACATGCAAGGGATATTTCAAAGTGTATGTGCAGCAAGCGAGAAAGCATGGAGAAAAGAATTGCTTTTCAAGCTGCATGTGAGAAGGTTTGTTTGCAGGCAGACTGCAGCTCTGTGTGCAAATTTGATACCCAGCCACATGTGAGAGCTGGCATACATGGGTAGGGGGCTCTGTGGGAAGTGTGCGCCAGTGTATGCCCCATGCACAGATGTGTGGATGTGTAAGGACATGTGTGTGCCTGCGTGCAGATAAGCATTTGTACGCACAAGTGACTGCACAAGACAGGCGTGTTTGGGGACGTGTGAGTGTGTATGTATAGGACACATGTGAACTGTTGAATCCTGTTCCTGTACACCATCACCCTCCTGGCATGGGAAGTGGGAAGACCAGCATTCTGCCCAGCCCCCCTTTCTGTCTGTCCTCCCTCCCATAGCCCTGAGCACTGGGGGCCTTGTCCTCAGCCCATGTCCACTATCAGCTTTTATCTTGGGCCTGGGGTGTGGCTCATCTGACAGCCCCACCCCCACCCCCACTCCAGAGACTTGGAACAATAGCCACAGAGGTTAAAAGGCCTTCAAATCTTCTAGAAACCTTAGGCCCCCCCAACCCCCCTAAAAAATGGAGTGGAAGGAAGGTAGCACTCCTTGTCTCCTAAAAGCCAATGAGGGGCTGGATCAGCGGTAGCCCCAGTGTATACAAGGAAGAGGGAATATGGCTTGGCAGGATCCCCCACAATCCCCCAGAGCCTGAACAACCTTTTCCCAGCCCCAGGTGGGTGGAAGAACACAGCCTGCTGCCTCGTCTCCATGGAGATGAGGCAGCACAGAGGGGATTGAAAGCCTGGGTCCATACTTCCCAAGGTTCAAATCCGGCTCCTCCACCCACAGGCCTGAGACTTTGACAGCTCGCTTAAATTCGTTATGCCTTAGATTCCTTGTCTATAGAACAGATAATTATGGAATTCATAGGGCTGTTCAGAAAATGAAATAAAGTAACCCATAGAAAGCATTTAGCATGGCGCCTGGCAGTTGAACTGGGAGACAGAAGCCTGCGTCTCAGCCCTAATTTTGCCACCAACTTGTTGTGTGACCTCTGAGTCATTTGTCATCTCTGAGCTTCAGCATCTCAAAGTCTCTTCTTGAGTATGTTCTTCATGTGCCCTACCAGCTATGACAAGATGAGACTGTGGGACAGCTGTTGTGGTGACTCTGAAGTCCCTCTAGTGCTGGGTGAGGACAGACCATGAACCATACCTGACACTTTCCTTCCCAAATGTTTCCTCCCAAATTGGAAGTAGCTGATAGAAACAAACACACGGTGGTGGCTGCCCATCACATCATTCTGCACCCCCTGACCCTCCAGGCTGCCAGAAGCTCTGTTCTGTCCTGCTCAGCTAGCTTTCAGGCATTAGGAGAATGGCACCAAAAACCACCCACCCCAACCAGTGGAACAGTAGGCAGACGGTGCCATGACCCATATCTAAAACTGCAGAGAGACTCCTGTCTTCTTGCGAAAGGATGGGTGGGATTATCTGAAAATTCTGCTGGTCCTCTGGTGGTAATGGGAGGAAGGTTTAAAAAGATGCCCTAGGCCCTCCCTGGTGGCGCAGCGGGTTAAAGCACAGCACTGAGAATCTAAAGCTGCTTCTGCATGAGTTCGATTCCCGCCTGCCCGGGAGGTGACCACATGGCGCGGCAGACCTCTCCTGACCCGCCCGCTGCTCCCCTCAGCAGTGTACTTCGTCGATCTGCCTGTTCTGTTCCCCACTCTGTCTCTGGTGAAGCCTCTCACCGCCCCTGAGCCTCTGGCCTGTACCCCAGTTCTGTATGCACAAATAAATAAATCTTTAAAAAAAAAATGCCCTAGGCCCTCTCTGGTGGGGTGCAGCGGGTTAAAGCACAGCACTGTGAAGCTGGCCATGGCCGCTTGGTATGAGTTCAATCCCCAATCCCGGATGTGATCCATGTGGCACAGCAGACCTCTCCTGTCATGCCTGCTGCTCCCCTCATCAGTGTGCTTCGTTGATCTCCTTTTCTGCTGCCTACTCTGTCCCTGGTCAGGCCTCTCGCCACCCCTACATCTCTGGCATATACCCCAGTTTTGTATGCATAAATAAATAAATCTTAAAAAAAATAAAAAGACACCCTAATTAATAATCTAGCTGCTCCACGTGGCTCTTCCTTCCAGGTCTGGGCAGAAACAAGGGGCTCAAGCTACTTCTTTTCCCAGAGGAGCAAAAATGCCAGGGTAGGCTCTGACCCAATCCACCTAGATTTCCACTTACCTGCGAGACCAGGCTTCCTCCCTGTCTCCACCTCAGAGAAATCTTCCCTGCCCATCCCATCCTCCTGAAGTCACTCCTTCCCCCTCTTTCTCTAGAAATGTTCAGGACAGAATTAGATGACCATCTACCCGGACGTTAGAGAGAGGAGTAGGCCACACTGTGGGGCAAGAAGTATCTTGTCATTTAAGCTCCAACCCTGTGACCTTGGGCAAACAATGTAAGTCTCTGAATCTCAGTCACTTCACCTGTAGGGAGAATGATAATTGTCTTGACAGGCTACAGTGAGATCAAGGAGAATGGATACTGTGAAATGAACTAGAACCATGTGAGAAGCCAACATTCATTAAAGGGGGATCCCTTCTCCCCCGCCACCATCGCTCTTAATCAAATGACAACTCAGAGTAGAGGCCCAGATTCAAAAGACTGTGACTGAATCATGGCTTAGCAACTCGCCAGCCCTGAGTCTGGGACAAATAAGTCACTTATCTTCTTGAGCCTCAGTCTTCTCATCTATATAGTGGACATAGTGACACTGTTCCTCATGGGGACTGGTATGAGATAAGCACTCAGCACAGTGAACTTAGCACATAAGTGCTTCACACATAATTGCTTGTATTGTGGAACTGACGACAATCCTTTTTATTATAACCTACATCCCTCATACACTTATCTAGACTATTCTAAAATTTCTAAAACACTGCCACATCTAAGTAGCTACTTAGATGTAGTAGCTCTGCTAAGTAGGTAGGGCTCATCTTTGTATTTTATCTTCTGAGGAAGAACCTGCTGGGGTTGGCTAGTTAGCATCTAGAACAAGCACACATTTTGTCTGACCCCCAACTACTGTCTATAAGGGAGGAGGGAGCTGCCCTGGGGCTTCAGGCTCCCAGGGACCTAGAGTGGACTGATTCTGGTGTGAGAGCCAACCTCCAAGTTCAAGGCTGCTGGGGGCCCTCCTTCCTCCAAAGATGCATTGAAGGCCTCTTCCCATCCCCTGTGTGACCCAAGTGCGGAAGTAATGGTGACCATGGGGGGTGGCCAGAGCCTGTAGAGAATTATTTCAGAAAAGAGAGTGGGTGGACACTGGTGAGATGCCAGCCAGGCATCAGTGACGCCTGCAGAAAAATGAGATGTTTCTGCAGTTTCCTGACGCACAAGCCCTCCTAGGCCTGTGTCCCCCACACTCCCTGTACCCCTGGGATCTGCTGGCAGCAGTTCCTGCCCAGCTAAGCATGGCCCAGATCACGTCCTCCCCATCTGGACCCACTTCAGCGTTTCCATGGGCCTGTGGTGGAGGTGATTCAGTGTGTTCCCCACCCTGCTCTGAGCCTCCAGCCGTATAAAGGAAAATGATCACTATTTCTTCCTTCCTCCCATGCAATGCACATCCCCCCTCGCTGTCCTTGATTCTCCACTGTAGCACAGGTGATATGGATCCTGCCTTGACTGGACATCAAGGCCAAGCGAGGGGACACAGTCCAACTCGGCCACCAACAGCCTCGAGGAGAAGAATCTTCCTCACTCTGGGATGCAGTTTCCCCTCTCCCAGGCTTGTAAAATTAGGTCTGAATTGGTTAAAGTCTCTAGTGTCTCCATCTAAAGCTCCATGGAAGCAGTGCCAGGCTGTTTTGCCTGGTGCTATCCCCCAGGACCCTCTACCTGGAGCTAGTAGGGAGCCTGCCCCATCAGAGCTGGGGGCTCCTCTCTCATTTGTTACCACCAGGGACTGAAGGACAAACAAGCATGAGAGATGGACTTTAAAAAAAAAACAAAGCAGCATGTTAAAATGGCTCTCTCCTGCCTTCTCACATGCCTCTTTGGCAGAGGGAAGTGTGGGCGTAGATGGGGCACAGCTGGAAGCATGCAGACCAACAGCCTCGCCTGCTGCTAGTGTGGGCAAGCCTGGGGGACGGATGCACTATGACACACCGTGGGAAATACTAGCAAGGGCCCTCGTTAAGGCCTTGTGGGTCACTGGGATTCTGGCATTCCAGGGAAAAGGGACATGACTTACCTGGTTTCTGAGCAACCTTGAACCCAGGGCTGGGGCTGGCTGCCATCACTTTCCGGGCCTTCACCAGGTCCCAGTCCTGGTTGGCCCTGTCTTCATGCTGGGGAGCCCCTCGTGACTCTCTGGGACAACTCGGTGGCTGGACATCCAGGACTCTGGGCAGCTGTGGTGCCCCTTGGGTAGCTTGGCAGGCAAACTTGTCCTCTCTCCTGCTGGCCTCCCTGTCTTCCTCCCGGTCCACGAGCCCTGCCTCATTGAGCAGGCCCTCCTCACCACCACTGTCCTCAGCAGCCAGGGCCAGACACCTGTAGCTCCCATCAGGGATCCTGAAGGCACAGGGAGTAGGCCTGCCTTCGCTGGATCCGAGGGGTGGCGGTGGGAGGTGAGGGCCCAGCATGGTGGTGTCACCTCTGCTCAGAGATGCAGAGATGCTGGGGCCTGGGCCAGCGTGGGAACACTGGTCTCTGCTCCTTCTTCAGCTGGGTCACGGGGTTGAAGTAAGCACCAGCTGAACAGGGTGGACAGGGTGGTGGGCCTCCTAGTCTGGACAGGTGGTGGGCCTCCCAGGCCGGACAGGTGGTGGGCCTCCCAGGCTGGGCAGGGTGGTGGGCCTCCAAGCCCTCCTTTGTATCTTGTCTCTTGTCTGTGAAGACTATACCTGCACAGGGAAAAGAGACAGCTCAGCTGGATTTCTGAGACCTGTATACCCTAAGGTGTTAGGGTAACCCTGAGAACAGATGGATTTGGGGTACAGATTCCACATGTCCCTAAGAAAGTCCCAGGCACTTACCACCCCAAATTTGTGTCATATCCTTATGCCACCTGACACTTTATTTGCTTAATTGGTTCCCTTAAATCAACTTTAAAGAACTTACTTCTATTTCTTTAGACTTACATTAAGCAATAATTTGCAGGAAAACCACAAGTATGTTGTGCTAAGTCCTTTCCTCCCCCCAATACACATTAAATAAATATCTAGCTATTTAGAGATACTTCTCTGGGCACCGCCTAAAAGGAATTCTTTCACATGTCCCCATAGGTACATATGTCACAAAAATCCCAGAAATAGTGGGTATCGGACACAAGACCATGGCCAGGGACCCTGTGAAGGTGCTGCACCAAGGAATACTGTGTGCTTCACCCACAGGCTTTGAGTTCACATGCCCTCTCTGAGCCTCTGAGCCTCGGCTTCCTCATCTGTAAAATGGGACTGTAATGCGGTAGTTCCCTCCCCCTTTGTCCATGGGGTCATCCCCTGTGTGTCTCCAAGAGCCTAAGGGGATGCCTGTAACGGTGGATAGTGTTATTTTTTCCTATACATGCATGCACATGTATATATCTATGACAAGGCTTAAGTTATGAATCGGACACATTAAGAAACTAACAACAATAACTACTAAGAAAATAGCACAATTATAAGAATCTGTGTATAAAAGTCATATCAATGTGGTCTCTGGCTCTTAAAATATCTTTTGGGTGGAATGTTTTCAGAGTGCACTTGAAACAGCAGGAAGTGAAATCACAAAGGAGAGCCAGTGTACCCCCATGCAGCGTGACCTCAGGGATTAATTGAGAAAGTGCACGCAAGGGAGTTAGCACATTTTCTGGGACGTAACTTAACACATGCAGGCTATTCTTTCACTCCGCAAGAATTTCTTGAGCTCCTATTATATTTCAGACACTGTAAAATGTGCTAGCGATACAGTGGGATAATGGTAGGGATAAAGATACCAGTACTTGGGCTCATGAAGCCTTAAAAATCTGGTGGGGGTTGGCCCTCCCTGGTGGTGCAGCTGGTTAAAGCACTGCATTAAGAAGCTTAAGCCACTTCCGCATGAGTTCGATCCCCACATGAGTTCGATCCCCGCCTGCCCCAGAGCTGACCCACATGGCCTGGCAGACCTCTCCTGACCCACCCGCTGCTCCCCTCAGCAGTGTACTTCATCAGTCTGCCTGTTCTGCTCCCCACTCTGTCTCTGGTAAATCCTCTCACCACCCTGCACCTCTGGCCTGTACCCCAATTCTGTATGTATAAATAAATAAATCTTTTTTTAAAAAATCTGGTGGGGGAGCTGTGAATGAAAATCAGAGCAATAGTAATAATAGTAGGATTATTTATATATGTTAATGAGCATGTTCATCTGAAAGCAAGGGGATGGAGGCTCCCTGTGACAGATGGAGGAGGGGACAGATGCAACAGAAACTTGAGTGGAAGAGTTGGCCTGGCTGGGAGGCAGATGGAGGGTGGGTGTGGAGGAAGAGGTAGGAGTCTAGGATGCAGCCCAGGTTTGTTACTCTGGCGACAGTGATTTTGTTAATAGTGATCAGGAATAAATGGGACAGAGCAGGTGTTTGGGGGATCAGGGAAGGGAGTTAGGTTGGGGATCTCTGGGGAAAAGTAGCGTGGTCTGCTCCATGCAGGGCCTGGAGAGTTCCAAGCCGGAGCCCCAAGTGTGAGAATTGTTGGTGCAAGCGTAGGGTGGGGGACGAGACCCCTCAGGATGGGCAGGCAGAATGGAAGACCGAGCGATGGCCGATGACAGTGGGAAGAAAGCTTGGAGCTCCTAGCTTTTTGGTGAACAGTTCTGATTCCACCACTACTCAGTTAATGTGAACTCGGGCAAGGGTGAACTCTCTGAATCTTGTTACCTGATTGCAAAATGGGGAAAGAAGAACACACACAATGGCAACTCTAGCAGCCGTGAGTCTGAGAAGCATGGGAGCCTGCGAACTCTGCACCCTGCACCCACCTCAAGGCTGCAACACCAGACCCCTCAGGCAGGGCTCAGGCACTCCCACCCCAGGCTGGTCGAGGCTTTGGCTTTTGGTTGGAACTGTGCCAGCAGAGGCTGGCTGACCAGGGGAAAGGTAAACGCATCATCTGGTCTGAGGGAGATCAGCAGTAACCTGCGAAAAGCAAACGTGGCAGAACCTGAAAGACAACAGCAGCCAGTACCACGTGCAAGGATGTCAGCCTCTGCCCGGGGAGAGCAGGCGTTCTGTGTGGACACCCACGCCAGGTCACTTTCCACACTTGAAGTTACTGCAGTGAATCCTCACAGCGCTACAAGGAGGTTACTCATTTCAAAGGTGAGGCCCTCCAGGCTCAGTTAGGCAAAATGACTTAGGGCCAAACTCACTCTGCTGGTAGGAGACAGGCCAGGCAGGCAGTCCTGACTCCCTAGCCAGGATCCGCGTCTCAAAGGCACTTGAGAGATGGCTCCAGGGCCCTGTTCCTCTCCAAATTCCTTCTCACTCAGCAGCTGTTGCCAGATTTCTGCCATTAGAGTTTCAAATAATCTCAGAATCTCACAAAGGCCAGTAGAATTCATGAGAACTAGATGTCTGGAGAGCCGGCAGGCAGCAGCCTTTTCTATACCCTCGAGTCCTTTCCCCCAAAGAGCAAGGGTGGGTGGGGTTGAATCAGGCAATGCTGGAGTTGCAGGATGCAAGATTCTAAGCCCTTGGAGGGCCCCTCCCCCACCCTGTCCCATCTGACGCACCCCCTTATGGCCAGATGGCAGGAGGCAGAAAGAGGGGTTGTGGGAGCAAGGCTCCCTCTGACGCCCGCAGGGGCCTCGCCTCCCTCTCTCCTGGCTTCTGTTTTGCTGTATTTGACGGTGGCCACGGTTTCCAGGAAAGAAGAGAGAGGCGGAAAAGTTAACTTTCCGCCACCCACACAAATATTTTTGGCCGGCGGCGCCTTGTCTTCACGCTGCCAAGGCAAGAGGGAGGAGGGCTTGGCAGGAGCACTTTAAGGCACGTCTCCCTTCTGAGGAGGGAGGACTCCCAACTGTCTGGGGGCTTCGGTTAGGAAGATTCACCCTGCTAGAAGCTGCTGGAAGAGCAGGGGGCCAGGACCGTGACCATAATAAAAGCACCCGCTTACCGAGCATTGCCAGGCCCTTCTTCTGTGGGACAGGTGTGTGATTCTGTCTACAGATGAGGAAACTGAGGCAGAGAGGTAAATTCTTCATCCAGAGATATGAAAGTTATAAATGGAACTCCTGGACCCAGAGCCCTAACCTGCTCCCTGACTCTGACCTCCTAGGTCCCCCAAGTCAGTTGAGCTCCACCCTTCGATGTGGGCACACCTTCACTGTGGGCAGAAAAGGGCCTATTCCAGCTGAGATCGGAAGGATTCTTTGATTCTAGCTCCCTCCACATCCACACTCCTCGCCTGGCCACGGGCAGCAGCACATGGAACTGGGGAAGTCTGACTAACAGAGTCCAGCAAACCCTCAGTCCTCATCCCAGAGACAGGAGCTCTGAGCCAGAGGGAGCGGGTTTGCCCAGCTCATATTGCAAGTCAGGTGCAGGCCTGGCACTGGGAGGCACATAAACCCTCGCCCCCCCGATAGGCAGTCACTCCTCTCCTCCACGAGTCTAAACACACCCAGGACTGGAGGTCAGCAGAATGTGCTGTTCCTGATCGGCACATGCGAGGCCCTCCCAGGACCTCCTGAGGGCACCTTTGTTGTTGGCTTCTATGTTGGGGGGCCTGGGGGAATGTGGCCTTGGGAGCTGTATGTCCCTTCTGCTATTCCCTGTGTGATGGGGAAAAGCACTTGCTTTGCAATGAGATCCGGATTCAAATTCTAACTCTACCTTCAGCGGCAGCCTGACCTGGGGCAGGTCTCCCCATCTTTCTAGACTTTGGGTTCCCCATCTGTAAAATGGCTCAAAAAGGGCCAAATGCACAGGGCTGTTGTCATTACAAATACAGGTTTCTGCCTCCCCTGGGCAGGGAAGGAGGGGACTTGCTGGGCGCTGCTCACCCGAATGACTCTGGCCTTGCCTGCAGGCCTGGCGTTGGGGCTGGGTACTCAGTGTGCACGGGCCGGGTGAGGATAAAGTAGGGCCTGGCCTCTCCCCGCCTCCCACTGATCTGCAGTGGCCTTAGCCTGTTTTGCAGAAAAAGCTGAAGAGGAGTAGGTAGGTACATTGCAGGGGTCAGGGCATGGGGTCCTAGTGTTGCCGCCCACTGACTTACTGAGTCCTGCCAGGAAAATCAAGGAGTTGGTTCTATAGGTGGGAAACTAAAGTAGGTGGAGGGGAGAAAAACAAGTCCAGGACGATTAAACCCTCAGTCCTCTGAGATCCTTCTGCCCCAGATATCTCTAGGCCTGGCCCCTTCCATCCTACGCTAAGTCTGGTCCACTCTCCTGAAAGGCTGCTGTGACCGTGTTCCTTCCCTGCTCAAGAAGCTCCCATGGCTCCTCATTGCTCACAGAACAAAGAAAAGTTACTAATGAAGGGAAACGCAGCTGCCTGGTTTTTGACTGAGGGTAGGGTTTCTGGGGACAGCGACACTTCTGTTGGCTTTGAAGGGCTTTGACAAGAAGAGCTTCATGTTCTGGGGGGGGTTCAGGGTGCTCCATTCACTAGGACCCAAGGAAGGCAAGAAGGCAGGATAATTTGGGAATCCATTTGGAGAATCGCATGAGCCTGAATAGGCTGAGACCCAGGTTGGGCTTGGGAAGAAGAAGGGAAGGTGGCCTGATGGTGATGGATTTCACTTGCTGGCAGTTGGAGAGATGATGTCAGGGACAGCCTTGTCGGAGTGGGATGGGGTCACCACAAGGCTCAGTAGTGGGGGTGCAAGGCCAGACCGAAGGTGAGAGGCACAGCCGCAAGGCTGGCGTGCAGGAATCCTACGGGTGGAGTGTTTCAGAGCCGTTTCCTCACAACTGGCACAGTGCCAGGCACATAGGAACAATAACAATGATAACACTCATGTTTATGGAGTGTTTACTGTGTCAGGTGCTATTTCAAACACTCCGTGCGCACTAACTCATTTGATCCTCATCACCACCCTGTAAGGAAGGTGCTATTATTAACCCCATTTTACAGATAAGGAAATGGAGCTTGCGTGACCTGCCAAGTTCAGACAGCTAGAGAGTGTCTGAGGCAGGGTCACATCCTGACAGTCTAGCTCCAGATAGCAAGCTTATCCATGAGGCGGTACAATCTCAATTGTGTAAGCAGCTACTGAATGGAAGGATGAACTAATGAATCAATAGGTGGGAGGGTGGTGGAGAGAGGAAGAAGATGGTCTCAATGCTTGGTACTTGGCCTCATACACAGCAGTCACTCAGTAAGCATTTAGCAAGTAGAATCATGAATGTGACAGGGGAATGAACTATATGTATGGCCTAGGGGTAAGAATGAAGTCACCTGGGGGAAAGATAACTCAGAACTGGTCTGGAAGGCTCAGGGTGCCCTTCCCCCACCCCACTCAGGCAGTTCTGTGCCTCAGCAATGGGGTTGGGTCCACAAGAAGCTGAGCTGGGATGTGTTTCCACCTTGTTTTCTTCTTCCAAGATGGCAATGTGAGTCTAGTTGGGGGAGGGGTGTTCTTCCCCATAGTTGTCAAAGGGGAGTCCCCTGTCCCACTACTTTTCTGCACCAAAGAGTCTGGCATTCACAATCACCTTGCTATGTGTTCCAGGAACATGGCTTCCTTTCACTAGGCCTCAGTTTCCCCAGCACAGAAGACCTTGGGCAGAGTGGTAGAGAAGAACGCTGGCAGCCACGTTTGCAGTTAATTTCTGCCTGGACCTGTCCCTGGACTTTTCCGGGGCAGAGTCCATGTCAGGGGGACACGCAAGTATGACCCTGTATTATCAACCCCTCTCCCAAGGCCAACAAGACAGAATCGCCAACCCTGGCCTCAAGCCCTCGTCTCAGTCTCCAGCCAGCAACTACCCAGGCCACACGGCTGCTCTGACCTCTCTGCCCTCCACTCACCCACCTCCCGGGGGAAGGGGCTTGATGGCCACCATGGGAAGCTGGGGAGGGGGGGCGGGCGGCGCCCTGGAAGCATCCAGAAACCATTCCTTCAAAAGGGTCTGGAAAGAAGTCCTCAAGTTGGGTATGCAGGGTGGTCTTAAGAAAGAGGAGGGTTTGCCTGGCCTTAGCTCAGCCCCACATGACTGGGCAACTGAACCACTCCATCTCACTGCATTTCATTTGCCTTCTGGATAGAATGGAGATTCAATTACTCACCTATTCAATTCATCCATTTGACACACATGCCTCAGCCCCTGCTGCTCACTGGCAGTATACAATGAACAAAAGAGAAAGAAACCTTGCCCAAAGCAGCTAGGATGTTGGCCGGGGTGGATGGGTAATAAATAAATAAGAAAGTATGCTGGGTGGTGGGAAGTGAGATGGAAAAACAACCAAGAAAGAAAGGGAGCAGGAGAGTGGAGAGCAGTATGATGCGTCATGAATATGTATTAACGTGGACTCCTTGACAGACGCCACTGTTGTGCACAGCATAGGTATTTCCAGTTCGCTATTATGTCAAATTCCCATATGCAATTAAAAATCAATAGTAGGTAGCAAACAGGTTATGCGGCCTGCACATCCCGGGGAAGTCTGTTTCTCAGGCTAGTATTCCCATTGCTCAATTATTCACCAGTCTAAACCCTTCATGCTTTGCTTTGAACACGCCTACCATTTAGGATTGAGTATTTTTTATCATCAGGTATATAAAAGTGTGATGTCATATACAAGCATTATTTCTTCGAGAACATTCTCCTCCAAATACATTAAATTGATAGGGCCTCTCCTCGATGGAAAACCCACATCATACAATGGGGTTGAGGCTAATGGTAGTGATGTTATGTATTTATTATGAGGATTCAGCAAGATAATACTTATCAGTGCTTAATAAGATGCTGCTGTTGTCATAATAATTATTATTTTTGTTAAGAGATGACTGAGGAGTTACCACTTATTAGTCACCAATGCCTATGTGCTGGATGCTGTTCAGATACATGGCATCAATTAGCATTTGTCTGTTCATCACAACACCTTTATGAGGCAGACACCTAGTCTCCCATTTAACGGATGAGGAAACCAAGGCTCTGGGAGGATGGAAAAACAACCAACCTGGGACTTGAGGTGATCGCTGGGGGTCGGGGAGAAGGGACGTTGGACAGGGCAATGGACGCTTCATCCCGGGCTCTACTCCTCCCTCTGTCAACTCTGCCACCTCTCCCCACTCCTGGGTCTTGGTGACCCCAAACCCACATTTGCAGAATAAGAATTTGGCTTTATATGTGCCCTTCCAGCTCTGGATTGCCCCCAACTCCCTGAACATTGGGGACTGGAGCCCATTCCAAATGGAGTCGCGAAGCCAGCCCTCACAAAGTCAGCCAAGTCCCCTGAGCGTCACATCTATTTCTGCCCCGCTGTGTTTATAAATATGTGGCCAGGGAGCCAGTTTGGAGGGCCTGGGGAGACTGAAATCATGGCTATTAATAAAGAACCCAGGCTCGCTGGGGCTTGGCAGGTGTGTAGTGGGGCCAAGACCAGTCTGGAACATAAGCCGGGGTTGCATGCAGTCCACTCTCCTCCTGGACACAGAAAATGGAGACCCTGGGCCACCCGGGGCCACAGAGGTCAGAGGTGGCCAGCGCCCAAGGCCCCTGGCTCACTGGAGGTTGCTCTGGGCACCACCTACTACTCAGGTCACTGGTGCCCCAGCCCTGCCCCGAGGCTAGTGGGTCCAAACAGGAGCATGACCATATGACCATTATGGTTTAAGATTATAAAATCCACTGCTATTGATAACAACCTGCTTTTTATCTGCTGGCTATATCAGAGCTCTCAATTTTTTTATTTGAGAAACTTTCTATGATTCAAAATTTCCAAAGTTGCTAGGAGCTGCATTTATCCACCTGCCTCTATGGGCTGAGTATTTTTTACCATCAAATATATGAAAGTGTGATGTCATATATTAGCATTGTTTCTTCGAGAACATTGTTCTCCAAATACATTACATTAACAAGGCCTCTCCTCAATGGAAAACCCACATCATACAATGGGTTTGAGGCTAACGGTAGGGCCCTGCCATGCTAACCACAGCAGATCCCTGCCCAGCGCTGCACTCAGTGGCTTCACTGTGGCAGCTTGACATTGGCGGTGACGGGGTTCCACAGCATGGAAAATGGGCGGATGGAAAATGGGATAGCACTCCCTACCCCATCCCAATCACTGTTGAACATTTGAGAGCACAACCCTGGTTGAGAGTAAGCTGCTGGAGCTCACCTGTGCCATTTCCTGGCTGTGTGGACTTAGGCCAGTGGTTTGGCCTGTGAGCCTCTGCTCTTCCGTCTGTCAAGTGGGAGCCATAAGTACGCCCGCGTCAGGCTGTGTGAGAGCTTGGGGTGCGTGTGCCCTGAGACTTGCCTGATGATTACAATCAGCCAAGT
The DNA here is from genome assembly GCF_000260355.1 of Condylura cristata. Taxonomy (NCBI): domain Eukaryota; kingdom Metazoa; phylum Chordata; class Mammalia; order Eulipotyphla; family Talpidae; genus Condylura; species Condylura cristata. The sequence goes on along the minus strand of NW_004567122.1, from coordinate 38,445,242 downwards.
ACCTTGTGCGAGCTCCAGAGTCCCAGCCACGCTCACATCAATTCCATCATAGTCTCTGGCAGTAAGTCGGGGCTCCAGAGTACTTTGAGATTTCCCAGGTCACCCCACCGCACAGGCCTGGTTCCTGGCGCCTCTCTCTTCATGAGTCGCTTTCCTGGATCACAGAGGGGTGGGAGAGGGGGGGTGGAGCAGACACTTTGTCCCTGCATCACTTACTCATGGGAGTTGATACAAAAAGCTAATTTGTGTTAAAGGAGTAGAGGGGATTTGTTTGTTCTGCTCAAAGGCCTGATCTGCTTTCAGCCAGTAGGAGTTCCTGCCTTCAGGGACGGTAGTGGAGGGGCCCTGGCCCTCTCCCCTCCACATGTGTGCCTGGCCACCCCCTATTACCCAGAGCAGGGGAGCCGAAGGCTGAAATCCCGAGGAGGCCTCACTCCACGAGGTGCTCAGCTGGCCAGCCAGGAAGATGGAGCCGCCCCTGCAGGGCTTCTCCTCCTAGAGAGCAGGGCTGGGGCTTTTAACCCCTCAGGCCAAGGGCTAAGGAAGGTTGGGTCAGCCTGGACTCATCAAGATGATACCAGGAGGACTCGGATGGATAGTAGAGACTTCACAGTTTGTGCCAAGGCGTGGGGCCCTGCCCAGCTTCTCCCAGGGCCACCACCACCACCCAGGGGTAAAAATAGTTGCACCAGTGACTGACATTCACTGGATTCTCCTCACACATTGAGATCAACAGAGGAAGCACCTTGAGAGGCATCTGGAACCTCACCACTAAACACACGTGCTAGTGAGCCAGTGAAACCTGGCAAGTACTAACTGAGCTGTCCTGGAATTAAAGAATGCCTACCAGGGCTTGAAAAATCAGTACTCAAGGAAGAATGCAAACTATCTCATTAGTAACTTTTAAAATATATGTTAAGATGATGCTATTTTGAATTTAGACAGATGTATTATTAACATAACTCTCATGTATTTCTTTCTCTCCACCTGTTTCTTTTACTTTTCCAATGTGGCAGCTAGAAAATTCTAAATTCCATATGTGCACACTTGCATGTCAGTGGGTGGTGCTGGCTTCGAGGTTAAGATCATGCCCTCTTGAGCTTCACTCCTGGATTTCCAACTGCACCCTGTATTCTGCCACTTAGCAGCTGTGAGGCCTTGAGCAAGTCACATAACTCTCCGAGCCTCAGTTTCCTCATCTGGCAGACCAGAATAACGGTACCTATCTCCCAGGACCTTGGGTGGACTTAAGTGCTCACACAGCGCAAGTACACAGTAACCCTGGGGATTATTCGGCACTGGGTGAAGTGATTTCTTTGGAATGTCCTGGGCCTCTGTAAGTGCAGAGCTCCCCTTCCCTGATAGTAAATAACACTTGGGAGACCCCTGGCAGGAAATCTTAAAGTTGAATGTGGGTGAGGGGCACTGGCTGGAATGGTCTTTGAGGGTGCTCCGAGACTTGACGCAGCGTTTTGTCTCTCTCTGCTCCTTGCTTGGTGTTCTCGCGTGTCTCTTTGTCTCCATCGTTCGCCTTTCCTTCCCAAGTTTACAACCACCCTCTGCGTGTCAGAACCAGTGGGAGCCCACATACTGCAGGACTTGGCTTCCAGCCGTTGCCGTTGTTCTGAGGACACCAAGAAGGGCCTTAAGTAGCCAACATGCAGATGGAGGGTGACCAGCACCTTGAGGAGCTGTTTGACTCTGGCTTCTGTTTCTCCACTTATAAACGGGCTCATTGATAGTGGCACTCCTGGGCAATGCTCTGAGAATTAAAGAACACAGGAGAAGTGCAGGGCACCATGCCTGGCACATAGGTGGCTGGATGGCACGGGGAGTCCTTGTCGCTGTTCTGCTTCCAGCGAGGCTGGCACTGCCTCAGTTTCACACACACGCACCCACACCCCCTGCCTGACACTCACTTCTCAGCAAGCAGTGTTTGAACACACAGTGTGAGCCTGTGCTGCCTGGAGCTGGGAGTGCAACCGGGGCTGGGCACCCCCGGGGTCTGGAAATGCTGAGAGCAGGACAGAAGTGACGCCAGCTGCCAGCAGGTGAGTAGGGAAGTGAGCTCATTTGAGATGGGGAGGAGTACTCCAAAGGTGACCGAGGGAGAGGAGCCTGCCACGCCCACTCCATGGCCTCCGGGGACCAGAAGCAGGGTCAGCACCACCCGGTGACGTGACGAGTTCAGGAAAGGGGTGCTGAGCAGAGAGAGACACCATGGAGTGCGGGAGCATGGGGTTGGTCCTGGGAAGCCTCTGAATAGGGGAATCAGAGTGGTTGTCTATGGATGACCCTGCAGACTGGGCAGGCAAAAGCCCCAGGCAGAAGATGGCTGCACACTGGTGAGGGGTGTTACCTCCTCTGAGCCCTCTCCATCGTTTGCCTCTGTTTGCTTCTCCGTAAGGGGGTGCTGCACAAAACGGTCTCCAGGAGTGCTTCTGGCAGATCTACCCTGCCCAAGATTCTGCGTGTCCTGGGCCTGGTGGGTAGTGGGATGAGGATGGGAGCTGAAATATGAAGAGACCTGCACTGGGGGAGGGGGCCCTCATCTTCAGCACCATTTGTGGGAAGAGGTGGAATCAGGGGACAAGGCCTCAGAGGGATGGGCCCGGAAGGGCAGGAAAGTCCCTTCCTGTGTGCTCTTAAACCTTTCAGCTCCAGCCCGGACCTCGGCTCCTAGTCTTTGGAGTCAAAGGCCTTCTTTTGATGTAGCGCTTTGGTTCCATCCTTAGCACCCCTTTTCTACAGAGGTGAAAGCTCAGCAGTCTGCCCCACCGATCTTAATCCCATCCTTTCAGTAGGTACAGAACAAGCTCACCCTTTTTTTAATGTCCCCCTCAAGCTAAACCTCAACCCCTTCAACTCTTCCATACAGCAAAGAATTTTCTGGCCCCTCCCCATCCTGTTCATCCTCCTGTCCTCCCAGTTCTGTCAGATCCTCAGAAGTGAGCTGACCACAGCTTCCCCAGAACAGTCAGGCCAGACAAGCCATGGCCAGGCCGTCAGCGCCCTTGTTCTGGACGTTCTACCTTCACAGTGCAGAACCTCTTTGACTTTGCCTCTAACAGCATTCCCCCGCTGGGTCGTAGCGTCCATGTGGCTCACGGGACATCATGGCACAGCCGCTACTTTTTGCCACTTCTCCCACATCATGAACATGCCTTGCACATTTGAGCCCAGCGGAGAACCCCAACAGACCTCTCCTCAGCTTGGCCCTCTGCTGGGGGGGATTCTAATGGAGTGGTGGAGCCAACTGAAGAGAAAATAACAAACACACACAGACAGGACAGAAGTAACGTTTTGTCAAAAGGAAACGGTTTTGTCAACAGCTCTCCAAAGCTACTATCAAGGAAGCTCAGGACATGTTGGGGCAGCTGATGAACAGGTGGGAGGGTGGGAGGCGCTGAGCAGGTAAGGTCTAGGGGCAGAGCTTAGGGGTGGCAGGTAGTGACAGGAGGCTGTGGCGGGCGATGCTGAAAGAGGCAGAGGGCACTGAGCACAGCCTGGGAGGCCTCTGCCGCCGTGGCCCCACCTGCCCTCTCCCTCCGCACATATCAAACCTTCCAGCGCTGCTCCTCCCACACTCTGATCCCGGAGCCGCATCGTTTCCCTGAGCCCGACAAAGATGCAAAGTCTTGTTTGTGCTGTGCATGGCCTGAAGGTTGGGGTGTGGGTCCCGGGCCCTGCCTGGTGGCGCAGCACTAAGGGTTAAAGCACTGCACTAAAAAGCTTAAGCCACTTCCGCATGAGTTCGATTCCCGCCTGCCCTGGAGGTGACCACATGGCACGGCAGACCTCTCCTGACCCTCCCGTTGCTGCCCTCAGGAGTGTATTTAGTCGATATGCCTGTTCTGCTCCCTGCTCTGTCCTCTCACCCTCCAGATCTCTGGCCTGTACCCCAATTCTATATGAATAAATAAATAAATAAATCTTTAAAAAAAGAAGAAAATGTGGGTCCCAGTGCTTGCACAGAGCCAGAGCCCTGCTCACCGGAAGTGTGAGGCAGTGGCCAGTCAATGGGTGCTGTGTCCAGGGGCCTGTGTTGGAGTGGCTGTTGTACCTGCTGTGTGACCTTGGGCAAATGAGCTACCTCTCTGAGCATTTTCCCACCTGCAAACCAGGGCTAATGACAGTGTCCATCTCATAGTGTCATGAGCATCAAACAAATTACTACGTGCAGAGATCTTGGGTCTGATTTGTATGCTCAGTGTGGATTGACCTAACTGTTATTGCAGAGAGGAGGTGAGAGAGTGCAAGCTGTTGGAGTAGGGGGGGTGTAAAGGGGGGGGCAGTGAGTCGGGAGAGCCCAGAAGCCCTCCACCCTGCACCTACCCTCCACTCACAGCTGCCACACGTGTGTGGCCATATGTATGCATGTGTGTCTTGTGTGTCTATGCATCTGACCGTGCATCTCTGTGTCCCCATGTACAGGGTATCTGTGTGTCTGTATGTGCGTAGTGGCATAGTCATGTGTATAATGTGAGCATGTTTCTGTGTGTCTGTGGATGAAGATATGCTGGGTGCATTTCTGAGTGTAGCTGTGACTGTATTTGCTGTCTGTGTCTGTGTGGCTGTGTGTCACTCTGTGCATATGTGTGTGTGAACACATGTGGTAAAGTTGCTGGAGTCTGTCTGAGTCTGTCTGCAGAGCTACTGGGAGTGACCCAGGAGGCAGCAGGGCCCGACCAAACAACAAGCTCTTGGGACTCCAGTCTCTCCTCTGTGTCTGCTTTGTTTCTGTCCTTCCCAGTTCCCCTAGTAGATTCTTGCTTCCAGTGAGCAGAGCTGTGAGCAGGCCTGGCCACGTAGCCTCAGGGTCCTCTCTGCAGAGCTCCCCACACTCTCACCTCCAGCCCTCCTGCATTGCACATTACCCCTACAAGCCCCTTCCCTCTTTAAGCCTCAGTTTGCTCTTTCTCTAAAGAGTATTCAGGAAGGAAACCTTCCCTCACCCCCGCAGGCAGTGGGGATGAGGGCTCTGTCACACTCTCCACTGCCCAGGGCTGGGGCAAGATGGAGGGTCTTAGCTACTATTTGTGGCAAGATCTGAACACAATTCCTTGGCAGAAGGCCTCCTGGAACTCCTGAGCCTCTGGCTCTGGGCTTACATTCTACAAAGGTTGTAGCCCCGACTGTGGAAAGGGATTTCAAATGGAGACGCAAGAACCTCAAGTGAGCCCTGGTGAGGACTCCAGGTTCCCATTCAGCTGGAGGAGTATTTGCTGAGCACCTACTATGTGCCAGGAGCTGTAAGTGGCTCATTTAATCCCAGAGGCCCCACAGAGGTAGGTGCTACCACTGCTCCAATTTTACAGATGAGGAAACTGAGATTCAGAGAGGTTAAGTAACCAGCTTGAAGTCGCACAGCCAATGGGGCCAGGACTGGATCTGGAACCCAGGCCTGGAAAGGAATTGGTGCTCTTCCCTCATCTCAGGACACCACTCAGTGTCCTGTCCTCTCCTGTGACCAATGGGGACTTCCTCCTCAAATGAGTCCAGTGGTCCACAGTCTTGACAGCTTCGAGCTACTGTTATTCAGACACCAGCTGCAATGCTGCCAGGCTCCTGTGCTACCCACTGTGAGTCTTCATGACAGTCCACTTCATGGATCAGGCCAGAGGCAGGAGAGCTGAGGGGGAGGCGGGGCTTGGCAAGGCCCACAGCTGACCAGGCCTGGAGGGCAGGGGCACTGGCTTCTCTTCTTCTTTTTTTTTTTTTTTTGCTTCTTCCTAACCCAACCACAAGCTTGTTTCCCTTTGCCTACAGATAGTGTCATCACCTGTAGACCTGCTTTGTCACCTGAACACACTCTGCTTCTACTGACCCAGAAAGTCGAATTGAAGGGAAATCGAAGGACACAGAGTGCAGAGCCCTGCTGCGAGCTGGCAAGCTCACACAAGAAGCCTGTGCCTCCATCTGGATCCATCGATCAGCCCACCAAGAATGACACGCTAGCAGACCCTAGGCAGACAAATATTTCATTTCCAAATGAAAATATTTCTTTAGGCAGACATGACTCTAAGCCAGCAGCCCCCCCACTAAGTCATGCCACTTCCCCCACCCTGGCAGGTAGATGTCTCCACCATGATGCCACAGAATTACTCTGAGCACCACAAAGCAGTTCTATTTGCCCTTGGCCTTGGGCGTAGCTATTAGTGGTTCTGCAGGACCCGCAAGGCAAAAGGCCAGTTAGAATGTGATGTTCTGTAAGCAGGGATGGTGTCCCCACCCTGGGGCCTCCCAACGCTGAAACATCTGGTCCTGACCTCAAGGGAACCTGGGCCTGTGGCATGTGGGTGACTCGGTGGCCTCTGAGGGTGATGCCCCCTCCTGTCCCTGTGGTGACATCCTTCTAGAGGAACCAGACCCTGAAGCAGCCTCTGAGCTCTCTGGCTCAGAGCTGGAAAGTCACCTGAGCTTCAAAGGACAATGTCCTTGGGGCTGGTGGGGGTACTGAGGCCCCCATAGAGCACAGGACCCCCTCCTCTGCCTCTGCTGCCTCACCAGGATGGGACATGAGCTCCTTCCCACTCGAGGATATTGCCCACATCCTGGGCCAGTGGTGCCCTCTGCTTGTTGCAGGATGGGACAAGAAAGGTGAGCTCAAAGCTGCATCTAGCTAGAGGGGTGAAGACAAATCTCAGCGCAGGACCAGGTAAAGCCATCCTGTGTGACAGCAAAGCAACAGCAAGTCTCCTAGCAAGCGGGGACATTCAGAGGCACCAGCAGTGACACCAGCCCAGCCAGCCTGGCCTGGAGTGTGACCAGCACTTTCTGTCACTTGGATCCCTGCACACCCCCCACCCTCTAGTGCACCCCTTCCTGCCTGGTTGGGGTTGGCACATAAGACACAGCCTAGTGGTCAGATTTGAATGACAGGAAAGGCGGAAGCCAGGGTGGCCCTCACCTACCCACCCACCCACCCCGGTCATTCAGAGCCAGGCTGAGGCCGACAAAGCACTTGAAAATATCAGGCAGGGAACAATCTCTTTCCCAAACGCCTGATTTTGACCTTGGACACCCAGCCCCCACCTGGGATGGGCTGATCTTTTTCCCAGCTCCCGCCATTCCATCCCTGGTTCCTTCTCTTATAGCACACACACACAGAGCACACAGCCTACACTACATACACAGCACAGGTACTCACACAGCGTGCACACACAGCACACATGCACAGCACACGCCACACACAGTCGACACTACTTATACAGAGCACATGTGCTCACACAGCACACACAACACACAACAAACCGCCTACACTACATGCACAGAGCATACACGCTCACACACAACACGCATGCATGGCACACACAACACCCAGCCTACACTACATACACAGCACATGTGCCCACACACAGCACACATATGCAGCACACCGCATACACAACACGCGGCCTACACTACACATGCAGAGCACATGCACTCACACAGCACACACAACGCACAACAAACCGCCTACACTACATGCACACAGCACGTGCACTGTCACACAGCACACGTGCATGACACACACAACACGCTACATGCACAGAGCACATGCGCTCACACACAGCACACATACACAGCACACACAGCCTACGCTACATAAACAGAGAGCATGCGCTCACACAACACACGCGTACAACACACAAAACACAACACACACAGTCTCCGCTACATGCACAGAGTGTGTGCACTCTCACACAGCACACAACACACACACCGGAGCACACACCGTGCACGGGGACACACAGAGCACAGGCACTCGGGCCTAAGACCCACACACATACACACGCCCCATGGGGACTGCTGAACTTTTCGCTCTGGACCCAGACTCAGAGCGCTGCTCACGTGGGGCCAAAGGCGGTCTCCACAGCAGGGCACAGCTCCAGGCTGCACAGACGGAACGAACACTGGGGATCACTTCAAATGGTAGAAGCATGAAAGAACTTATTGCCAGAATGGACAGACCCCAGGGCCCCAGTCTTCATTCACTTGGTTGGTTTATACTTTCATTGAAATCAGCTCTCGGATTTGCTATGCTTTTTTGTACTTTTCCTACAGTAGCTGAAAATAAAACAAAATCTTGCTAAAATGAAAACTGACGGCCTGTGTGGCCCCACTGCACACCTACACCGAGGAAATACTGTCCTGGATGAACCCTCCATTGTAGGGAGGGAAACTGAGCCCGAGACTTGCCCTGTCCACTGCAAGGTAGTAGGCGGATCCTGGCACCCACTGTCCCTCAGGAGGAAAGACCCAGTCCCCCAGATCACGGGGCCCAGGGGGCATCATTTGTCACAGAACCCAGGTGAAGCCCATGTTCCATAAGCCCTCCTGACTCCAACAGCCCCCACCACCATTTTCAGGATGCCCTGGGAAAGCTGAACCCCTGGGCGTGGTGTCCCCACCCTCTGGTGACAGGGAGGATGCCCACTCCTGGAGGTCAGCACCCTGAAGCAGATGAGCCAGAGGTGGGAAGGTTGTGACTCGCTCTGCTGCACACCTCGGCCTCCTCTCTCGGGTAGGCCTGGTGCAGGTGTGACAGGACCGAAATGGGATGAGGAAAAGGCAAGAGAGGACAGCCGCCTCAGGGGAGGCCCACAACACAAAGGCCGCCACCAACTTAGCTGGGGGGTTCCTCACCCTCAGACCCCCCCCAGAAAGCAGCAATAGGCTCCCAGGCTCTGGGCAAAGGTAGGAAGGAGTCTGCCAGGAGTTGGGCCACAGCAGCCCCAGAGACAGGCCATTTCAGCTCTGTGAGCAGGCATTCCAGTGACCTGCAGACATACGTAGACATGTGTGTACCTCACCCCTACAACACACACACACGCACACACGCACACATATGTGCATCTACAAGTGGTGCACACATGCACAACTCAGACCCACACTCGCTTGTACAAATGCAATCGACCCCAATCCGCTCCTACCCAGGACCCACACTCAGCACTAGAATGTATCTGCTGCCCACCCTCCCCCCTGCACCCTCCCCCCCAGTCCCCAGGCCTGGCGGCGTCTCTGTCTTGCAGCCTGGGAGACTGGGAGACACATGTGGTTTCATTTAGCAGCAGCGGAGCGGGCATTTCCGTCCTAGACAGCCAGGCCCTGGCAGGGCCCCGGCCCCACAGGCACCCCCAACAAGGGCCACCTCGACCCCCACTCTCCCATTGGCCATGTCAGGGACCCTGAAGGCCCCTCTCCCTCCAAGAGCCCCTTCTCCCCTCTTCGGAGGTGCCCCCCTCACCTGGAGCCAGAATCGCACCCACTGCGCAGGGCCCAGCTGTGCCCAGGCCTCCGGCCACGGCTGCCCGCCTGCCTCCTCACTCTCGCTGTGTCTGGAGCAGGCTGAGCAGGATGGGAGGAGGGCAGGGTGTCAGGGGGGCGGGCGGGAGGGAGGGGAGGGGGCGTGTGGAAACGAAACTTTAATAACAGAGCCCCTTTTGTTTCCAAGCATATGGGATATTTCATACATACTGAAGACATTAGCCGTCTATATTTTTAAGGGCTCGGGCTAAAGGATGAATAAATATAGCCCATATTCTGCTCAGCAAACACACTCGTGCAGTGCTGACTTCTGGAATATTTCAAACCCCAAAGAAAAAGGCCCAGTGACACTGGACAGTTACAAATAAATGTTTCCAAAACCTCAGGCTTGCCGAGCCCCATCTTCCAGCCACGTGGAGGGCTGTGGACATCTTTTCTCCTACCACCCACCCTCCACCTTTCCACTGTACATAGCGAGGAAAGCAAGTCCCTGCAACCTAGCCTTCACCCCCCAACTTTTCCCCCCTTTTGGCCCTCAACCCCAGCAGGATCCCAGAGCGTTAGAGTTCAGAGTCAGAGCTTGGAAATCTTTAACCTCCTCATTTCAGAGACAGAGGCCAAGGCGCAGAAAGGGCCAAGGACTTGCCTGAGGTCACACAGCACATCAGGATCTTGAGCCAAGGGGTAGTGCAGTGTTTTCTTCTTGCAACAGGAGAGTTCTCCCACTTCCCCACTCGGGGGTTGGAAGAAGGGAGACCCCAGAGGATGGGCCAAGGTGTGGGCTGGGAGAGTGCCCGCCTGCCTTTCCCACTGGAGCTGCTCTGGGCGCCCATCCAGGGGAGACGTCAGCAGGGCTGGGAACTGGGCAGGCCCCAGGAAATCCCCTTCAGGCCGGCAGATCCCAACAGGCCTGGAGGCCTCAGGTGTGAGAGATCCCTCCCTGACGGCTCAACTCCTGGTCCCTGGTGTCCCTTATTTGTCCTCTGGGAAGAAAAACTGAGGTGCCCAGAAAGGCCTGGGCCTTGGCCCAAGTCACACAGCAAGGTGACAGGAGAGCCCTCAGACGCTGTGCTTGCTGGCCAGCTTTGCTGGTGAGTTTCTCCGGCTCCCCCCAGCCAGGGCCCCTTCCTTCTAGACTGCAGGGTTCCCCACGAGTGTTGATTCGCTCCTCACAGCGCCTAGCGCCTGACTGTCCACTCATTCCCTTCTTACCAACTGTGCAGCTATCTGTTTAGTTATTTAGTCAGCACAGGGCATGCTGCTGAGTGACCACAGTAAATGTGAGCACTGTATGTGGTCATCTTGATTGAGTCTCCACCTGGCACCCTGAGGCAAGTCCATACTCTCCTGGGTTCATTTGGGAAAAAGGACCCTTCTCTTTGCAAACTTCTGCTTCCCACTTGGGGAAACTGAGGCTCAAAGAGGTTCCGGTGCTCTTCTGAGCCCTCTGGTGGTACCTCATGGGGCTGGACTTCCAATTGAGATTTCTTGATGCCAGAACCAGGCACCAGGCCCTCTGGGGGTTCACTCACCACGCTGTTTCTGTGAAGACTGCCCAGCACTGAGTTACTATTAATGTATGTTCAACACAGACATTTTCCTCACAGAAAGGGGCGCTGATGTGGGCGTGGACACCCAAGCTCTGGGCTGTGTCCTCACAGCTGTGTGCCGTCTCTTCTCTAAGGACACAGTTCTCTCCCTGTGTGAGGCAGAGGTAATGAGCTCACTGAGTCGTGAAGATCTTGTGACATACGGGAGGCGAGGGGGGTTCGCCAAGTGTGTAACGACTTTCCCAGCCATGGCATTTAATCCTGTGAGTGCCAACAGGCCCCGACTGGCTTCCTTGTCAGTGGTGCCATCGGTGTAGCCGGCCCCCAGATCAGCCTCCTGAGGAGGCCCTTGCGCCTGGTCACACACCCAACCCACAGCCACTCCCCATTGCCCCAGAGCAGCTGACAGGACCCTAGGAAGCTGGTCCCCAGGAACCTCCCCCATGCCCATCCCCACCTGTACTGTCTTTGCCTGTGGTCCTCAGGCCTCTGGGAAATGGGCTTGCACCCAAGGGGTCCCGTCGCCATCACCGTCAAACCCCCCCCCCACGCCCCTTTTACCACTGACTTGCTCTGAGGCTAGCGTTGCTGCTAGACTTGCCCCTCTTTATTTGAGGTTGCTCAGACGCTTTTTTCAGAAGTTTTGTCTGAGTTCTCAGCTGGGTTTTGCATTAGAGATGTGTTCGGGTCAGTGAGAGTTTATCGTTTGGATGCTAATAAGTCCACAGAAAATAATAAACGTCGCGGGTGGACCCCCTCCGCGCCAGCACTGCGCTGAGAGCCCCACTTTCACACCTGCTCCTTCCCGAGGACCGCGAGGCTGGTGGGAGCCCTGGTGCGCCCACAGCCCCGGCCAGACATGGGCACCGCTCCAGCCATCTCGGCCTGGCTGGCAGGCCAGTGTATTCTCACTGGCCCCAGGGACAGTGAGTGCCCCAAAGGAGTGAAATTTGGCCTCAAACTTGACCTGTCCCCACAGAGAGCTGAGCACAGGACCTATTCGTTGGCATTGTGACTGCCGCATTGAACACTGGGTTTTCCTGGAGAGAGTCTCCCAACGAAGCCGGTGTCTACAAGTGTATATGTTTGCATGTGTGTAGCATAAGCAGCTGCTCTCACAGCCTGACAGCCACGCCCAGCAACATGGCACCCATGACCGTGGCATGATCCCGCTGCTGCTGAGCCAGAGGCTTTGCCTTGCTCATCACGGATTCAGCCTGGTATACCACTCACTAAGCAACATGATGGACCCTCAATCCCAGGGGGGTCACTATATACCAGAATGAATACCTGGGCTCAGTGACCCTCCTGTGTGTGTGAATGGTGAGCGGTACATTGTTCTTGAACAATGCACTCAGAATAAGAGATGTGAAATGTAGACTGAAAGAACAGGAGACCCCCCAACCCTACTGACCCCATTTGCCAGCTATGCAGAAGCCAAGAAAACAGCAGAGACTTCTTGATCTCCCAGGGAGGGCAGGCTAAGACATGACACTCAATCCTCAACCCCACCCCTACAGCCTGGCAAACCATCACCAGGCTCCCCAGCTTGTTCCCAGTGGGAATCAGATTTCCAGAGACTCCATGAGGGTCATACCCTCAAAGACCCACTGGCTGAATACTGGCCAGGCCGATGGATGTAAAATTTATAATCTGTCTTCCTTCACTCTCCAGTCTCTGTGTGTTCATTCTGTCTTGAATGAATGAGGACCCCTGAGAGAGAATAGGAGGTGGCAGCCTCCTGGGGGTCCTCTCTCCTGCCTAGCAACAGGCCCTGTCTTCTCTGGAGTTCAGGAAGATGCCTTGGGCTGGATACTAGAACTAGGAACCTCATCTCTGACAGAACAACCTTCACCAGGGCCCCCACTGACACATGAGCCACCCCGATCAGATCACCAGTAATTGAATTGCTTTGGGAGGTAAATTCTGTCCAGATGTGCAGGGTGGGGTGGACTTCCTGAGCAGAGCTGGGGTGGGGCACCGATATGTGGGGGCCACACAACCAGCTACCAAGCACCCTGGAGGCCAGGGATCGAACACTATCTTCCAAAAAGACTGGAGATAGACTGTCACCTCACTGAGTGAGCAGATGGGTAAGCTGAGACCTGGAGAGCCCAGACAGCAGAAGGGACAGGTCCAGCAGTGACTGGAGGATCCCGGTTCTCCTCTCTGGCCATACCTCTTCAACCTGGGAGACAGAAGTAGTTAGGGTAGAACCTTCCTAGAAATTCCCATTGGGCCTTGGACTTGGGGGCCAGGATTGGGGTTCACGGAGCACGGTATCTGTGTGGGAGAGTCCCATTCACCGCCAATTAAACTTACAGACAGAGGGAGCTCCGCGTGCGGATGGCAGGGCTTACGTGTGAGGTGAGGCGGGGGTTTGATGTAAACAATCTTCCTCTCAGGCACTCACGGCGCCTGCGCCTGGGCCTCTTCTCCCAGGGGAGGCCCCGCTACACTTCTCTCCTTTGACCTCCTCGGCCACATACCTTCCTGGCTCCTTCGGGCTGACTTACTGGAAGGCAGGAAGAGGCCAGCCAGCCTTAAGGCGGGTGGGGGGTGGAGGGCATGAGAAGTTGGAGAGAATGAGAGGAAATGAGGGGGGAGTGGTCTGGGGGGGATTGAGAAGGGGATTTTTTTTTTTTCTCCAGCCTCATGTTTTGGCTGCCTTAGTGTGAACATGTCTATGCGCCTTATCGCAAAGGCCAGCATAGTCCACACGAAAAAGAAAATAGTGTCTACAGCGGGGAAAATTTCATCTTGATAAAATGTCCCTTTGGAAGGGCCTTGTGGGTCTCTTATCAGCAGGCAACTGGGCCCCGCATACCTCTAGTCTGCCTGTCCCCAGCCTCTCAATCCCTCCTTTTCTCCCCTCTCCCCTGCCCTCCACCCTGTTGTGCAGGGCAGAAATCAACCTGCAAGGAAGCTCAGGGACATCAGGAGACCGCGCTCTCTCTTGCTCTGTCCTGATGCCGTGTGACTTGGGCAAAGACCCTTCCCCTCTCTAGGTCTCAGTTTCTCCTCAGTAAAGGGCAGGGAATGGGGGTGGGGGGACGGGGCCTTGGAAGTACCAGATGGTCTCTAAAGATCCTTCCAGCACCAATATCTCGTGATAATGACATGTTCATACTTTGTGGCTGAATGTGTTGTGGAGATTCCCCGCCTCTCTGCAAACACCAGCACATACTGATGCCAGAAACGTGCAGACTCCCTTCGACCTGGGGAGCTTCTGCCTGGACCAGGAAACACTAACGGCCCAGAGCTTGGGCAGTGGAAATGGGGTCCTTCTCAACTCCCACCCAAGATGTCCTAGAAGAGCATTGGCTTTTGCATTTTTTAGGTAAAATTACTTTTTCCCGTTAAATGCTGTCTGCGTGGAAATCCATAGAGAAACCAGGCAAGTGAAGCATAATGCCACCCACACCTTTCACTGCCAGACTCTGGACGCCACAGATGGGGGGCGACATATGGTCATGGGAGCCCAGATCTGCTGCCCCTAGCTGTGTGAACTTGAAAGACTCTTCTCCCCTCACTGAGCCTCAGTTCTATCATATGAAAAAAATTGGAGGCACAGAGCCCACCATACCCACTAGCCACTGGGTTGTTGAGGGATAAACTAAGGTGGAAATAGGAAAGTGCCCTGTAAGCTGTGAGGTCGTGATTAGTATTGTGGTTGTGAGGCCCCGAGGGCTTTTAGCGACCATCTACCTCCCTCCTCACACAGTTGGGGACACAGGCCAGAGAGAAGCGAAGGGACTTGGTGAAGGTCAAGGATGAGGTCAAAAGGACAGAGCCAAGGAGGACACAGGGATCCCTTTCTACAGCTGTCTTCAAAAGAACTGCCATCTGTAGGCTGGGGGAGGCGGGGGTGAGGACTGGCGTGTCTTGTGGGATCCTGCCCAACTTGGGGATTTAACAGGAGCTCAGGGAGCCTCCCAGTCTGGACTTTCCCCTCTTCCAGGCCCCCCAGCCCTTCAAGGAATCAGCAAAGGGGGAGAGCCCTTTTGTGTAGCAGCCAAGCCCTCCCTTGAACTGAGCTTGTGTTTCCTAAGGATCTTCCCTGAGGCAGGGAGCCCCAGCTGCACTCTCCTCCAGCCCTAGCCACATCCCCCACCGCCTTTCACACTGGGTCTCAGCCTGCTCCCAGGAACCACAGAGCATGGTGGTTCAGGCTAACTGGGATAGACAGCAGAGCAGAGACAGAGTCCGGGCCAGGGCCAGCAGACCATGCTAGATAGGGGTGGCCTCCTTCAATCTGATTCACAGACCACCTCCTTCTCCTGCTTTGTCATTCCAGAACCATGCCCTGCCAGACTGGTGGTCCCCTCAAGGCCACTACTGGCTCCATTTCACTATCCACGTGCTTCCTGTTTTCCCACTGGATACAGACACTGCCTCAGAAGCCTTCTCAGAATCCCAGCCACACAGGCTTTGGCCAGCCAGCACAAGTCATTCAGAATAAGCACAGATACTTTTACCTGTAAGAATATGCCAGGACTCTCTCAGGCCTAAGGCCCAGAAAGGAGAGGGGATTGGCCTGAAGCCAGGGCACTCACAGTCTGAGAAGGAATCAAGCCCAGGGCTCCAGGGCTCCAGGGCTCTGCCTGCAGGACTGCAGAAGGAAGCCTCCCTTTCATCCTTCTGGCCCTAGCTTCTTCTGGGCCCCAGCACTTACCAGGGGCCTGAAGACAGTGCACAAGTCAGGGCCACCCTACTCCCAGGTCCTAAGCATCTCTCTTGAGAGAGGCCAGAATCAAGCACAGTAAGAGGTACCGCTCAAAGAAATTGGCTGTCAACATGGCAATTGAGTCTTGGTCCTGGGGTGCAGGGAGCCTTGGTTCACAGGGCCAGGGAGACCCCCACAGACACCCACAGAAAGGCAGATTTCTATTCAGTCTGAGGCAGAGTTCTCTTGCAGCCCAAGCTGACAGAGACACCTTGGGCATGAGTGAGCCTGTTCCTGGAAAAGTGCAAATGGTGGGCAGGGAGTGGGGGAGGTATTTGATAAGATGCCCTCAGAAGCCCTCTCCTGTCTTGAAAAGGTGTTCACAAGCCACAGTTACCAAACACAGCCTGTGCTCCCACAGCAGGGCAGGGCTTCAGCCTTTGAGGCCTCTGTCACTCCAGCGAGCGACAGGGTGTTGGGCACTAGCTGCCCCTTGGCCCGACCCAGACGCTTCCGCCTCCTTCCTGCAGCCTTCAGAATTTCCGCACCCAGAATGCTCATCCAGCCTGAGCTCACGGGTGCTGTTGATCTAATTCCACCTTGAATCAGAACAGCCTTGCTCCGGGTTATTTTGGGTGGCATAAGGATGCCACCTGGAAACATCTAATCTCTTAGTAGTGGGAAAGTGATGCTTTTAAAAATTGTTTTCGTTCATCCAGGAAAAGAGGCCAGGTTTAGCAAGTAAGACCACAGGATATTCTATTAAATTTTGAATTTCGGATGAACAACAATTTTTTCTTCAGTGTAAAACTGACTGTGCAATCTATAGGACACATTTATACTAAAATTTACTCTTGAATGATCTAAAATTTAAATGTAACTGGGCATCTTCTAGTTCATCTGCATTTCTAGACAAGGGGCATGACAATTTGGTACTAGCTTGTCTTCAGCAGGCCTTGCTAACTGCCTTCTTTTTTTTTTTTTTCTTTTTAAATCAAAGAGAGAGCAAGTTTCTGACTCCAGCTAGAATTTAACAACACAGTTTTGCTTTTATGGCATTTTATTTATATGGTTACTCTATATGGCAAGTGATACAAATCTTCCATTTATAGTAGCCATATGAAGTACTCAGATTTTTTTCCTTTTTTTTTTTTAAGATTTATTTATTTATTCATACAGAACCGAGGTACAGGCTAGAGATGCGGAGGGTGAGAGGATTCACCAGAGACAGAGTGGGGAACAGAACAAGCAGATAGAGGAAGTACACTGCAGAGGGGAGCAGCAGGCGGGTCAGGAGAGGTCTGCCGCGCCATGTGGTCACCTCCGGGGCAGGCAGGGATCGAACTCATGCTGAAGTGGCTTAAGCTTCTTAGTGCTGTGCTTT
>NW_004567122.1:38419439-38427618 GCF_000260355.1 Condylura cristata | reverse complement strand
GAAGCAGTAAGAAGGTTCACCAGAGACAGAGTGGGGAGCAGAACAGGCAGACTGATGAAGTACACTGCTGAGGGAAGCAGTGGGCAGGTCAGGAGAGGTCTGCCTTGCCATGTGGTCACCTCCGAAGGAGGTACACTGCTGAGGGAAGCAGTGGGCAGGTCAGGAGAGGTCTGGCGCGCCCTGTGGGTCACCTCAGGGGCTGGGGATTGGACTGACACTAAAGCGGCTACAGCCAGCTTCACAGTGCTGTGCTTTACCCTGTTGGCCACAGGGGAGCCCATCTCCCCTCAACACCCCTCTTTCATCATCATCAACAACAACAATAAGGGTATGACTTTGGAGACCATAGTGGCATATTCATCAATCTTCTTCTTCCAGCCTCACAAGGACCGTCTGAGGTGGGGATTGTCATTACCTTATTCAGAGATAAGAAAAAAGTTGAGGCTCAGAGGAGTTAATGAAGGGACAGAGCCCAGGATTTGACCCTGGCGGGGTGACTCGTGGCCTTAGCTGCACTGTGGCCCCTCCAGAAGGGCTACAGAGGGCCAAGTGAGGAAACAGGCTGCCGGCTCCGTCTGACCCCAGCAGAAGTGCCCTCTGCCAACTGCTCTGGACCTGAGAGGACGTGCTTCCTCAGTTTGTGGTGTCGCCTGGGGCAGCCCCTTCCCCTCTCTGGGTTTCTGGGCCCCCTGGATCCTATCACAGAGGCCTTGGCCAGGCGGTCCCCTCAGACTCTCAGAGCCCGGGGTCCCAGCCCAGTGACATGCGGAAGCACCTCAGGAAGGGAAGGCTGGGGACCGTGCCTGGTCGACTCCCCTCTTGATCCTCCACAGAGATTCTTCTCCCCAAGGCGGAGGCAGGCTCGGCCTAGACATCAAAGGGCCTGCACGGCTGTGCTTTGATGAGCGCCTTGGAAAGTAATAGGAAACATGAGGATGACACCGTGCCCCAGCCCAAAGCGCGGGCCTTGGAAAAATGAAAAGAAGAAACTCTTGGCAGCCTCTGCTCAGGCTTTGGCTGGACTCACCCCTCACAGCTGCCGGCAGCCTGTCCTCTCCCCACTGGGCTGTTTGCAGCCACCCCCGAGATGGGGGCCCTGGGCAAGGCCTGGGGTTGGGGGTTTTCCCCACAGCCAAAGAAGGTATCCACTAGGGCCTCTTTCTCCCACACACCAGAGAGCACCGAACTGACACCTTACAGGCTCCAAGCGCCCCCAAATCTGAAGACCATCAGCTCACCACTTTCTGCTCCTGCACAATGAATGCCTCAGGAGCAGTGACCAAGGAAATCACTCAGC
This sequence comes from Condylura cristata, assembly GCF_000260355.1. Lineage (NCBI taxonomy): Eukaryota > Metazoa > Chordata > Mammalia > Eulipotyphla > Talpidae > Condylura > Condylura cristata. The sequence continues at coordinate 38,426,321 of NW_004567122.1, read as the reverse complement.
CCCAAGCCTAACAGTCCCCAAGGCGGCAGTTTGTGAGATCTACTGAATGCTTCGTGCTTACACCTTCACCCAGAGGTGCTCAAAGTTCAGTGCACAGGATATTCAGTGCAAGGTTGTTTGTGAAAGTGAAGACTTAGAAAAAGTCTCTGTCCTCCATCAGTTAAGGACTGGGCGCTGAGATGCCGGTGTCAGGAGAGCAGACAGGTGAGATCATGGAGAGAAGTGTCTGAAGAGCTTGTGTCCTGTGGAACGGCACGCGCGTCCAGCGTGAGCACAGGAAGGAGTGGGCCCCTGAGTGAATATGACCTGCACTATCTCTTCAGAGATGTAAAAGACCTGGCTGAAGAGGTCACTTTTAAGGCGGCAGCTTGGGGGAGGTAGAAGAGGAATTCCTTTTTAACTAAGCATGCTGCTGTACTATTTGCTTTTCTTTTACAGTGAACATACAATAGGAAGTTTTTTTATGTCAAAAAATGCCTTTAAAAAGATGGCTCCCGGCCCTCCCTGATGGCGCACTGGGTTAAAGCACAGCACTAAGAAGCTAAACCCACTTCAGCATGAGTTTGATCCCCGCCCTGGGAGGTGATCCACATGGTGTGGCAGACCTCTCCTGACCAGCCCGCTGCTCCCCTCAGCAGTGCACTTCATCAGTCGGCCTGTTCTGCTCCCCATTCTGTCTCTGGTGAAGCCTCTCACTGCCCCTGCACTTCTGGCCTGTACCCCAGTTCTGTGTACATAAATAAATAAATCTTAAAAAAAAAAAAAAAAAAAGATGGCTCCCTATACCCTAAAGGATAAAATCCAAAGGTCTCAGCCCAAGTCTATGGAACCAGGAGCCCCCGTGAGACCCCATTACCCTCTGACTGCCTCTTCTGCCTCCTCTTCTCTCCTCTGCCCTCTCTAGCACCCTTCCCACATCATCCCGACATCTCTCTCTCTCTCTCTCTCTCTCTCCCTTTCACACACACACACACACACACACACACACACACACACACATACGAGGTCCCTTCCTCTTCTGGCTCCCAGCCTGGTGTCTGGGGCTCCTGAGACCCTGCTCTCCTTGGCAGCTCAAGGCCAGGCAGCTCTGACTCCAGGAAAGCTCTCCCCCCAGCTTTGGAGGTCGGGGTGGCAGGCAGCCAGTAGGTGAGGCCATTCCAGGCTGGGCATGGAGAACCAGAAACTCCCTGAGGGGCCCTCCATAGGCAGTAGCATGGAAAATCCTGCATGGAGATAGGGCTGGTGGCCAGGCTGTCTCCGAAGGCCGGGCTGGGTATCCCCCTTCTGACCTCCTGCTCCCAGGGACCTGGCATCCTCCCTGATAGGGACATTGGCTTTGAGAGACATGAGCACAGGATAGTCAGGAAAGGCATTTGGGGGTGCTCTGAGTGCACTGTCTGAGCTGTGGGTTCAGAAGGTGGCACAACACCGCCTTCTCCCTGTGGCCTGTGCCTTGTCTCCCCAAATAAAAGCCTTGGCTTAGGTTCCAGAGACCTGGCTACTAGGCCCAGCATGACCTTGAACAAACCTGACCTGTGGACCTTGTGGGGCCGGACGCAGCTGCCCTGCCTACTACAGTCAGCATCAGCATCGAGGTCAGTGTCAGGCACACTGCAACAAGAATCTCGGTCAGGCTGGCTTGAGGGGCCAGAGGAGGAAGGGGGGCGTGGAACAGAAAGGCAGAGAGCTCAGCCGTGGCAAGAGGAGGCTGTGCCCCATTCCAGTTTGAAAGTGCAGGGAACTCTGGGTCTGCCTGGATCTGCTGCATCTCCTGCTGCCTGAGTCTGGACAGGCTGGGTCTGTTCCACTGTGTACCCAGGGCTGGGCGAAGCGGGAGGGATTTAATGTGGCGGTGAACGCTCAGCCACAGGCAGCCTGGGCAGGAAGGGAGCCTGCAGGAGCACAGCCAGGGTGTGTCTGCTGGAGCAGAGGGCCTGTATGCTGAGGGCGGGTCTCCCCGTAGCACCTCTGTGACCTGGGGAGGCGGGGGAGGGACACTTCACCACATCCATGGTGACTGGTGATGGTGTCCGTGACTGGGACAATTAACGATGAACAGGAAGCGCCTGCACGGTCAGTGCTCAGTAAATGCGTCATTGAGAATATTGTTCTGTTACGATGCTGCTGATGTCTGAATGTGAACGACTGTGTGCAGTCAAGTGCAGGCTTCAGCTGCGTGTGAGCCAGTGTGAAGGGACATGAGCGCAGGATGCTGTTGGGAGGAGCTGGTCAGGTTTGCATGTGAGCTAGAGAATGTGTACGTGGGAACGCCACAAAAGTTGCCTTGGTCCGTGAGGTTTGCAGGAGCCCTGGAGAGGTCATGGCCAGGTCCGTTCCTCGCCCTCCAGAGCTTCTCAGAGCGTTCATACTTCCCTCTCCTGTGTGCCATGGGCCAGGTCCCGCCAGGCACACAGGACGTGCTGCTCGCCTGCCTGCTCTTCCAGGTTCTTCCGTGGTGGTAACGCACAGTGCTGCGTTAAGTGCTCGAAATGTACATCCCACCACAATCCCATAGGCTCGCAGAAGTCACTGCCAGGAGTGCTGTGCCCCAGAGACAGGATGCATTGTAAGAGAACTGACATCAGCTCCCAGATTGCCAAGTACCATCAGATCTAATCCAGTCTTCCCGTCCCCTGGTGCTCGCTGGAAAACACAGAGGAGGAGAAGGCCACGCTCCTGGGCCTCGGGCTACCTGGCCAGTGTCCCTGCCAGCATAGCCAACCCCCTTCTCCAAAGGTAGGGTCGAGTGTGGTGGACGCGGGAGGGTGAGATCCAGGAACCAAACTAGGGGCAGAGGGCTCACATGTGTGGATTTAACTCGTTCTGGCTTTCAGGGGATCAGTGTATTCATGTGACCCCCAAGGCCCCTTACCACTTACTCCTTAACCCACTGGTTTTACTTCTTGGTATTTATCCTAAGGAAATATTCCCAATGTGCACAAAGGTATAGGTACAAAAAGATTCCATCCACACTGGAGAAAATTTGAAAGTCACCCAGGGCAAGTTGACAAGGGAAAGGCACCCTGAGGTCAGCGGGAGCTACGTCTCCACAGGCGCGGGTCTCAAGTGCATAGGACACATCATCGTGCATGTGACGAGCTCCCTTTTTGGAAAAGCATACCTAAACATTTGTATGCATAGAGCTGGAATACAAAAAAAATTCATACCAATGTGTTAACGGTGAATCATTCTACATGATACATTTCGTGGTGATATCTAGTTCCTTCCTGTTGCTTTACCTTATGCATATATTTTTTCCCTGGTCTTTTCTAATTATTGTGTATTCGGTACTGAAACCATGAAGAAGCTGGAGCTGATGCTGTGCTGGCACAGGGGTGACTGAAAGGAGCTCATGAGGCAACAATGATGCCTGGGGCCTGTGCTAGCCCCAGGTAGAGCGCCACTTCCTGCCAAAAATAACCCCCAAGGTGGGGGGAGTGCACAGGACTATGGTGATGGCACACGGGTGATTCGGTGATGGGAAACCCACGGGGATTACAAGTGAGATGGAAAAAAAAAGCACAAAATGATGTAAGAATAAACTATTATATTATAAAAAAAATTGGAAATGAGGGCAGGAAATGCACAGGGGTCTAGGATGACGGTGCATGGGTGAATTGATGGTGGAAATTCTATGGAGCTACACCTGAGACAAGAAAGCAAATGTACAAACGTGAATGATTACGTGAAATATGTATACATAAATAAATTATTTTTAAAAAATAATAATAACCCCCAAATCACACATTCAAGGGCCACAGCTGGATATGCCCTCGCAGGGAGAACTCAGGCCCCAGCGGTCTGGCCAGAATGACGCCAGAGCCGTGAGCAGGTGAGATGTCTTCCTCTCCTGGCTAAAAGCCTTTCATGGGCAGGTATGTGCCTCTCCCAGTAGGATGGGGGTGTGAGTGGGGGTTAGGGGACAAGGTTGGCCATACCCAATTCCGGACAGTCAGGATCCAGGACACAGCCTAGACCAATGGCAGACCCAAAACCACTTGAGCCCAGCTGCCGAGGAGGACATAGAGGCTGGACATCTGGGCGCTGCCCCCTGGCCCACTGCCCGGCCTCCCCTGCCCCCTTCCCACTCCCCAAAGGCCAGGAACATCTGGCTGCTGGCCTCACTCCAGGAGGGGTGAGCACAAAGGGGCCTCCTTCCGCCAGGCCCCGACTGCTGTGGTGTAAGGCACATCAATCAAGGCTGTAGGCCTGGCTGGTTCTGTCGTGAAGCCAGCGCCTTCTCTCCCTCCCCCCTACATTCCTGCGTAATGGAATCTCCTTTCCTGTCCATTTATTACTAAGCCACAGAGCTCCACAGGCCAGACTACAGTCTCAAACCCCACCATTTTCCTGGGGAAAAGGACTGCCCAGAGAAGGCCTGGGAGGCCAGCAGAGCCTAACCCTCACTGGCATGTCCCACACTGCTTCTCTGCCAGGTCTTCGGTGTGCTTAAGAGGCCAGATCTGAGCTAAGCACTGCACACTAGAGAGCGCCATGTCTGACGTGAGCACGCACGCGCTCCTCATCGTTATGTTAATAGAGGTGGCCACTTAGGCTCAGCGACCTATGTCCCTTGCTCAGAGTCATCCAGCAAGGCCATGGCAGAGTCTGTGTGGTCTCCGAACACAAGTGCAACCCTCGTCCTTCTCTTTTTGTTGAAAATCCTGTTCCTTCCTTCGTGGCACCCTTTCAAAAACCAGCTCACCACAGATGTGTGGGTTTATTTCTGTTTTACTGATCTCTCTGTTCTGTTTTACAGATTTCTGAGTCTAGCCACGACTTGATTACCGCTGCTCTGTAGCAAGCTTGGAAATTAGGAAGTGTGACCCTTTCTTTAGTCCTCTTTTCGGGGTTGTTCTGGTTATTCTGGATTCTTCAAATTCCATAGAAATCTTAGAATTATCTGGTCCAACATGTATAAAGGAGTCAGCTGGGGTTTTGATTGGGATTGCATGGAACCCGAGGATCCACACAACTGTCCTAATGTCAACAGGATCTTCCAGCCATAAAGATAGGATGTTTTCCATTTCTCTTGATCTTTATTTCGGAACATGAGTTTGTAGCTTTCAGAAATGGATTTTGTGCTTTTGTCGAATTTACTGCTAATGTATTTTATCCTCTTTGATGCTGTTATGAATGGAATTGCTTTCTTAATTTCACTGTTGGATTATTCATTGCAAGTGTATGAAAATACAACTGACTTCTGTATACTGACCTCAAATCCTGTAACCTTGCTGAATTCATTTATTAGGTCTCACGTTTTTTTTTAAAGATTTAGTTATTTATGCATACAGAACTGGGGTACAGGCCAGAGGCACAGGTGCAGTGAGAGGATTCACCAGACTGAGCGGGGAGCAGAAAAGGCAGACCAATGAAGTACACTGCTGAGGGGAGCAGTGGGCGGGTCAGGAGAGGTCTGTCGTGCCATGTGGGTCACCTCCGGGGCGGGGATTGAACTCATGCTGAAGTAGCTTTAGCTCCTTAGTGCTGTGCTTTAACCTGCTGTGCCACCAGGGAGGGCCAGGTCTAAAACTTTAATGTGGATTCTTGGGGTGTTCTATACATACAAGTTCATGCAAACAGTGATTAGCTTTACTCCTGGGTGTATCTTCTTTCTTCTCTTGCTGATTGCTTGCTAGAATCTCCACGACATACTGAATAGAAGAGGCAAGAGTAGACACCCCTGTCTAGGCCCTTCCTTCCACTTCTTCCTTGTTCTCATGATTCCTTGTGCTCTCCTTCCACCCCAGAAGGCTATACAAGTAGTAGAAATTATCAGAAGAGAGGAATGTATATCAGGATCCCAACTATTGGGTTGTTGGAAAAGTCATGGAGCATTTTTGCTTGAAAAACAAAGTCATGACTTTCCTGGCAGCCTGAGGCCCACAGCAATATAAGAATTAATATAACTGAAGCCCAGAAAAAAATATATAACAATTAGTGTTTATTGACTGTACCTAGGAGTCAGGGTAAAAGATGAATCAGACACCACTCAAGAGCCTGAGCTGGGTCTCATGCTGAGCTAGAAACAGCCCAAAATCTACATGTGACGCTACGGTTTGTTATCTTTTCTGCCGACTATGAAATGGAGCCATGGGCGGTGTATAAACATGTGCTTAAGTTCTGATAAACTTAAATTTTTTGTAATAGCTTTGTGTCTATCTTATGGTATTAGATGATAAAATAAGATTATTACCTACGGATATTTTATGCCTCCTTGCCATCCCTAAATTTTTTGCCATGCAAAATCTTTACTTCAAATATTTGCTAAATACCATCAAGACAAGAACACAAATCTCCCCCTGCTTATGTACAGAACTTTATAGAACGAACGACAACACTCTGTTGAAGTCTGCTGACCAGAGGATGGAGTTTTGAGTGGACTGAGCAGAATAAAGGGAATCGGCAGGGCAGGGAGGGAGCTGTCTGAGCCAGTTCAGCTGCCAGCCAGTTCAGCTTCGCCTCAGTGGAGGCTCTGTCTGGAATAGAGCAGGGGCCCCACGTGCCTGTCTGACTGCACCCTTGGGTGAGGTGCCACTAGATCCAGGTCACTCAAATTCCTGGCCAGCCAAATTCCCAAGCTGGGAAAAGTCCCAAACTGAGGATCAAGTTCTTCCAGAAGCCATTCCTATTGGTGGCAAAGTTGTAGACACCCCAAAATTCTGCTGTCGGCAAATTTAGGAGATTCATTTGCTGAACTTGCAGCATTCATGGCAACCCCCACTGAAAACCAGAGCAGCACTTCTGGGCCCCTAACTTTTTTTTTTTTTAAGATTTATTTATTTATTCATACAGATCTGGGGTACAGGCCAGAGATGGGAGGGTGAGAGGATTCACCAGAGACAGAGTGGGGAGCAGAACAGGCAGATCGACGAAGTACAC
>NW_004567122.1:38418502-38419229 GCF_000260355.1 Condylura cristata | reverse complement strand
TTAATCTTCTTAGTGCTGCGCTTTAACCCGCTGCGCCACCAGGGAGGGCCCCCCTAACTTTTTTTTACATTTTGAGACTACGTGGTTTGTCTGCAAGATTTCTGAAGTTGTCACAAACTCCAAAAACTCCAATATAGTTATTGGGGGCGAAAATCTGTGTTTCAAACCTGTCTTGTAGAAGGATCAACAAGAGATGCTAGGAAGGATCAGCACAGACACACCCGTTCAGCTGGTCTCTCTCTCTCTCTGGGGAACACGAGCCTTCGAGAAACAGGACTCTCAGCCACAAGCTGAATAGATCCTTCAGGAAATCTCAGTGTCACATTAAGGCCTGCCAACTGATCCAATCAGGGTCATCCGGGTTATCTAGGATTAACTCTCTTACCTAAAGTCAACTGATTAAGGACTGTAATCACATTTACAGAGACCTCCCGGCAACACCAGGGTTAGGTTTGGGCTGAATAACTGGGACTGTCACCTCATGGGGTTGGTGCACAGCACTACCTATTTCAGGAGGGACATGTGAGGCCAAGTCCATGATGACATATCAGCTGGTTCATTGCTTCAACAATCCCAAGAGGAAGATTTATTGAACTCATTTGTTTCTAGAAGAAAGTAACCAAGATTACATAGGGTTGGAAGCCTGGTTTCCTCTTTTACATGCCTCACCACCCTTGGGCTCTGCAGCACCAGTCATCTGCTCAGCCCACAACCAGCTCCCTGTGGG
>NW_004567122.1:38401146-38418002 GCF_000260355.1 Condylura cristata | reverse complement strand
GTCATCCAGCACAGCTCACATTCATTGGGACAGCAGAATGCCTCCTGAGACACTGGGCCCCAGAAGGGGCCTGGCTCAGCCAAGTCCGCGGTCAGTGCTGGCCATGGCCTGGCCTGTCCACCCCTTGCTGTGGGGGTTTCAGTGCCAGGGAAGCAGCCTTGTAGACAATGTCCTGCTCTGTTCCTGGCTTGGGAGGGAGTGGTTGATTCAGCTGTACTTCATACCCCTGTTCACGCCCACTCACTGGCACTTTCAGGCCTCAGAGGAACCCCAGATCCCCACCAGGCCACAACTAAGAGGTCCAGCGTCTGGGTCAAAAAGACTTCAGGGATGGGGCTGGGGACTAGGGTGGCACTCCAGCAGGGTGGCCAAGCACCCAAGTCCCAGACTAGCCAGTGGGGCTCCATCTTTGCCCAGGTCCTCTGGGCAAACTCCAGTCAGCATCTGGCGGCTGAGAGGAGGTTCAGCTAGGCTGGCACTTGCCTGTGCTCACACAGTGGGGAGCAGCAGAGATGGGGCTCAAACACAGGTCTGTGAGGCCCAGGGCACAGGGGGTGACTGCTGCATTACCACCCTCTGGAAACAGGAATCCGACGGTTTGGGGTGCCCTGTGGAGATCTCATGATCCACACATGACCACACACCCAACACACACTTGACACACACCACACCAACACAGACATATCATATATGCAAAACAAGCATACCCTCAATATGCACAACACACACTTATGCAATATATACAAATAATACATAACAGATACACACTCAATACACACAACACATACACCAACACACACACAGGACACAATACATACAACCTACCCAAAACACACCCAACACACACAAGCACATATACCCAAAACATTCACATACCCCAAAATACAAGACATACAAATCCCCAAAATGTACGCACACTTCCCTGAGAAGTCAAGCCCTACCGAGAAGGACCTAGTATGGGTCCAGCGGCCCAGGCCTTCTTCCCCATCCCACCTAAAATGGCACCTCTCAGCCTCTCACACCCTCACACTCAAAGGGTCATAGCTTCTGGTCCCTTTGGAGTGTGAGCGCTGGCAGGATCATTCCCCAGCACCCCCCCATCCATAGACACGTGGGTCAGTGGGGCCTCCTCCTCCGGCCCCTGCAGGCCCCGGGCCAGGCCCGGCTTCCGCAGTTGCCGCCTTGGCTGACTGCACCACACATGGTTTCAATCAGCAGCCTGCCTGGATGAATGGCGCCTTGTGAGAGCGCCGTGCTCACCTCCACTTGCGGGGCCAGGTGGGGCAGCCTCAGGATGGGGAGATGGGGGGTCGGCTGGGGGTGGGCTGGGGACACCCACAGCACAGCAGGAAAGCAGGGGCCTGTGGTCAGACGGAGAAGGGAGGGGCCGTGCCCTGTACCCATGGCCTTAACCTGGGCAACTCAGAGTCTCTCTGCCTTGGCTCCAGCCACCATGTAAAGAAAGTAATAGACCCCCCTGTGAGGGGCAGAGGCTTTGAGATGATGCTTAGCCGAGTAGTAGGGGTCTGGCTCCAGCAGCAGACTGTCAGTCCAGCCCAGACTGTCAGGGGCCAGGGGCCCGGGGCTCACAAACTCAATTTAATGGGAAAGGGAGAGGACCCCAGCAAGGGGGGGAGGCTATGACTCTGTGGTTTCATCATCTCCCTCCACACTTGAGAGGAGCCTCACAGAAGAGCTTTGAAGAGGGCCCGAAGGAGCTGGCTGCTGCCCCCCTTCCACGTTAGCAAGCTCACTCCAGGACAGAGAGAGAGCAACAACGAAGGTTCCTGGGACACTGGCTGGGTGCTGCCAACTCCTTAACCATCCTCATAATGTGTCCCTTTTACCTGTAATAGAAGTGTGACTGGGGACTGCAGTGGCATTGTGGGAAGGCAGAGCCGGTGCCAGGAGCACGAGGCCTCAAGCCCAGCCTCTCGGCTCTGCTCTACCCACTGACGGAGGTCTACCTGGGCGAGGTGAGAGCTGTCCTCTGAGGTCTCCAGTGGATGGGCTGTGGGCATCCCGCTGGGCCTCCTCTCCCACCCACAGAGCTTCCAGAAGTCTGATGAGGCCCAGGACCACATTCTCCCCACTGCCCTGCTCCCAGCATCTGGCCCAGCTGGCACAGAGAAGGGCTTTGGATGCAGGAGAACAGAGGGAAGAAGGGAGGCAGATACCTGCCAGGTCTGCACAGAATGGGATTGGCGGTCTCGTCACCATCACTGGGGAGCAAAGCCTCACTCAAGTCTCCACATGAGGGGACAGTCTCCGCTGTCAGCAGCCTCTCCTCCCTCACCCCACCCCCTTCTCCCAGTAAGCCACCCCTGACCTGGTCTCTCACCTCCAGGCTGTGTGTGCTTTCCCCTCCTGGACCCAACCCTGCTGACTAGGCCTCAGAGACTCAGCACAGACCCCAGGCTTAAGGCTTAGCCCCTAGTGAGGCCCTGGGCTCCAGCGCATGCCTGAGACCCCAGGGCCTCATAGACTTGCCTCTGGGCCTGGCCCTCCCTAGTTCACATTTCTGGGCAAGAAGGAGATGCTTCTTCTCACTATTGGGGACAAAATGCCACCTTTCCCCATTTCTCTGCCAACTCAGCCATCTGTGAAGCTGAGGGGCAGCCCTCACATGGCCAGTGGGGCCAGACTTCCAGTGGATGATACAACAAGCCAGGCTTCCACAGGCTGGCACATGTCCCCCCAGCAGAGCTGGCTCACCCAAAGGCTGGGTGTACTCATTTCCTGGGGGGTCACCACAGTGTCACCCTGGGATGGGGCAAAAGGGACACTTACGTTTTTTTCTTCTGTGAATTTCACTGATGATGGTAATTCTTTTATAATTATAATAGATGGTATCACAATAAAAAGGAAATGACATAATTTGAGTAATAGAAAATTATTTAGTAGGGGCTCTCTAGTGGGGCAAGGGCTTAAGGCTTAGCACTATGAAGCTATTCATAGCCACTGTAGCATGAGTTCTATCCCCAGCCAGGAAGCTGACCCACATAGCCAGCAGACCTCTCCTGTCTTACCCACTGCTCCCTGTTGGGAGTGACCAAGTGCAGAGATTTACTGAGGGACTGGATAAGGGCAGTAATAAACTAGGCCTTGCATCCGAGGGTGATAAGGCAGTAATAAACTGGGCATTGCATCCAATTAACTGGGCCTTGTGTCCGGGATGGGACTAGATGAAGGTGATAACGAACTGGGCCTTACATCAAGGGACACAGCAATGAGTCACCCTTTTGGAATCTGAGTTTAGAATCTATATAAGAGACCCTTGCCCCCTATCTGGCTGGCAGTAGCTGCGGACTCCACTCTAGGGGCTCTGTATCAGCTGCTGTCCGAGAGCAATAAACTGCTTGCTCAGCCTTTCTGCCTCCCACCTTCCTTTCTTGCGGCCGGTCACAGAAGTTGGGACAAAACACTCCCCTCAGCAGTGTATTTGAGTAGATCCACCTGTTCTGCTCCCCACTCTGTCTCTGGTGAATCCCATCATCCCCCTGCACCTATGGCCTATACCCCAGCTCTTGTATGCATGCATAAATAACTAAAATAAATATTTTTAAAAAGAAAAGAACAATATTTAATAACATAAAGATATTGACAGTTTATCACCATTACGATGAAACTTGCAAAGTAGAATGCCCGTATCAGTTGTCTCTGAACCACACAGGGGTTAGGGGGGACAAACCCTTCTGCAGACAAACACTTGCATAATACTTCTGAATTTCCCCAAATTTAATTACTAATAGCCTGCTGTTGACAGCCTTACCAATAAGATGAATAACTGACTAACACATATTTTGTATTTACTGTTTGTTAAGTGGAATGGATAATCAAAATGGCCTTCACCCTGGTCACCTCCACCTTGATTAGACTGAGGGGGAGAGGAAGAGGAAGGAGAAGAAGAAGAGGAGGGGGAGGAGAAAGGGGAAGGGAAGAAGAAGAGAAGAAGGAGAAAGACGGAGAGGAGGAAGAGAAGGAGGAGGGAGAGGAGGGGGAGGCAGGAGAGCAGGCCTTCTCTACTTTACAGAAATACATCATTTCTGTCTGACTTTTGCTTTCTCTTTTCTCTAGCAATGTAGGGTCCTAACCCTTCCACGGCTTGCTTTAGTGCCAGGGCCTGAATCACAGCAGGATCCACACTGTAAAAGAAGTCAAGACCCATCAAGCCCCCCTGCCAGGTCGCCTGCTGCCCGTGTGTCCTGGCACCGCTGTGTCCTCTAACTCATCTTTGAACACTGGTTCCAAGCACCTGCCTCCTTCACGTCTTCTGTGACTCTGGTGAGGCCTCTTTCCCCGTATAAAGGGGTAAGAACAGGTCAAACCCATGTTGTTTGAGCCTCCACTGTATTCTCCTTTCTACAAAAACTCCACAGCACACAGCGAGAAAAGGTCCTACAGTGAGCAGGGTCACCCCTGAGTGCTGGAACCCTGACCTTGTCATTTTTTTCTCATGTGTCTGTATGTTCTCACTTTTTCACAATGGACATATATAACTTTGGTAACTGGAATAACTTGGTATATGTTTTCTGAAAAAGAGAGATTTTGCTCATACAGTTACAGGGCAACCCGACTACGTGTCTAGGTCTGGCAGGCCGCATTTCAGCCTTCCCGCTCCTGCTTTCTCCCCACCCTTGAGCCTGTTTCCCACCCGCTTTTAATTTGCACCATCTTGCTGTCCTTCCTGTGTCCTTGTAAAAGCCTGAAATCCCTGTTGGAATGAGACAAGGCAGAAGCCAGGGCGCAGGTCCAGCCCACTACTCCCCATCCAGTGATCCCCCACCACCTCACGCCGCCTTCTGCCGTATTGTTCTAATTAGTGGGTACACAAAGCGGCCCAAAAGGCGGAACTATAAACACCAGAGGCAAAGACCCATAAACAGCTGAGTAACCTACTCCAGCTGTGCAGACAGTCCAGCCCTCAAGGTGTGGGTTGGATGGGGTTGGTTGGGGGCTGGGTAGGGCTGGGGGGGAGCTGAGTGGGGGGCTAGATGGAGCTAAATGGGGTTGGGAGGCTGGACTGAAGTTGGGTGGCGGCTGAGGACTTGCCGTCTACCTTCTCTTTTTGAACCACAGCTCGCCTCGTATGAGTCAGACAACTAAAGTAGGTCAGTCCAGGGAGAATTTACATCCAGGGGACAGGGGTATGGGGACAGGATCCTCAAAGTCACCTGAGCTCTATTACCTTTGGGAGTAATGGAGAGAGGGTGTTTACTGAACAGTGATGAATGGTGCTAGAACATTCGTGGAGGTATGAGATATATCCACATATCAAGGTGTGAAGTAGGGCCCCCCTCCTGTGGCGCAGCGGGTTAAAGCATGCACTGAGAGAAGCTAAAGCCATTTCATCATGAGTTCGATCCTCGCCCCAGAGGTGACCACATGGCGCGGCAGACCTCTCCTGACCCGCCCACTGCTCCCCTCAGCAGTGTACTTCAGTAGTTGGCCTGTTCTGCTCCCCACTCTGTCTCTGGTGAATCCTCTCACCACCCCTGCATCTATGGCCTGTTCCCCAGTTCTGTATGCACAAATAAATAAATCTTTTAAAAAATAAATAAATAAAAGGTGTGAAGCAGTATTCTTGAAATTGATAAAATGGAGTATCAATTCTTTTATAATGACATAATTCGTCTTCTAAGCATATAACTGAAAGAATTGAAATCAAATAAACTAGCACCTGCACATACCGCTTCATAGCAGCATTATTTATAATTGTCAAAAGAGGCAACAAGGCAAATGACCAGCATTTGATATCTGAATGGATAAACGAAGGATGGCACAGACATTCAGTGGAGTATTATTCAGTTAAAAAAGCAAGTACAGATACATGCTATGACACAGATGAACTCTGAAAACAGTATGTCAGGAAAGAAATCAGACAAAACAGGCTGCGCATAGTGGGATTCCATTTATGTGAAATGGCCAAAATAAGCAACCCATGGAAATAGAAGTAGAAAGCACTTTAGTGTTTTCCAGGGGCTGGGAAGGGGGAAACAGAGAAACAACGGCTACTGGATGCTAAGTTTTCTTTTTGAGGTGATTAAATGTTTTGGAATTAGGTAGGAGGGATGGTTGCACAACTTTGTGAATGAACTAAAAACCACTGAATTGTACACTTCAAAGCATGATTTTGTGGTATGTAAATTACATCTAAATATTTTAAAAACAGCTGCCTTTAATACTGTATAAGTATTTCCTATTATGGAAATACATATAAAATGTTCCATTTAACAAATTTTAAATGTACAACTCAAAAGCACTGATTATATTTACAATGTTGTATAACCACCACAACTATCTAACTTTTTTTGTCATCCCAAGCAGAAATTCCGAACCCATTAAATAAAAACTCCCCATTCCCTCAGTCCCTGGTAATCTCTAACCTTTCATCTCTATGAATTTGTCTATTTAGATATTCCATGTCAATGGACTCATAAGTTATGAGTCCTTCAGTGTGCTTAGCTTTGCTTCACTTACTATGTTTTCAAGGTTAATTCATGCGGTACCAAGTACCAGAGCTTCACTCCTTTCATTGGCTAAATAACATTCTACTGTGTGTATATATATATACTACATGATTTACTTCTCTTTTCACCTGTTTATGGGCACAGGTTAGTCCCAATCTTTGACTAATGTGAATACTGTTTAATTTTTGAAGACCTGGTTTGCACATGAACTGCACCACTGCACTCCTACCAGCAATGAAGATTCCAGTTTCTCTACATCCTTGCCAAAACTTACTTTCCTATTTAAAAAACTACAGTCATTCTAGTACATGTGAAGTGATTTTTAGCTTTCACTTCTCTAATGGCTAATGACGTGAAGAAACTTTCTATGTGTTTGTTGGCCATTTGTATATATGCTTTGGAGAAATGTCTATTCAAGTTCTCTGCCCATTTTGGAATTGAGTTGTTGACATTCTTTGCAAAGTCTGTGTATTAAACCCTTATCAGACATGATTTACAAGTATTTTGCCCCATTCAATGGATTTTCTTTTCACTTTCTTGTTTGTTGATGCACCAGAAAACTTAATTTTAATGAAATTCAATTTACCTTTCATACTACATCCATGTTTTTGGTGTCATATTTAAAGAAAGTATTATTGGAGTCAAGCAAGATGGTGGCGGAGTAAAAAAATCTCCATATAGGGTCCTCCCTGGTGGTGCAACGGGTTGAAGCACTGCACTATGAAGCTCTCTGAAGCCACTGCAGCACGAGCTCGATCCCTGGTCCAGGAGGTGACCCACATGGCACAAAAGACCTCACCTGCCTCACTCACTGCTCCCCTCAGCAGTGCGCTTCCTCGATCTGCCTCTTCTGCTCCCCACCCTGTCTCTGGTGAATCCTCTCACTGCCCCTGCACCTCTGGCCTGTACTCCAGTCTTATAAGCATAAATAAATCTTTTTTAAAATTTCCATATATCCAAAATGAAATTGCAGTAAAATAAAATCCAAAAACCCTGAAGGAAAACAGACATCAGTACACACTCGGAGCCTCAGTCTAGTGGAAAAGAAAGTCTGGTGACAAAGTCTAGGAAGAATTAAGTGCATTCTATTTGGAGTGATACTGGAGAGGAAGGGGCTAGTGCTGTATAAAGGTTCCTGTAGCTCTTGTCAGGGGCAAAAGCCCAAACTGCACACTCCTGAGACCCTGCACTATCCTGAATAAGTAGGTGTTGGCACCCAAGTCTGGGGTGTACTATTAGAGAGGTTAGGGGCCTGGGTACACAGTGAGAATGACTGACTCGAGACTGAGACTGTCACTATAGAATAGCTGGAGTCTGAATCGGCCAGTAGAAAAGGTTAAAGCAGAGTGTATAAGTCTCCTCATAGAAAAGGCTATAACTCAAAGCCCAGTGTGGGCTATTCAAAATGCCTGCCACCCCCCATCCTGGGCGAAAACCAAAACAACAAAGGAAACTTGAACAAACTACAGTTCAACAACCTTTCAAAACAGAAGCAAACACCTAAGGGTAAGGTTCTGTGCTAGAAAAAGAAGTGTCAGCTCTCAGCTTGTGACCCCCCTTATCAACTACAATCCATGTCTAACACTACATCTAGTGCTCAAAAATACCCTAGAGAGGAGATGGACATGAGACTATAAGGGACACTAAAACCAAGGAGTGGCCTAAAGAGGGGAGTACATGGATCCTAACCACACATCTCTGACACTTGCAACACAGTAGGAAGCTTGAATTCTTGCGTTGACTGGAGGTGGCTCTTTGGCATCCTACTGCCTCAGTCCTTTTTCATATCTACTTCCCGTGCTCAGATCACTTCAACAGTGGAAAAGTCAAAAGTCTGAAAGTCTGTCCTTGGTACAACTCATTAAAAAAATAAAAATGAGACAGGAAAACATATCTCAAATGCTAGCCAAATAACCTAACAGGAGTTCCAATCTAGCAAAACTTCAGGGCCCTCCCTGGTGGCACAGGGGTAAGTTAAAGCAACTTCAGTATGAGTTGTATCCCAGGCCCCGGAGGTGACCCACATGGCACAGCAGACCTCTCCTGACCCGCCCACTGCTCCCCTCAGCAGTGTACTTCAGTAGTTGGCCTGTTCTGCTCCCCACTCTGTCTCTGGTGAATCCTCTCACCACCTCTGCACCTCTGGCCTGTACCCCAGCTCTGTATGCATAAATAAATAAACCTTAAAAAAAGTTTTCAGAGAATGACAAAAAAGAATTTGAGGTAAAAGTTCTAACAAGAGCTTAAAACAACAATCAAATAAAGATTAAAACATACGAGGCAACTAGAACTAGAAATAACAGAAGCTAAAAATCACTACAATGGAATTTTAAAATGCCACTAAGGGCCTCAATGGCAGACTATTGCATGGGGCAACACTACACTGATAAAGAGACAAGAACTGTGGAGCAAGCTACAGAATGCAGGGTGTGGCACAAGAACAAGATCCTGGCTTTTTTATTCGTAAACTAGTCACACAGAATTAATCATATGGGGAAGCAGAAAGGAGCCAGGGAAGTAGAAGAAGCAGAGGAAGGGTGGAAGTGTATTTCTCATCTGCTGATAGCTTGGTATGAAGATCAAGCCCTGATTCCCCAGTCAGGATTTCAATCTTATCAATAAGACTGTCCACTGATTAGCTTTTGAGGTCTTTTGTTATACATCAGCCAATGGCCCCCTGGGAGTTCCCAGTCATACCTCCTGAGATGTATAAGTCAGTGCCCTCCCTCCAAAGCCCCGCATTCCCAGTCATACAGTCATATCTCTTGATGCATACCCTTCCTAGAGTGATCAAGCTTTATGTTCTGAATTGGTTTGAAAGTCACCTCATAGGGCTGGGCTCCTATGACGGAGCCCAGCTTTAGGAATACAGAACTGTAGGTAACAAAATGGAGTCTGGCCCCTTAGGATTAGCAGACCCACACAAACAGAAGCAATAGAGAAAATTAGTGAGCTCAAGAACACAATGTTGGGGAACACACAAATGGAATGATGTACAAAAAAAGAAAGAAAAATTGAAAATAGTGTAAGTGCTCTTTGGGATAACTTAAAGAGAAATAACATCCAGACCGGGGGGGGTCCCAAAAGGAGAAGAGAAAGAGCAAGGAATACAAAATTTATTTAAAGAAGTGATTGTTGAAAATCATCTCAATCTGGGAAATGAACCAGACATTGTAATCCGAGAGGCCAAAAGAGTTCCAAACAAAGCAATATGAGCCAGACATGTACCAAGACAAGTTACAAAAAAACTGCTGAAAACCAGTAACAGGGACAGAATATTAAACAAAAAGAAAAAGGTTAACTTACAATGGAACACCAATCAGACCATCAGAGGTTTTTCAGCAGAAACATTATAAGCACAAAGGACTGATACTTCAAGTACTTAAAGAAAAAGGCTT
Organism: Condylura cristata; assembly: GCF_000260355.1. NCBI lineage: Eukaryota > Metazoa > Chordata > Mammalia > Eulipotyphla > Talpidae > Condylura > Condylura cristata. The sequence goes on along the minus strand of NW_004567122.1, from coordinate 38,408,134 downwards.
CCAGCCCAGAATTCTTTATCCAGCAAGACTAATTTTAAGGACAGAGGAAGAGTAAGGAGCTTCACTGAAAAGCAAAACTAAAAGAATGTATTAACACAAAGCCACATGAGAGTAATTCTAAAGAGGTTGCTAAAAAGCAGTAGGAAAAAAAGAATATAAAGACAACAGATACTTAAATCTCTTAACAAGGAGGAGAAAGAAAGTAACCATGAGGCCCATCAGAAGAAGTCAGAGGCCAAACTATTCAATGGCTCACACAAAAAGTCCTTCACATACTAACCTCAGTAGAATCCACAAACAAAAATTAATAGCAGTAACTCATAAGACAGTGGAAATGTCTTTCCATAACACAATGGAAATTTAAACAAAACATAACAGGAAATTCCCCAAAAAATAAAAAAGGTCAAGATAAACACAAAAAACATAGCAACAGCAAGGAGCACTTATGTCTTCATAATCACCTTAAACATGAATAGGCTGACTTCACCCGTCAAAGGATAAAGAGGCGGCAGGGACTTCAAAACAAAGCCCAACCTCTGCTGTTTACAAGAAAATTGTGTCAAAAATTAAGACAAGCATAGATTTAAAGACTGGAAGACAGTTATATAAGCAAAGGGCAACCAAAAGAAACAGGAGCAACTGTAATTATATCTGACTAGCTATAAAGAATAAAGAAAAGAAAAGTAATGAGGTAGAGACACACTCTGCATTATGATTAAAGGTCTAACACAAGAAGTCATATATGTACCACATGATGGAGTACTGAAATACATAAAACATTAACACAACTAAGAAGAGATATTGATAACAATGCAATAATGCTAGGGGACTTTCATACCCTGCTACAGTGGACAGATCAACAAGAGAAAGTAAATAAGGACACAATAACATTAAATGAGGAGATAAACCAAATAGGCCTTATAGACATCTATAGAATACTCCACCCAAAAGTTGCTACCTATACATTTGTTTCAAACACTATACACCATGATGACATAGAATTTACCCCAGGGAAAAATAAATCCTACCATAAATCAAGTAATGCAAATCATCATATTAATAAAAGTAAAAATAAAAATTATATGATAATATAAATAGATGCAGAGAAATCATTTGATAATATTCAGCACCTATTTATGATAAAAACTATAAGCAAGATTGTAACAGAGGGAACTTACTTCAATATAATAAAGGTCATATATGACAAACCAACAGCCAATATTGCATTAAATAGTGAAAAACTGAAAGTTTTCCATCTAAAATCAGGAACAAAACAAAGATGTCCACTGTCATTACTTCTGTTTAACTTAATATTAGAGGTTTTGATTAAAGCTATCTGATAAAAACAGGAAATAAAGTAAATCCAAGATTGAAAAGAAAAATGAAACTATTCCTTTTCATAGACGATATAATTTTATATACATAAAATCCTAAAGACCCCATCAAAAAAGCTATTAGAAACAATAAATGAAATTGACAAAGTTTACAAAATCAAAATACAAAAAAACTATAGTTTTATGACATAAAATGAGCAAAAACAAAAGATATTAAAAAGTAACTCCTTTTCTAATTCCTTCAAAAATATTTAAATATCTCAGAAGTAAATGAGGGAGATAAAAGACCTATACAATGAGAACAACAAAATGCTACTGAAGGAGTGACAAAAGTAGAAAATAGAAGGAAAAAAAGTAGGATATCCCATGCTCATGGACAGGGGGAATCAATGTAATTAAAATGGTTATCCTCCCTAAAGTAAGATGAATTTAACACAATAAACTTAAAGGATTTTCAAAGAAATTCAACAAACAATATTGAAATTTTTTTGTTTGTTTTAAAGATTTATTTATTTATACATAAATAACCCGTTGTGCAACCAGGGCGAGCCCAGATCCTATATAAATCTTTAATCCATTTGGAGTTTATTTTTGTCTATGGGGTTAACAAGTGATCCAAATTCATTCTTTTATGTGTGGCTTTCCAATTTTCTCAGCACCAATTTTTTTTAAATGAATGTAGATTGATAGAAAGTGGCAAAATAAAATAGTTCATTACTAGTACTCAGTTTTCTCCAAGAGTAATATCTTACATAACTAGAGAACAGTGCCAAAACCAGAACAGTGACTTAGTATAGTCCAATAACTTTTTACATTTCATCCGTTTAATATGCACTCATTTATAGAAAGCATGATTTATATATAAAATTTAACATAATTTTTCTTTATTAATTAAAAATACTTTTTCATATTTAATGATTTATTTATTCATATCAAAAACATAGAACTACAAATGTTATGATAGTTATATGTGAAAAGTATTTCCCTTTATTGTCTAGGTAACTAGGTGAGTTTTAAAGAATTAATTAACTCTAAAAAGGTAACATTCGGGCATCCCCATCATGTACGCCACCATAGGCAGCACCATTTATTAAAGAGACTATCCTCTCCCCATTTTACGGTTATAGCTATTTTTTTTTTAAGATTTATTTATTTACGCTTACAGAACTCAGGTACAGGCCAGAGGTTTGGGGGGGTGAGAGGATTCCCCAGAGACAGAATGGGGAGCAGAACAGGCAGATCTACTGAAATACACTGCTGAGGGGCACAGCAGATGGGTCAGAAGAGGTCTGCCACGCCATGTGAGTCAGCTCCCTGCAGGGGAATCGAACTTGTACTGCAGTGGCTTCAGAGAGCTTCATAATGTTTTAACCCATTGTGCCACCAGAGAGAGCCTGGTCAGAGCCACTGTATCACAGATTAGGTGTTGGTAAGTATGTAGATTTATTTCTGGGCTTTCCAGTCTATTCTATTCCATTGACCCACGTATCTATTTTTGTGCCAGTACCATATTGGTTTTGGTACTGATGATTTATAGTAAAGATTGTAAGTCAGGTAGTGTGACTCCATTTCTTTAATTTCTTTGAACAATATTCTGTAGTTTCACTGTACAAATTTTTCACTTCCTTGATTAAATATATTCCTACATATTTTACTCATTTTGATTATAAGACTGTTTTCTAAATTTACTTTTTAGATTATTCATTACTAGAGAATAGTAATACAATCAATCTTTGTACCCTGCAACTTTGCTGGATTTGTTGGATTTTTCTAGCTCTAACAGGATGTGTTGTTACTGGGCAGGGAGAGAGGGGCACCACTGAACCCCCAAACCTGCCTGCTCTAAATAGGTTCTGCCATCTGCCACATCAAGACTAAACATATAAGACCTTTAATGGAAAGGAATTTTAACACAATTAGTGTGCAATACAGAAAACACAAATATAGTTCCTAAGTCAAACACCCAAAGTTACCCATCCATCCCCTTGTGGGTAAAAGTCCAGCTAAAAGGGATTTGCCCAATGCAAGGCAAGAAAGCCCTCCACAAGCCTAAAGCACCTTCTGGCCGGGACCCATAGAAAAGGGTCAGAGATGGGCAGACAAGTCTGGGAGGAAAAGTGCAACATCAAAATCCAGATAAACGCCGCCATAGTCAACCTCCCCACAGGTCTCTCACCCACATATGTTTCAACCAGTCCAGGACCAGGAGCAAACGCAGTTTCTTCACGTCTCTGCTCCATGTGCCTCCCTCAGGGATCCTTCTGACTCCCCATCCTGCTTCCTTCCTCCTCAGTCTCCTCTCCAGATTCCTCTCTTCTCTGCTCAGCTCCACCCTCCTCCTGGGTGGGGCAGGGAACCTGGAACCTTCCCTTTTCCTGGGTCCATCCTGTTACAGTGTGCACACACGCACATGAATAAGTTTTTGTAATCTCCAAGTAGAGATAGTTCTACTTATTTCTTTTCAATTTAGATGCCTCATTTCTTTTTTCCTTGTCCAATTGCTCAAGCTAGAATTCTAGTACTAATTGAAGTTCCTTATCTTAAATTGAAGTGACAAAAGCAGACATCCTTGTTTTGTTCCTGATCCTAAGGGAAAGTTTTCAGTTTTTACCACTGAGAATGATGTAAGCTGGGCTTTTACATGTGTGTGTGTGTGTGTGTGTGTATAACATATATATATATACATATATATATATGGGTTTTATCATGCTGAACTATTCCTGATAGTGTGTTTTTAAGCATAAAAGGGTGCTAGAGTTTTCCAAATGCTTTTCCTACATCAGTTGTAAGATCATTTGGTTTTTCCTTTCATTTAACCAATGGTAGTACTTTTTGACTTTCACATGTTTAACCATCCTGGCCTTCTTGAGAGAAATCCCACTTGACCATGGTATAGAAGTCTTTTAGTATGATGCTACATTTGTTTTGTTAGTATTTCACTGAATTTTTTTTCTTTACATCTATATTCATAAGGCATTTTGGTTTGCAGTTTTCTTGTAGTGTCTTTGTCTAGCTACATTATCAGGGTGATGATGGACTTACAGAATGGGTTATTAAGTGTTCCTCTCTCTTTGATATTTTGGGAGAAGAACTTGAGAAAGATTGACTTGAAACATTTGATTGGATTAGCACCAAAGCCATCTGATCCTAAGCTATCTTTGCTAGGAGGGTTGTTTGTTGTTATTGTTTAGTTACCGATTCAATCTTCTGCCTTATTTAGATTTTTTGTTTCTTCAGTTTTGGTAGTTTATTTTTTGAAATTTGTCCACTTCATCTAAGCTAGCCACTTTGTTGACATGTAGTTATGCATAGTAATCTGCTGACTGCTTTGATTTCTGTGAAGTGGATATTGTTCTCCATGCTGAGACTTGGTATCCCAGATCACCTAGCCACTTCCATTTTAAGGGCCCCAGGAAGATCAATCAATATGATGAGTTTCCACTTTGGGTGCCCTCTTCGCCTCTGTCTCATCCTTCTCCACCTCAGGAAAAAGGTGGCAGTGCCATCCCCAGGGTGAGACTTGGGTATGAATCTGGTGCAACACACTGGGCCAAGGTTTCCTGAGCACCTGCTGTACCAGAGACTTTCCAGTCCCTTACTGCTTACAAAGCCCTGGCCCCTATCAGCTATTATAATTGCCATTTCACAGGTGTGGAGACTGAGGCTCAGACATACAAGGTACTTGCCTAGGTATTTGGAGCCAGGTCTGGCTATCTGTTTATATCTTCACAACTCTGACACATAGGCTCACCCCTTCCCAAGAACAGCACCCCAGAATGGCGCAAAGGTTGAGGAACTCAATTTCTCGGTCCCTAAAAGACATGGCAGAGCAGTTTCTCCAAGGACCTCTGGCAGGGGACCTGTCCTTTGTTACCATGCAAAATGGCAATCAGTCCTCCATGCAAGGCCAGAGGCTTCTATGAAAAAGCAAAGGGCAAAATCACAGCAGGATGTGAACCAGAAGAGTATAAGTGTAATGCTGCTCATGTGTATAAAATGATTTCTGAAAAGATCCATAGGAATGGGTAGTGTTGGCTTCCTCTGAATGATACTGGGGAACAAGGGCTAGGGGACTGAAGAATATAGTATCTCACTATATGCCCTGTTGTGGTGTTTCAGATTCATGGGTATTCTTTTTTCTTTAGAGGTTTCCCAAGGACTCCCCAGCCCCCAGCCCAGGGAGGCAGTCTCAGTGAGCCCCCACTCTGCCTCATGAACTGTACACATCCCAGCTCCCAAAACCTGGGCACACCCCCAGTCTCATGTTTGGAAACAGGGCTTCCACAGACCGGACTCCCAGGCCACATGGTTCTGGAAGTTGCTCGACCTCTTTTGAGTCTCCGATTCTTCTGTATGATGGGAATGGTGAAGATACCCGACATCAAAGAGTGGTTGCAAAGATTAAGAAAGTATTTGACAAGCCCAGGTCCTGCCTCACATAGGTGCCTACTTTTTTATTATTCATATTATTGACTTATTGATTTTATTTATATGGTTACTTCACCAACCCAGTCTACTGTGAGAACGCTGCATGGGCTCTTAGGGCGACAAGCCGAGATGAGAGTGCCCCCTGGTGGACATATTCTGAACTTGACCAGAGAAGTCTGTCTTTAAGAAAGGGCCTGCATGAAAATTCTTCTTTCCTTTTCTCTGTATTTCAGCGAGAATTTCTTAAAAGCAATCAGATATTCCTACATAGAAGTCAACAATAAAAATCAGGAAATTTAACAATAAAACACTATTATCACAGGGCCCACATATACATTGTGCCAGCTGTCCCAATGGTGACTACTACAGTGAATTATTTCCAGGTCCAGGACCCCTCAAAGGTCACATATGATGTTTGTTGTCAGGTCTTTTTAGTATCCTTTACTCCTGACCCATTCTCAGACTCCTTTCTCTTGCATGACCTTTCTCTTGCATGACCTTGACATTTTCAGAGTTCAGGCCAGTTATTTTGCAAAATGTCCCTCAATCTGGATGAGTCTGCTGTTTCCTGTTGACTGGACTCATACTTCATGTTTTTGTTAGGAATTTCACAGGTGTTGGGCTGTGCTCTCCTATGACATTAGCTTCTCCCATCACAGATGACGCTCACTATCTGTGAGTGGGTGAGCTCCGAGGCCAGAGACTGACCTCTGCTTACACCACATCAGGGTCCAACAAACACTCAGATGGCTGAAGCAAAGTAAAGACCGCGCCCACCCCCACCCAGGGTGTCCGCGGTACCTGACCCAGGAGCCTGAGGAGAGGCGGGGAGGGACCTTGTGGGATTATCTTTACAACCGTCCTGGTGCCTGGAGCCACCTTTCTCCTCGATTTCTAGTTATTTTTTATTAAAATGTTTTCATTCCAGGCCTCCCTGGTGGCACAGGGGTTAAAATCTCAGCACTATCAAGCTATCACCAGCCACTGCTGCCTGAGTTCAATCCCCGGCCAGGGAGCTGACCCACATGGCACAGCAGACCTCTCCTGCCTCAGCCGCTGCTCCCTTCAGCACTATGTTTCAGTAGACCCCCCTGTTCTCCCCCTGTCCCCTCTCTGTTTCTGGTGAATCTTCTCACACACACACACCCCATTCAGCACCTCCGGCCTATACACAGTTCTGTGTGCATAAATAATTAAAAATAAATCTTTAAATAAAAAATATTTTT